>NC_041389.1:503549684-503610820 GCF_002162155.2 Triticum dicoccoides
AGATTAATGGTACACTTACATAGGTTTACAGGGGTTTTACAGGCAGGTGGATTTTGATTGAAGATTAAAGGGAAGGAGGCCCACCCCCGTGAAAATCAAGGGGATGAAGAGAGGTTAATTATAAAGATCCTAGTCAGCATGCAAATGCGTGTAACTTTTTATACGTTTTAACATTATTGGGGGACACATCAATCATATCTCCTCGAGATGTCCATTCGACCCAACTCCCAGTTGTGACCTTCTTCAATCAACTCCAGAAGAAAAATGATAGCCCCTCCATTCCACAATGTAGTGCGTCCGCGCTTCCCGAGATCTAAGTTTGACCATAAATTTAACCAACGAGACCGACTGCGGCGGGAGCAAAAATTATACGGACTGCGGCGGGCGCACTACATTGTGGAATGGCGGGAGTACTCGCTTCGTTTTTATTTAGTCCGCGTATTAGCTTTAGTCAAAGTCAAGCTGCATAAACGTTGACCAAATTTATAAAAAATATTAACATATAAAATAACAAATCAATACCATTAGATTTATTATTGAATTTATTTTCACATCATATAGATTTGTTATAGTAAATGTTTGTATTTCTTTATAAACCTGATCAAACTTTACGAAGTTTGACTTTAATCAACTCTAATATGCAGAGTAAATAAAAATGAAGAAAGTATTGTCGCCTCCTGCTCTGTTAGACTATGTATAGCTTCTGTACCTATGTACGTATATGGTACATATTGTAACACAACCATTATATATAATGAGATAAGCCACCCCTAGAGGGTTGTGCTGGTTCCCCAAAATTTATTGTCTTACATGGTATCACGCTAGGTTACGATCGCTTCCGCTTCTAAACCCTAATACCCGCACCGCCGCCGCAGCCGCCGCCGCCTTCACCGCCGCCGCCGCGCCACCGATCGCGCCGCCGCCATGTCGAGCGCCGCCACCACCGGTTCCACTGCTGCGGGCTTCCTCCCGGCCTCTCTTGCGGCTCTGCTCAACCTCCCGCTCGATGCCGTCTCTGTTCCGGCTCCGATCGGGACAAGGAGCATCGGCTCCGTCTTCTCCACGCCGCCGGCGCCCTCGCTTGGGCGTGACCTCGTGGTCCACACCGCGGCGCCGCCGTCCGCTGCGGACTCCGTAGGCGTCGTCCCGCCGCTCCTGCCGCAAGCGGATCACACTGCCCCGCTGTCGGGGTTGGCGGCGTCTGCCCCGGCCGCGGGCCTTGCGGCGTCCGCACCGGCCGCGAGCTTTGCGGCGCCCGCCCTGGCTGCGGTCCCGCATCCTCCCGCATCGGCTTCGGTGCCTCCGGCTGCCTCCATGGTGTTTGCACTCCAGGCAGCCACCTCGATGGGATTGTCTTCGCCGCCGCCGTTTCACTTCGGTCATCTCATCACCATCAAGCTCTCCGCCGACAACTACATCTTCTGGTGTGCGCAGGTTCTCCCGCTCTTGGGGAGTCACTACCTGCTAGGCTACGTCGACGGGTCGCTTCCCTGCCCACCCGCGCTGGTAGACAGCGTGCACGGTCCGGTCTACAATCCGGCCCATCGCGTCTGGACGGGGCAGGACCAGGCGAACCTCTCCTCCATCCAGGGGTCGCTCTCGGCGGCAGTTGCCGGCCTTGTTGTCTTCGCGAAGACGTCTCATAAGGCCTGGACCATCCTTGAGCGCACCTTTGCAGCGCAGTCCCAGGCTCGTGTCTCTGCACTCCGTCGTCAGCTTGGAGAGTGTCAGAAGCTTGACTCCACTGCCACTGAGTTCTACAACAAGGTCAAGGGCCTCGCCGACACATTGGCCTCCATTGGACAGCCCCTCACCGACTCCGAGTTCAACTCGTTTATTGTCAATGGTCTTGATGAGGAGTATGATGCCTTAGTCGAGATCATCAACGAGCGGGGCAACTCGACACCCATGCTGGCACACGAGGTTTTCTCTCGGCTCCTTCTCACTGAGCAACGGGTCGAGACTCGCCGCACCAGGGGCACTGGCTCCCTCTCGGCCAACGCCGCCACCAAGGGTGGCCGCTCTTCTTCATCACCCCGGTCTCCCTTGGGGCTGCCACCGTCGCCCACCTCGGCCCCCCCACCTACTGCGACCTTACCGGGGGCTGGCGGTCCACGTTGTGTCAGCTTTGTGGCCGCGATGGGCACTGGGCCTCCAAGTGTCATAAGCGCTTCCAGCGAAGCTTCCTTGGTCTTGGCAATGACGGCAAAGATACACGCAACAATGCCCATCAGGTCGCCATGGCTGATCGTCCCGCGCCGCAGAAGCAACAGGGACACACTCAGTCCTACTCCATCGATCCACACTGGTACATGGACTCTGGGGCGACAGAGCATCTAACCAGCGAGATGGGGAAGCTTCACACTCGTGAACCCTATCATGGCTCCGACAAGATCCACACCGCCAATGGAGCAGGTATGCACATCTCTCATATTGGTCAAGCATCTCTTCTCACTAGACATGCCAATAGGAGTCTTCAGCTTCGCAATGTTCTTCGAGTTCCATCTGTGACCCGTAATCTTCTTTCAGTTCCTAAACTCACACATGATAATAATGTGCTTTGTGAATTTCACCCTTTTGATCTTTTTATTAAGGATCGGGGCACGAGGGACATTCTTCTTAGTGGGCGATTGTGCCAGGGCCTCTACCGTCTGGAGCATCCTGGTGTCGCTCGTGTTTTCAGTGGAGTTCGGGTCTCTCCGTCACAGTGGCATGCTCGTCTTGGTCACCCGGCCACACCTATTGTCCGTCATATTTTGCGTCGTCATGAGCTTCCTAGTTTGTCTAGTCATAAAGATGTAGCAGTGTGTGATGCTTGTCAGCAGGGGAAGAGTCATCAACTTCCTTTTTCGGAGTCCAGTCGTGAGGTGAAACATCCTTTAGAACTTGTGTTTTCAGATGTATGGGGTCCTGCTCAGACTTCTGTCAGTGGTCATAATTACTATATCAGTTTCGTTGATGCTTATAGTCGCTTTACCTGGCTTTACCTTATTAAACGCAAATCTGATGTGTTTGATATTTTTGTTCAGTTTCAAAAACATGTTGAACGTCTTCTCAAGCACAAAATTGTTCATGTCCAGTCAGACTGGGGGGGCGAGTATCGCAACCTCAACTCTTTCTTTCAGTCGCTTGGAATAGCTCATCGTTTAGCATGTCCACATACACATCAGCAGAATGGTTCAGTCGAACGTAAGCATCGTCATATTGTTGAAGCTGGTCTTACTCTTTTGGCCCATGCATCTGTTCCGTTTCGGTTTTGGAGTGATGCTTTCACCACTGCATGCTTTCTCATCAACCGTACTCCTACTCGTGTTTTAAACATGAAGACTCCCATTGAGGTTCTCCTTAATGAACAACCTGATTATACCTTTCTCAAGGTATTTGGGTGTGCTTGCTGGCCGCATCTTCGTCCATATAACAAGCGCAAGCTTGAGTTTCGTTCTAAGAAGTGTGTTTTTCTTGGCTATAGCTCTCTTCATAAAGGTTACAAATGTCTTCATGTTCCCACTAATCGTGTCTATATATCTCGGGACGTCGTGTTTGATGAGCATGTTTTTCCCTTTGCCAACCTTCCTGTGTCCACTGTCGAACCACCATCCCTGCATTCATCCTCTGTTGCTTCTGACCAATTTGATGATGTTGCATACTCTCCTTTGCTGTTACCTAACCATGGTGCAGGAACCGGACGTGGAGCTCGTTTGGAGCTGTTGGAGGATTCACCGTCATCATCGTCGTCTTCTGGTGGGCACGTCGATCGCCCTATGTTGCATGGCATCGATTCGCGTGCCCATGCATGGTCACCCGATGAGCCCGTCGCGCCGAGCATCTCCACTGCTCGGTCCGTTTCGCCAGCGGCCGCCGAGTCGCCCGCGGCTCGGCCCGTCACGCCGTCTTCGCCTGCGGCTCGGCCCGTCACGCCTTCTTCGCCCGCGGCTCGGGTCCTCACGTCGCCTTCATCAGCGGATCGGCCCACGACACCGGCCGCGCCACGGCCCACTATGCCGAGCTCGCCATCGGCCCGGTCTGTGATGCCGGAGTCGCCAGCTGCTTCGTCTGCTCTGCCGGTTTCGCCGGTGGGTCGGCCTTCTTCGCCAACCGAGTTCGAGGCTACCGTGACTGGCTCCTCGTCACCGGCTGACTCGTCAACGTCGCCGTCCTCCAGCCCGTTGCAGGCTGCTCCGTCGACCTCGGTGGTTCCTGTGTCCCGACCACATACACGCAGTCGCAGTGGCATTTTCAAACCTAAGGAACGTAAGGATGGTACGGTTGCTTGGTTGGCTGCTTGTTTGGCTGCTGCTGTTGCGGATCCATCTTCTGAGCCTCGCTCATATCAGGCTGCCCTGCGCATTCCACATTGGCGAGAGGCTATGGAGCAGGAGTTTCATGCTCTTCTTCGTAACAAGACATGGACTCTCGTTCCTCCACCACCACGGGTAAATGTTATTGACTCAAAATGGGTATTCAAAGTGAAGAAGCATTCGGATGGATCTATTGAGCGTTACAAAGCGCGACTTGTTGCTCGCGGTTTTCGGCAGCGTCATGGTCTTGACTATGAGGACACCTTCAGTCCTGTCGTCAAGCCTACCACTATTCGGCTTCTTCTCTCCATTGTTGTTTCTCGTGGTTGGTCACTTCGTCAACTTGATGTGCAGAATGCTTTTCTACATGGATTTTTGGAGGAAGAGGTTTATATGAAACAGCCGCCTGGTTTCTCTAATCCTGATCGTCCTGACTATATCTGTCGTCTTTCCAAAGCACTATATGGTTTGAAGCAAGCTCCTCGTGCCTGGCATGCCCGCCTTGCCTCTGCCCTTCGTGCTCATGGGTTTGTGCCGTCTACTGCTGACACTTCGTTATTTCTTCTACAGAAGCCAGAAGTCACTATGTATCTTTTGGTATATGTCGATGATATTATCCTTGTCAGCTCTTCTCAGTATGCTGCTGATGCTCTTGTCTGCTCTCTTGGTGCTGATTTTGCGGTCAAAGATCTTGGGAAGCTTCACTACTTTCTTGGAGTTGAGGTCACTTCTCGTGCTACTGGTCTTGTCCTTACGCAGAAGAAGTACTCCTTGGAGTTGTTACAGAGAGCTGGCATGCTGAAGTGCAAACCGACCACCACACCCATGTCGTCTACCGACAAGATAACAGCTGTTGATGGTGAGCTTTTGTCTCCCGCGGATGCCACAGAGTACAGGAGCATTGTTGGTGGACTTCAGTACTTGACGATCACGAGACCAGATATCTCTTATGCTGTTAACAGGGTTTGTCAGTATCTTCAGGCTCCCAGAGATACTCATTGGGCTGCTGTTAAATGCATTCTTCGTTATGTTCAGTTCACCCTGACATTTGGTATGCATATTCGGCCGACTTCCTCTCGGGTCCTTTCGGCCTTCTCTGATGCAGATTGGGCTGGTAGCCCAGATGACAGGCGATCCACGGGGGGTTATGCAGTATTCTTTGGCTCTAATTTGATCGCCTGGAGTGCTCGGAAACAGGCTACTGTGTCACGTAGCAGTACTGAAGCTGAGTACAAGGTTGTGGCTAATGCTACTGCAGAGATTATTTGGGTGCAGTCTTTGCTTCAGGAGTTGGGTTTGTCTCAACCACAGCCTCCTATTCTTTGATGTGATAACATCGGTGCTACATACCTTTCTGCAAATCCAGTATTTCATGCCCGAATGAAACACATTGAAGTTGACTATCACTTTGTACGGGAACGTGTATCACAGAAGCAACTCCAGATCAAGTTTATCTCATCTAAGGATCAACTTGCAGACATCTTCACTAAGCCTTTACCGCTGCCACAGTTTGAGGCTTGTAGGCGCAATCTTACCCTTCTCAGTTCTTTAGAAAGTGGCTAAGATTGAGGGAGGGTGTTAGACTATGTATAGCTTCTGTACCTATGTACGTATATGGTACATATTGTAACACAACCATTATATATAATGAGATAAGCCACCCCTAGAGGGTTTTGCTGGTTCCCCAAAACTTATTGTCTTACATGCTCCAGCCATTGTTTAGTTTTGCTACTGCTCTACATGTGCTTTTTCTGAAATTTCAATTGTTATTTATGGACAAACCTGGACCCTTGACCTACCCGACATCTTTATAACCCGCCAGTACAGTTGTTGGAAATCGGTCTAAATCCGGACCGGCCCCGGCTGAATCAGCTGATCAGTCGTCCATAGTAACTGGGAACACCTGTGAAACTACTCACAATGGGAAGTAATTTGGACTAATAACATGCATAGGTTACTAGTCTATATTACTACCTCCATAATGAGGAGTGACATATGTGTGGTGTCATGCAACATTTTATTTATTAGCTTCTAGACTTATCTTGTTTTGATATGTATGATGTTACTCATAGATGAGTAACTAGTCATGTTATTTAATTCATCTCTTTTCTTATTAAATCATTGTCACATAAGCAAATTTGCTGACTTGGACCTTATGTTACTGCTGAATTTACTCTATAGGCAGTCTGAAGCTCACCGGCCGATCTCACGGGCCAAGACAGCGCATCGATATTTCTCTTTCTACGGCCTACGTGCATGCATGTGGCATGCCCACAGCCAATGACGGACAATGGGGCTGTTTGGTTCCTGTCCTCGCTATTTTGTGCCTATAGCCTGAAGCTTCCTTGAGATATGACTGGGATGTGTTTGTTTGATGTCCTGAGAATGCGTAAAGTAGCCTGGCCTGGATGCACGACCAACGTAGTTAGCCTGGCTTGGCACCCTGGCTGCTTCATCAGCCTGGGCCAGGCGTCCCTTTTCCCACGCCTGGCGGGAGCAGGAGCTGCCTGGGATTGCTAATCCCTTCAATTAGCTAGTGACGTGACGTTTTCCATTCTAAATTAATACACCTTTTTCATCTGTCAGTTATTCTTCCGTACCAAGGCTGGAGGTCTTTGTTGGGTTTAGTCCCACATTGATTGTGGGAGGAGATATAACACGACTTATAAGACCGAGGGTGTCCCCTCCTAACAGGCTAGTCTTTTGGGGGAAGGGGACTCAAGACCTGAACTCACGGGTGGTCGGTCATGGTTGGTGGGCTGAAAATGCTGGTGTTAGCGGGCCCATGAGTGATCGATGTGTGAGGAAAAGATTGTTGGATTTAGTCCTACATCGGTTGTGGGAGGAGACATAACACGACTTAGGTCGGGCCTGGTTGACGCACATAACACGACTTAGGTCGGGCCTGGTTGATGCAGGTGGATCGAAAACGCTGATATAGCGATCCGAGATTGCGTCGTGCCTGGTCAGGCAGAAAATACCTACTCACTCAGGCTACTTTCAGGCACTATTTTCTACCAGGCAAACAGCCCAGGCCACGATCCAAACTACCCCAATTTCTTCGTACGTGCCATGGGAAGGAGATAAGATGGTCCACACTACACTATATATGATGCTGCTATACATGCTACAAGCTCCAAGCTTTCGCTATGATTACATAGCTTGTTCATTTCCCGTTGTCTTATTACCTTTGTTATACACTATTCACTATCTTTGGTACAAATTCTGTTGACAACACAAATGCATGTGGATTAACTAATAGTCCTTTCGTAGTACTATGCGTTCTCATGCATTATATGTTTCGCTCTCGATCACACCCCTCAACCATACATGCTACTAACGGCTAACAACTTGCTCCCTCTCCTGGACAAACGATATGTCGATTATCTAGTACAAAAAGGGTAAGCTAAAAATCTGAGTTTAGATTTTTAAGCATGATAAATCTAACTTTTTTATGGCAAATTTTGTTGTCACGAGAATGATAATTTGATTTCACGAACACGGCAAATCATTTAGCAAAAAACTGAACATGGCAAGGATTTGCCATGCTTGATAAAAGAATTTCGCCATTCTCGCGCCAACATTGTTTGTCATTCGGGCGTTCAGTTTACCATGCTAATAGTAAATATATGGTATATTCAGGTCTTATGAGAAGATAGAATATTGATAGGATTTACGATCATAACTTGTCTTGTAGGAGTACTTCAAATCTATCTTTTTTATCCCAGTCAAGGCTCAAAACAGTACACCACGTTACACCAATTTTTATTAGCTATGAAAAATTTCACAAGTAATGCGTACGAATATTCGTGGCTTGATTTATTCCATGGAAAATATCAGGACTGCATTTTTTTTACAATAAATATCAGGACTGCAAATTACAGTAAGTAGTAATACTCCGGAAAGAATGGCAGATGCGTTTACGTGCGGTGCGCAAACGTCGGTGAGCACAGCCTCTCGCATTTTCTACAGGGTCGATCGCTAAACCACCAGCCACCCCTACCTAGGCTCTAGGTATCTAGTAGCTAGCTAGGAGTTGTCGCGGAGCCTCTGGAGCAGAGCGCACTGGAGGACGCCGTCGTCCTGGAGCGCAGCGGGCACGTCGACGACGACGTCCTGCACCGTCACGCCCTCCACGCGGTTCACGCACGCGTGCTGCACCTGCAGCTCTAGCGACCTGAGCGCGCCCATCAGCCGCGCCGGCGCGTGTGGGGCTCCTCCCGCGCTCGTTACGCGCACCGCCGCCGCATCCTTCCCCACCATCCGCACCTCCACCACATCGTCGCCGGCCGGGTGGTGGATGGAGCCGGCGTGGCCGCTTCGGGACGAAGAAGCCGATGCGTTCGACACCTCCCAGTCCCATCTCGAGGCGGCCGCCTGCCGACCCTCGTCCTCGAGCTGCGCGACGCGGGAGCGTAGCTCGGCTATGTAGTCGGCGGCGTCGGCTAGGAGGGAGGCCCTGTCCATGCGGGACACGGTAGGCACGGCGGCGCGGAGATCGCAGAACCGGCGGTTCAGCTTGATAGAGTTAACCTTGTTGTCTAGGTATTCATCATGTTTATTTCGTCGCATTAGTTTCATTCATGCATGTAGTTGAAACTTTAGTTAGCAGCATGCACAAAGCTCCGAAGAGTTGCAGCGGCCGAGTCTTGTGGCAGATAGAGTGTGGAGGTAGAAGCGGACGCAGTTAGTCGAGATGTGCGTCAAGTGTGTCGTTGCGTGGGCAAGCTCCTAGTGTGCTACAGACTTGGGAATGACTCAAGCTTGTGACGTGCGTGAGCTGCTGGAGAAAGAAGCGGATCAAGCCGATATGTGTGGCTGGTCCGTTGTGGGCGCGTGCATGCAGAAGTGGAGTAGTGCGTGCATGCAGCTAGGAAGTTGGTTAGTGGGTTAGTGCGTGGGGTGTGTTGGTCGAGTGATTTGGCTATTAAAGCCCATGTATCTGCATTGTGTTTCAGTGTGAAGAAATACAGAAAAGTGGCAAAGTTGTGTGTGCCAAAGTCTGTGTGTGCTCTTCTTCTACCTTCAGTTCGTGAGAGTCTTCTTCTTCCTCCGGCTGCGCCAACATTTGGTATTCAGAGCCATGGTGACTGAAGGTTCGCGCACTCCGTCGCCGGGTCGCCGCCGTGTCTCGGCCTCGCCGGTGGTGCGCCGAGGCCGGAGCCCGACGCGGCGTGGCTGCCGCGAGGTGGTGGTGCAGCAGGAGGTCGTCGTCTACCCGGCGCTGACGGCGACGAACTACTTCGAGTGGTCGCTGATCATGAAGGTGAACATGGAGGCCCAACGCGTGTGGGACGCCATCGAGGGAGGCGGGAGCTTCAGCCGGGACAGGGCGGTGCTTGCGGCAATTCTGCGAGCCGTGCCGGAGGAGATGCACTCCACGCTTGCTGTGAAGGCGACGGCAAAGGAGGCATGGGATGCCATCAAGATCATGCGGGTCGGCGATGCCCGCGTCCGTGAGGCCAAGGCGCAGACTCTCCTCAAGGAGTTTGATGCTGTCCGCATGAGGAGCGGCGAGACCCTCGATGAGGTCGCCATGCGCATGAACGGGATCGCCAACAAGCTGCGCATGCTCGGCGAGAACCTCGACCAGGTGAAGGTCGTCAAGAAGCTTCTCCGCATCGTGCCGTCCAAGTATACCCAGGTAGCTATTGCCATTGAACAACTTCTTGATCTTAAAACCATGTCCATGAAAGAGCTTGTGGGAAGGCTCAAAACGGCGGAGGACCGGAGCGACTTGGATGAGGGCGCCAGCAACTACAACCAGGATGGTGGGAGCCGCCTGCTCCTCACGGAGGAGGAGTGGCTTGCTCGCCCTGCAGCGGCGCCGGCAAGAAGAAGGGAAACTTCGACATACGCAAGGTGCGTTGCTACAACTGCCAAGAGTACGGGCATTACTCCAAGGACTGCACCGAGCCAAGGAAGCAGCGGGCGCTTCTTGCCGCCGCGATGGCCGACGACGAGCCGGGGCTGCTGTGATACTACGGCATGGGAGTTCAAATAAACGACAACAAGTTTAAGGGGGTGATTGATAGAGTTAACCTTGTTGTCTAGGTATTCATCATGTTTATTTCGTCGCATTAGTTTCATTCATGCATGTAGTTGAAACTTTAGTTAGCAGCATGCACAAAGCTCCGAAGAGTTGCAGCGGCCGAGTCTTGTGGCAGATAGAGTGTGGAGCTAGAAGCGGACGCAGTTAGTCGAGATGTGCGTCAAGTGTGTCGTTGCGTGGGCAAGCTCCTAGTGTGCTACAGACTTGGGAATGACTCAAGCTTGTGACGTGCGTGAGCTGCTTGGAGAAAGAAGCGGATCAAGCCGATATGTGTGGCTGGTCCGTTGTGGGCGCGTGCATGCAGAAGTGGAGTAGTGCGTGCATGCAGCTAGGAAGTTGGTTAGTGGGTTAGTGCGTGGGGTGTGTTGGTCGAGTGATTTGGCTATTAAAGCCCATGTATCTGCATTGTGTTTCAGTGTGAAGAAATACAGAAAAGTGGCAAAGTTGTGTGTGCCAAAGTCTGTGTGTGCTCTTCTTCTACCTTCAGTTCGTGAGAGTCTTCTTCTTCCTCCGGCTGCGCCAACATTTGGTATTCAGAGCCATGGTGACTGAAGGTTCGCGCACTCCGTCGCCGGGTCGCCGCCGTGTCTCGGCCTCGCCGGTGGTGCGCCGAGGCCGGAGCCCGACGCGGCGTGGCTGCCGCGAGGTGGTGGTGCAGCAGGAGGTCGTCGTCTACCCGGCGCTGACGGCGACGAACTACTTCGAGTGGTCGCTGATCATGAAGGTGAACATGGAGGCCCAACGCGTGTGGGACGCCATCGAGGGAGGCGGGAGCTTCAGCCGGGACAGGGCGGTGCTTGCGGCAATTCTGCGAGCCGTGCCGGAGGAGATGCACTCCACGCTTGCTGTGAAGGCGACGGCAAAGGAGGCATGGGATGCCATCAAGATCATGCGGGTCGGCGATGCCCGCGTCCGTGAGGCCAAGGCGCAGACTCTCCTCAAGGAGTTTGATGCTGTCCGCATGAGGAGCGGCGAGACCCTCGATGAGGTCGCCATGCGCATGAACGGGATCGCCAACAAGCTGCGCATGCTCGGCGAGAACCTCGACCAGGTGAAGGTCGTCAAGAAGCTTCTCCGCATCGTGCCGTCCAAGTATACCCAGGTAGCTATTGCCATTGAACAACTTCTTGATCTTAAAACCATGTCCATGAAAGAGCTTGTGGGAAGGCTCAAAACGGCGGAGGACCGGAGCGACTTGGATGAGGGCGCCAGCAACTACAACCAGGATGGTGGGAGCCGCCTGCTCCTCACGGAGGAGGAGTGGCTTGCTCGCCCTGCAGCGGCGCCGGCAAGAAGAAGGGAAACTTCGACATACGCAAGGTGCGTTGCTACAACTGCCAAGAGTACGGGCATTACTCCAAGGACTGCACCGAGCCAAGGAAGCAGCGGGCGCTTCTTGCCGCCGCGATGGCCGACGACGAGCCGGGGCTGCTGTGATACTACGGCATGGGAGTTCAAATAAACGACAACAAGTTTAAGGGGGTGATTGATAGAGTTAACCTTGTTGTCTAGGTATTCATCATGTTTATTTCGTCGCATTAGTTTCATTCATGCATGTAGTTGAAACTTTAGTTAGCAGCATGCACAAAGCTCCGAAGAGTTGCAGCGGCCGAGTCTTGTGGCAGATAGAGTGTGGAGCTAGAAGCGGACGCAGTTAGTCGAGATGTGCGTCAAGTGTGTCGTTGCGTGGGCAAGCTCCTAGTGTGCTACAGACTTGGGAATGACTCAAGCTTGTGACGTGCGTGAGCTGCTTGGAGAAAGAAGCGGATCAAGCCGATATGTGTGGCTGGTCCGTTGTGGGCGCGTGCATGCAGAAGTGGAGTAGTGCGTGCATGCAGCTAGGAAGTTGGTTAGTGGGTTAGTGCGTGGGGTGTGTTGGTCGAGTGATTTGGCTATTAAAGCCCATGTATCTGCATTGTGTTTCAGTGTGAAGAAATACAGAAAAGTGGCAAAGTTGTGTGTGCCAAAGTCTGTGTGTGCTCTTCTTCTACCTTCAGTTCGTGAGAGTCTTCTTCTTCCTCCGGCTGCGCCAACACAGCTTTTCGCGGCGCTGCCGCTCGGCCTCGACGTGACTGGGGGTGGGACCCTCCGGCCGCGGCCCCGGCTTCCGCCCACGCCGCTTCTTCGTTGAAGCCTGGAGGCTCGCCGGCGGCAGCTCGGAGTCCGGGGAGAGCGACCAGCTCCCCTCAGGCCACAAGTAGTCTCCCTCCTCGCTCTTGGCCGCCACGACGACGTCGCCGAGCAGCCATTGATCGGGGACCTCGCAGGAGGTAAACTCGAGGACCTCATAGTGGTTCTCGTCCGCAGTGGCGAGCTGGGGAGGCGGCGGCGGTGGCAAGAAGGATGAGCACGGGGAGAGCAGCTCCTCCATATGTTTTGCTGCTCCCCTGACCGAAGAGCTCGAAGTGTCTCCCAGTCCCGGGAGTCGGAAGCGTCGGTATTACCTGGTACAGTAAAAGGGGTCTACTAGTGTGCCAAGCTATCGTCTGGCCCATCTGTCTCATGCAAAAGATCTATAGGCCTGGTGCAATGGAGACAAAGAGATTGGCGGAATCACTGTTGAGTCGAATATCTCCAATGTGTATATGCCCGATCTGTATTTTGTCTCCGCTGTTTTGGGATTTGATGTTTAACTGATGATGCCCAAGCAATCCGGCGTGCCCGTCGGTGCACTAGATAGCTAGCTTTTCCGTAGTGCCGGGCCTGCCGGCGAGGGGCGCGAAGCCAGGCAGGAGACTGTTTAGGATCAGTTTAGCTAGATGACAATCGACTGAATTTAAAACAGGGACCAGTCGATTTTCAAGGGTTGGCCGGAGTGAGCCGGAGGTAAGGAAGGAGAAGGAAGGGGCTCGCCGGAGTGCTACCCCATTATCTATCTTAGGGTTTCGGGTGGCGGCGGTGGTGGACAGCGGTGGTGGGGGCGGTGATGCACTTCGCCGAAGAAAAAAACTAAACGCGGCCGAATCTAGAGGGATGGCCGAGGGTGGCGACTAGACAGACGGTGGGGGCGGTTCCGGGGAGGTCAGGGCGGCGAGGCTGCGCGGGAGCGCCGCCGGCTGCGGGTGATGGTCGAAGGTGGTGGTCGAAGGTGGTTCGGCCGGCGGCCCGAGCGGCATGTGAAGAAGAAGGAGAAAAGCTGGAGGTAGAAGAAAGGCCAGGCGCCATTGGATATGGATCGGACGTTCAATATTGACCGATTGGCCCAATTTCAAAAACTCAGTCGACTGATGTGTAGTCTAACCCGTTTAGGATTCATAGGGCTGGAGGTGTCAATTTCGGGAAGGAGAATTGGGAAAGAAGAGGCGCATCAAGATTTGTGAAGTACACGTGGCATTTTCTAAACAGTCTTACAAGATGAAACGTGAGACCAGGTCGTATAGTATTATTTTCCCATGGCTCTTACGCCTTGGCCCCCTTTTTTATAGGAAGGCCTTCACGGCTAGCTTTATTAACTCAAATCGAACTTACATCATCTGCTAACAAAAGAATAATAAAGCTAGGAGGTGTATCCGACCAGAAAGTCGGTGGATTACTCCTCCTAAACCTAGCTAGCTCATGAGCAACCAAATTTGACTCCCAGTTACAATGTTCAACAAGTACCCTCCCGAAATTAGAAACTAGACTTCGACATTCATTAAGTATAGGTGCTGCAACCATTGAGCACTAGTAGACAACATGGCTTTGCTCACAGCTCGATATACACATTAGTCCCGGTTGCATTAGGAACCAGGATTAATGTGAGCATTAGTCCCGGTTCGAGCGGCTAAAGGCATTAGTCTCGGTTCAAATGAGACCTTTAGTCCAGGTTTGAGATACGAACGAACCGGGACTAAAGGGTGTGATGCCCTTTAGTCCCGGTTCGTATCTCAAACCGGGACTAAAAATAGACCTTTAGTCCCGGTTTGAGACACGAACCGGGACTAAAGGTTGCGATGCCCTTTAGTCTCAGTTCGTGTCTCAAACCGTGACTAAAGGGGTTCGTGTCTCAAACTCTACCCCCCCTTATCGCCATTTTAATTTAAAAGAAATAAAAGAAAATGGTAAAAACTTCAGAAAAAATAAAATCCTTCGAGATGTAGTTATATTACTACATTTACTAGTTAGTAAAATTTAAAAACTTAAATTTGGGCATGTTTTGCAAAAAAGTGTTATGAAAAAGTAAAACGGCTATAACTTTTGCATACGATGTCGGAAAAAAAAGTATAATATATCAAAATGTTCAGCACAAAAATCCACATTTGATTTTGACTGCCATAGGCCGTTTTGCAAATTTTTAGAATCCTCAAATTATAAAAGGAAAAAAAGTTATGCTCAGATTTCAGTTTTTTTTAATTTTGATCAAACGGTGGTCAAACTACTTATTCAAGAAATATTAGTGTTACTAAATAATTATTCAATAATATTAGTGTTACTAAATAATTATTTCGATTTTTTGAATTTTGGTCAAATCTGGTCAAACTACTTATTCAAGAAATATTAGTGTTAACAAATAATTATTGTTTTTTAGAATAATAGTTTCAAACTCAAACGGTTAAACGTGTGACTTAATGCTCAAACTAAACTCTTGGGGGTTAATAGGATTGACAGCTTACTATTGTCAGGAAAACAACAAGTGTAGACTTGAAAACGAGGGGGAATAGAACTCGGAAGTTAAGCATACTCAGGCTGGAGTAGTGAGAGGATGGATGACCGGCCGGGAAGTTAAATGATTTGGAATGACAAGGGATGATTAGAGATTAGAGATTAAATTGAGCAGTGATGAGGGGTGATTAGAGATCAAATAATTTAGGAAAAAAAATCAAAACAAATTCAATTTTTCCCCAAAAAATAAAAAAAATCAAACAAATTCCTTTAGTCCCGGTTGGTGTTACCAACCGGGACTAAAGGTGGAGCTCCACACAGCGGCCACGTGGAGGACCTTTAGTCCCGGTACGTAACACAAGGGGACTAAAAGGGGCCTTTAGTACCGACCCTTTAGTCCTGACTTCAGAACCGGGACTAAAGGCCCGTTTTCTACTAGTGGAGTAACCCTCGTTCAAATTCAACGCCTCTACCATGGTCACATTATTAGTCTGGACAATTATGTTGGCACATCCAAGACTCTGAATAAGCATTAGCCCTTGACGCAACGCTTCTGATTCGGCCGAGACCACATTGGCTACATGCTCCATGCAAGCAGTTTATGTGGAGCCGTGTGTGCCGTGCGATGCTAGACGTACAGAGGATTTTTTTAAGATTTTACGGAGGTTTAGAATTGAAAACAAGATGAGGAAGGGCCTGTCCCAGTGAATTTAGAAGGGGAAGAAAGATTTAGTTAGGAAAGATCTGCAAAACGCCTGTAAAAAACCAGTGGTGTAGGATTATTGGTGTGTGCCGCTCTGGGATTATTGGTGTGTGCCGCTCTACATGTACAGGGAGTATCATGCATATGATACACGGTATCTTTATACGGTGATGTTATTGTGTAGTACTCCCTGGGAGGGCATTGCACAATGAAAGGTTTTTAAGGTAATTTATATAGTCATAGGGCTAGCAAATTGTTTGAGGAAGCATGTCAAATCATGTGCAAAAAATGTACCAGGCGGATTTGCCATCCTGGTTAAACAAAATTGCCATCCGCAAACAACACAAATTACCATGCAAATCGTTCGCAGTTGTCATGCCGCCCACGAACGTTCGCTGGTTAACCGGTCCTCTTTATAATGCATTGGTATATGTTGCTTGTAGCTAGCTTTCGCTTTGATTACACAACTTGTTTCTTTCCCGTTGTCTTTATTACATTTGTTATACCCTATTCACTATCGATGGTGCAATGCTGTTGACAACACAAATGCTTGCATCACATATTGGAATGGATTAATTAATTGTCCTATCATTATACTACACGTTCTCATGCATTATATGTTTCACTCTCGATTGCACCTCTCAACCATACACTCTACTAACGACTAACAACTTGCTCCCCCGATTCCCTGGATAAAGATATATTGATTCAAACATTCAAATCTGACCTGGTTAGCAAATTTGACAAAATCTAGAAGTTAAAAATTTGATGAAAGAACACTCTGCTTATAAGACAAGTTCTCCCCCAAAAGATTGCAATGGGTATTATTAGCATGGGTTGCTGGAACTTATGGATCCAAAGAAATGGCAACAAGAATGAAACCCCTGAAAGTGATCCCTGATGCTTTAAGAAGAAGCGGGATCTTATGCTGGCCAAGCATAGAGCCAAAGAGAAGAACAAAGAATGCCTTGATCAACATATTGCTTTCCTGTTCTGATTTTGTTTTATCTTTTGCTTGTACATAAATTTTGTTTATATTAATGAGAAGAATTGTTCTACAGTCACTGGGCAAAGAAAATTAAACATTCGTTTCGAACTTTAGTTTTCAGACAATGTGATATCATGTACAAATAATTTGTTGCATTGGAAAGAAGTAGGGATCGTTAGCTCTTTATGCTTCTGGCCAAAAATGGTTAGAAATTACATTTGTCAACAAATCAAAAGATATACTTTTAATAAAATATAATACTCCCTTCAATCCATATTAATTGTCGTTGACTAAGTACAAAAGGGAATACATAATTTCCTAGTTACGTTGAAGACATAAAATTTTGTGTCCAGCTTATAAGGCGAACTAGAGGGAGTAAGTATATTTGTACTTCTCGCTACATGTAGGGTTAGGTGATAGCCTGCAAGTGCATAGGGTTTAGTTGTAGCATTTTCGAAGTAGGAGTATCAATCTCACAAGAAGCACATGAATCATTCTTTAGCCCTTTGCAAAGTACGAACGATGTGCCTATAGATTGTAAGTGATCCAAAACAGTAATAATAGTAAGGTTGCAAGTGTAAAGGTGAATAAAATAAGCTGACATAAACGACAAGTAAAATGACTATGCTTGATACAAACAATTAAAAGAGTTCCAAGGGGGTCCAGAATCCCCACTAGTGTCCATCTATGGCGGTGCCTAAACACAAAGCTATTTCGTTGATCCTCTCACCGGATGGGCTCTGGTGGCTGGGTTCTGCCTTCTGGGCGAGTTTCTGGAGTCTCCGTATGTCTGACCCACGATCCGCTTCGATGTGGTGAAAATAGCTGATCTCCCAAAGGCGGCGGTTGTCGGTGTCAAAACCGGCGGATCTCGGGTAGGGGGTCCTGAACTGTGCGTCTAAGGCTAATGGTAATAAGAGGCGGAGGACACAATGTGTACCCAGGTTCGGGCCCTCTCGATGGTGGTAATACCCTACTTCCTGCTTGATTGATCTTGATGATATGAGTATTACAAGAGTTGATCTACCACGAGATTGTAGAGGCTAAACCCTAGAAGCTAGCCTCTGTTTATGATTGTTGTCGTCCTACGGACTAAACCCTCCGGTTTATATAGACACCGGAGGGGGCTAGGGTTACCCAGAGTCAGTTACAGAGAAGGAGATCTACATATCTGAATTGCCAAGCTTGCCTTCCACGCAAAGGAGAGTCCCACCCGGACACGGGACGAAGTCTTCAATCTTGTATCTTCATAGTCCAACAGTTCGGCCGAAGTATATAGTCCGGCTGTCCAAGGACCCTCTAATCCAGGGCTCCCTCAGTAGCCCCTGAACCAGGCTTCAATGACGATGAGTCCGGCGCGCTGATTGTCTTCGACATTGCAAGGCGGGTTCCTTCTCCGAACACTCCATAGAAGATCCTGAATATGAGGATCGTGTCTAGCTCTGCAAAATAATTTCCATATACCACCGTAGAGAGCACAATATTCCACAAATCTAATCTGCTGAAATCTTTTCATAGCATGACATCACGCCGCGGCCCGGTCATCATGAACCATTTTTCCCAGCCTGCCACTGCACGTGTTGCGAGGCAGTTTTATTGGCACGTCTTGTCGAAGCAGAGATCGTGTTCCCCTTATTACGGGATTCTCATCAATACGGGTGTGGGTAACCCAATCGTGCTTGTTAGTATGACTCCTCGATTTTAGGCAAGTTCCAAATGGCCACGCGGAGGATGCTTCATATTCACCCTCTTTATAAAGGGACCAAGGCCTGTCCTTTTCTTCCCACGCTCGATCCTTCCCTTCCCCCACCTCGAGTTCCAACACCCAAGGCTCAGGCTAAGCGCTTCGGATCTTCAACCATGTCCGGATCCAACCTTCAGGGCCGGTGGATGGCCTCCTCTATCACAGAGGAGGATATCAAGAAGCTTAGGGAGGGCAGGTATCTGACCGCCAAAATCCCGCACAGGTTGCCTGCTCAGGGGCAGGTCATCCCCACTCCCAAACCCAACGAGAGTGTCGTATTTGTTTCCCACTTCCTCCGAGGGTTAGGCTTTAGTCTTGATCCTTTTGTTAGAGGGCTCATGTTCTATTACGGGCTAGATTTCCATGATCTAGCTCCAGATTCCATCCTTCACATCTCGTCATTTATCATCGTGTGTGAGGCCTTCCTCTGCATCACCCCACACTTCGGCCTATGGCTCAAGACCTGCAATGTGAAGCCGAAGATGATCGACGGGCGACACGCGGAGTGCGGGGGCGCTATAATAAGCAAAGGCACCGATGCCCTATGGCCAAAGGGTTCCTTCCCGGAGGTGTCCGACTTATGGCAACGGGAGTGGTTTTACATCACAGCTCCCCGAGGCACAATGCGGGCGGCCGCCCCTGCCTTCCGCTCAGGCCCTCCGCCTCAACTGGCGTCATGGTTCAACAAGGGGCTGGACTGGGGGGGGGGGCAGTTAATGACGTGCTAACATTGCAAAGCCGCATCCGAGATCTCCTCAAGAGGGATGTCAATCTTGTCAAGGTAATGCAAGTAATGCTAGTTTGTCGGGTCCTGCCATGCCAACATCGATCTCTCTGCATGTGGGAGTTCAACCCGGAAGGAGCGCGAACTATTCAACAATTCTTCGGCGTGACGCTCGAAGGGATGTATGGATTGTTCTTCGGATCACGAATAAAGTGTTCGGACACCATCGAGGATGCGGGTCTCAACTGCAACCGTCCAAATACCCAAGTAACTAATTCCGCAAATGAACATGCCGTCTTTATATTTGTCATAACATCATTCTAAAAAATTGCTCTCGGCCAGGACTGGATAAGAAAGGCGGAGAGGATCAAGTGTTCGTCCCCCCTTCCCGAAGTCTCGCCGGATCCTGTACTAACCAGGATGCTTGAGCGCGCACCCTATCAAGTGCCATCAGGAGAAGATTGTTAGGGAATGTAGTAATTTCAAAAAAATTCCTACGCACATGCAAGATCATGGTGATGCATAGCAACGAGAGGGGAGAGTGTTGTCTACGTACCCTCGTAGACCGTAAGTGGAAGCGTTATGACAACGTGGTTGATGTAGTCGTACGTCTTCACGATCCGACAGATCCAAGCACCGAACGTACGGCACCTCCGAGTTCATCACACGTTCATCTCGATGACGATCCCCGGACTTCGATCCAGCAGGGTGTCGGGGATGAGTTCCGTCAGCACGACGGCGTGGTGACGATGATGATGATGTTCTACCGACGCAGGGCTTCGCCTAAGCACCGCAACGATATGACCGAGGTGGAATATGGTGGAGGGGGCACCGCACACGGCTAAGGAACGATCACGAAGATCAACTTGTGTGTCTAGAGGTGCCTCCCTGCCCCCGTATATAAAGGAGGGAGGGGGGAGGTGCGGCCGACCCCCTAGGAGTGCGCCTGGAGGAGTCCTACTCCCACCGGGAGTAGGACTCCCCCCTCTTGCCTTGGTGGAGAAGGAAAGGGGGGAGGGGAAAGAGGAAAGGGGGGCGCCGCCCCCCCTTCCTTGTCCTATTCGGACTAGGGGCGAGGGGGCGCGCGGCCTGCCCTGGCCGGCCCTCCTCTTCTCCCTCATGGCCCATGTAGGCCCAATAACCCCCCCCCCCCGGGGTGGGGGGGGGGTTCCGATAACCCCCGGTACTCCGGAAAAATCCTGATTTCTCCCGGAACGATTCCGATATCCAAATATAGGCTTCCAATATATCAATATTTATGTCTCGACCATTTAGAGACTCCTCGTCATGTCCGGGATCACATGCGGGACTACGAACAACCTTCGGTACATCAAAACATATAAACTCATAATAAAACTGTCATCGTAACGTTAAGCCTGCGGACCCTACGGGTTCAAGAACTATGTAGACATGACCTAGAACTATTCTTGGTCAATAACCAATAGCGGAACCTGGATGCTCATATTGGCTCCCACATATTCTACGAAGATCTTTATCGGTCAAACCGCATAACAACATACGTTGTTCCCTTTGTCATCGGCATGTTACTTGCCCGAGATTCGATCGTCGGTATCTAATACCTAGTTCAATCTCGTTACGGGCAAGTCTCTTTACTCGTTACGTAGAGCATCATTCCGTAACTAACTCATTAGCTACATTGCTTGCAAGGCTTATAGTGATGTGCATTACCGAGAGGGCCCAGAGATACCTCTCCGACAATCGGAGTGACAAAACCTAATCTCGAAATACGCCAACCCAACATGTACCTTTGGAGACACCTGTAGAGATCCTTTATAATCACCCAGTTACGTTGTGACGTTTGGTAGCACACAAAGTGTTCCTCCGGTAAACGGGAGTTGCATAATCTCATAGTCATAGGAACATGTATAAGTCATGAAGAAAGCAATAGCAACATACTATACGATCAAGTGCTAAGCTAATGGAATGGGTCAAGTCAATCACATCATTCTTCTAATGATGTGATCCCGTTAATCAAATGACAACTCTTTGTCCATGGTTAGGAAACATAACCATCTTTGATTAATGAGCTAGTCAAGTAGAGGCATACTAGTGACACTCAGTTTTGTCTATGTATTCACACATGTACTAAGTTTCCGGTTAATACAATTCTAGCATGAATAATAAACATTTATCATGATATAAGGAAATAAATAATAAATTTATTATTGCCTCTAGGGCATATTTCCTTCAGTCTCCCACTTGCACTAGAGTCAATAATCTAGTTCACATCACCATGTGATTTAACACCAATATTCACATCTGTATGTGATTAATACCCATCGTTCACATCGTCATGTGACCAACACCCAAAGGGTTTACTAGAGTCCATAATCTAGTTCACATCGCTATGTGATTAACACCCAAAGAGTACTAAGGTATGATCATGTTTTGCTCATGAGAGAAGTTTAGTCAACGGGTCTGTCACATTCAGAGCCGTATGTATTTTGCAAATATTCTATGTCTACAATGCTCTGCATGGAGCAACTTTAACTAATTGCTCCCACTTTCAATATGTATCCAGATTGAGGCTTAGAGTCATCTGGATTGGTGTAAAAGCTTGCATCGATGTAACTCTTTATGACGAACTCTTTTATCACCTCCATAATCGAGAAACATCTCCTTAGTCCTCACTAAGGATATTCTTGACCGTTGTCCAGTGATCTACTCTTAGATCAAAATTGTATTCCTTTGCCAAACTCAGAGTAAGGTATACAATAGGTCTGGTACACAGCATATCATACTTTATAGAACCTATGACTGAGGCATAGGGAATGACTTTTCATTCTCTTTCTATTTTCTGCCATGGTCGGGTTTTGAGTCTTACTCAACTTCACACCTTTGCATCGCAGGCAAGAACTCTTTCTTTGACTGTTCCATTTTGAACTACTTCAAAATCTTGTCAAGGTATGTACTCATTGAAAAAATCTTATCAAGCGTCTTGATCTATCTCTATAGATCTTGATGCTCAATGTGTAAGCAGCTTCACCGAGGTCTTTCTTTGAAAAACTCCTTTCAAACACTTCTTTATGCTTTCCAGAAAATTCTACATCATTTCCGATCAACAATATGTCATTCACATATACTTATCAGAAAGGCTGTAGTGCTCCCAGTCACTTTCTTGTAAATACAGGCCTTTCCAAAAGTCTGCATAAAACCATATGCTTTGATCAACTCATCAAAGCGTATATTCCTACTCCGAGATGCTTGTACCAGTACATTGATGGATCGCTGGAGCTTGCACATTTTGTTAGCACCTTTAGGATTGACAAAACCTTCTGGTTGCATCATATACAACTCTTCTTTAAAGAATCCATTGAGGAATGCAGTTTTGACATCCATTTGCTAGATTTCATAAAATGTGGCATTTGCTAACATGATTCGGACAGACTTAAGCATCGATACGAGTGAGAAAATCTCATCGTATTCAACACCTTGAACTTGTCGAAAACCTTTCGCAACAAGTCGAGCTTAGTAGATAGTAACACTACTATCAGTGTCCGTCTTCCTCTTGAAGATCCATTTATTTAACATGGCTTGCTGATCATCGAGCAAGTCAATCAAAGTCCATACTTTGTTCTCATACATGGATCCCATCTCAGATTTTATGGCCTCAAGCCATTTTGCGGAATCTGGGCTCATCATTGCTTCCTCATAGTCCGTAGGTTCATCATTGGTCTAGTAACATGACTTCTAGAACATGATTACCGTACCACTCTGGTGCGGATCTTACTCTAGAAGATCTACGAGGTTTGGTAGCAACTTGATCCGAAGTTTCATGATCATCATCATTAACTTCCTCACTAATTGGTGTAGGAATCAGTGGAAATGATTTCTGTGATGAACTACTTTCCAATAAGGGAGAAGGTACAATTAACTCATCAAGTTCTACTTTCCTCCCACTCACTTCTTTTGAGAGAAACTTCTTCTCTAGAAAGGATCCATCTTAGCAACAAATAACTTGCCTTCAGATCTGTGATAGAAGGTGTACCCAATAGTTACCTTTTGGTATTCTATGAAGACGCACTTCTCCGGTTTGGGTTCGAGCTTATCAGGTTGAAAACCTTTTTCATATAAGCATCACAACTCCAAGCTTTAAGAAAAGACAGCTTAGGTTTACTGCTAAACCATAGTTCATACGGTGTCGTCTCAACGGATTTAGATGGTGCCCTATTAAACGTGAATGCAGCTGTCTCTAATGCATAACCCCAAAACGATAGTGGTAAACCGATAAGAGATATCATAGATCGCACCATATCTAATAAAGTACGATTACGACGTTCGGACACACCATTACATTGTGGTGTTCCAGATGGCGTGAGTTGCGAAACTATTTCACGTTGTTTCAAATGAAGACCAAACTCATAACTCAAATATTCGTCTCCACGATCAGATCGTAGAAACTTTATTTTTCTTGTTACGATGATTTTTCCACTTCACTCTGAAATTCTTTGAACTTTTCAACTATTTCAGACTTATGTTTTATCAAGTAGATATACCCATATCTGCTCAAATCATCTGTGAAGGTTAGCAAATAACGATACTTGCCACGAGCCTTAACACTCATCGGATCGCATACGTCGGTATGTATTATTCCCAATAAGTCAGTAGCTCGTTCCATTGTTCCGGAGAACGGAGTTTTAGTCATCTTGTCGAAAAGGCACGGTTCGTAAGCATCAAATGATTCATAACCAAGTGATTCCGAAAATCCATCTTTATGGAGTTTCTTCATGCGCTTTACACCGATATGACCCAAACGGCAGTGCCACAAATAAGTTGTACTATCATTATCAACTTTGCATCTTTCGGCATTAATATTATGAATATGTTGTCGGGACCCCGACTCAATGCCACATCGATCTAGCATGTAACACCTCATATCACTTTGCGGCCTCACGCACGGTATCCCCACGGTGTCGTCTTACCTTTGCCCGGGACCGTTTGCGCATTTTGGCACACGTATATGATGGTGTCGCTAGCATCCATATGATAAGGAGCCCGGGCTGACATGGCTAGTCGTAAACTCAAAGTGGCACTAACTTACAGGGACAGGCATCCATGACCCAGCATCGAACGTGTCGGTCATCAACGAGTGAATCCAGGCTGTAGCACTGGGCTAACAGGACTCCGGTGAACCGGGCTGTAGCGGGCTAGCAGGACTCCGGTATTCATCGCGTGACATTTCCCCGAAGGGGCAGACACAGGATCGAAGAAGGACACATGCCGGCCTGCCTAAGTGTTCCGGAGCAGTAGCAAGCTACCAGGGCTCAGTGGAAGCACTAGGAGACATTTCCCGGTAAGAGAGGCTACTAAGGATAAACAACTAGATAGTCAGATCCCACACATAGCAATACACATTACACGTACGCATAACATGCAAGTATGTGTTGTACAACATGGCATCACATCATAACTCAACAACTCATATAGATAAAGGCTCAGAAGAGCCATCATAGCATTTATTGCAAACAGGGGTCACAAAACCCATCATACAGAGCATACAAGCAACAAGCGGAAGCATTACATGTCTGGGTACAGACATCTATAAATGAAAAAGGCTGAAGAGCCTGACTATCTACAACATCCGATCAAGATCGTAGCTGAGGTACTAGCTACTAGTCGAAGTCCACGAGAACACTAGTAAGACCAAAGTCTCCGCTGCAAAAACATAAATGAAGCAACATGAGTACAAAGGTACTCAGCAAGACTTACATCAGATCCTATCATACATGCATTTGCATCAAGAGGGTAATGTGGGGTTTAGTTGCAGCAAGCCAGCTTTGACTCTGTGGCTATCCTGTTCTACGACTACCAGAAACTCTGGAGGTGAAACAACGTACACGAGTCCACTAATCACCACACAATACACTACTATGGACTCATCCCCGTCTCCCTACGAGAAGGCCATCCATAGCACTCACACTTGTCTTGAGCATTTTAGGGTATCCACTTCAAGTTGTCTATGTACCATGTAAGCATCCAAGAAGTCCATAACCGCGGACCCGGCTATTCGAATAGATCATGTTAACCCTGCAGGGGTGTACTTCTTCACACACGCTCTCGCCACTTACCGCCATGTACACGTCATGTATCTCGGCAACCTTCAAGCGGAAGCCTGGCGAGGGTGTCGGCCACGACCTGACTAACCACACAAGACTCTAATCCAGGTTTATCGCCTATTCGGGTTCCATCCGCAAGGAGATCCGGCCGGGGTTTCACTCACGGCCCCAAACGATGTGTGCAGGGTTCCCAAGCCCACCTCGCTGGATGGATCTACGCTTGGTACACCGTGCCACTGGTGCCTAGTCTGTCCCAAGCCCACCTGGCCGGGTGCCACTTGGTAGACTACTAACACTACCTACAAACACCAGAAACTAGTTGCGACTCCTGGACAGAGACCAAGTTGGTTAATAAGCCGAGAGGGGTCGAGTTACCGGAACCCAATGTGTGGTAGTATCGAGTCATTGGACAACATACGTAGAACTCAGTGCTTAAGGACGGTTCCAGTGAGACAACCCACCATGTACTCCTACATGGCCTCTCACCGCTACCTTTACCAAATCGTATTCACACACCCTTCATTCTCAGCATCAGAACATATCGTAACACTCCAATTCATTCCCAATGAATCAGACCTGACACAACTCTAAGCAATAGCAGGCATAGCATGGTAGGAACACATCAGTGGCTTCAATCAACTCCTACACATGCTAGTGGGTTTCAACTATTTACTGTGGCAATGACAGGTCATGCAGAGGAATGGGTTCAACTACCGCAGCACAAAGTAGCAGATGAATCGTTGTTGTCCTAATGCAATAACTGAGAGCAGGAGCAAGAGAGTAGGGTTTTATCGAAATGAACAAGGGAGTTTGCTTGCCTGGTAAATCAACAATGGAGGCACTGCTTCACAGACAGGTACTCTGGAACGACTCCGGAGCAGGACCTATCGAGAAGGAACGGTGCCGGCAATCAATACACAATCATATGCAACAATATGATGCATGAGCATGGCATGTAGATGTGATGCTGTTTGAGCTAATGCAACTAGTATTCAATTGAATGAAGTCCATTTGAACAAAAGGTTCAAATGCAACTCCAAAAATAAGTCTCTTAATATGCCATAATGTGTTTTCTCATATTCAGCATGTATAAGTTGGTTTGTCATGCATGAAACTAGTACAGATGGAAAGATTGCATTTTTCTGATAATTTTTCATATATGAATTATTTCAATCTGAGCTACGGTTGAATTTCTATGAATTTTTGAAGTTTAAATCATTTTCTGGATTTTCTGAATTATTTTAATTCCAGAAAATAAATAATTGCGTCAGCATGACGTCAGCACGACGTCAGCGGTCAACTGCGGCTGGCTGGGGTCAAACCTGACGTGTGGGGTCCACACGTCAGTGACAGGGGGTTAAACAGGGTTAGGTTAACTTAATTAACAGATTAGGGGGGGTCGGGCCCACTGGTCAGTGTTAGTGGCTAATTAGGTTTAGTTATTTTTTTAACTAAAATTAGCAGGGCCTGGCCCCACTAGTCAGCGACCCTGGGGGGTCAAATCCCAGGTCAAACAAGTCAGACCCGCCGGCGGTTAGTCGCCGGCGAGGCCTGAACGCGACGGAGGGCTGCGGAATCGTCGCTCCGGCGACCAATCGTGCGGCGGAGAGCACCTACGCGAAGCCCAGGCTCGCGCGCATCCTGTGGCGCCCTCTGTTTCACCGGAGACGGCTTATATCGCCGGCGGCGACCACTTGGGCGGCGACCGGAGTTCGGGATAGCGCGGGCGTGGGGCTGCAGCTCGCGTTCGAGCGAACGGAGGGCACAGGCGGTAGCTACGAGGCAGCAGGAGCACATCGAGCTACTACGCGAGGCGGAGGTGCTCGGGGGCACGGAGCTCGCCGGCCATGGCGGACGGTGGCTTCGGGCGCTCGCGGGGCAGCGGCTACAGGTCACGCGCGAAAGAGAGAGGTGAGGGGAAAGGAAGAGGGGCTCACGGCGGACTCACAGAGCAGGCCGGTGTGCTCGGGGACGTCCTGCGTCCGGCGAATCGACGGCGATGGCGGCGAGGTCGATCTCCAGCGTCGGTGGTGAAGAAGACAACGGCGTCGGCGATGGAGCGCGTCCGGAGGTGCGTGGCTTGACGAGGAGGTAGAGGGGGTCGTGGCGGAGCTGGGAAGCGTGTCAGGGAGGCGAGGGGAGGCCGGTGGCCATGGCAACGGCGAGCGATGGCGGCGGCTGCGCTCGGGTGCGCTCGGGGAAGAGAGAACCAGGGAGGAGGGAGAGCGAGAGGGAGGGGAAAAGGACCGGGGCGGCTGCGTGGCGACGTTCCGGACGTCCAGGCGTCGAGGGGGAGGACAGGCAGGCAGGTGCCGTGGCGGCACGACGGTGCGCACGCGCCGGCCACACGCCCCTGGCCTCCTGGCGGGAGGTGGAGGACGACTGGCGCTAGCCAGTCGGCTGGGCCGGCCAGCTGGGCCGCACAGTGCCAGGCCTCAGGTGAGCACAGGTAGGCGTTTTTCTAATTTTGTTTTCTTTTCTACTTTTCTGGCATTTGTTTGGTTTAATAAAAATACTAAACCATTTTATTTGCTTATGCCAATTTTTGTAGGGGCTAATGGTATTATTCCAGAGCTCCTTTATAAATGGCATAATTTTTGGAGATATATTAATATATATAACTAATATATTTCCAATGCAAATATTTATCGAATTAATCCAAATGGCCAAAATAAATATCCATGAGCTCCTAAAAATATTGTTTTGATTTTTATCTCTGTCCAATATTTTCAGAGAGCAACATGAGCATTTTCTTGGACCCTTTTGGAGAAATTTTTATTTGGGTCATTTTCAAAAATGATTCTGAGGGTTCCACCAATCCTCATTTCAAATTTAAATGAAATTTAAATATGATGCACAACTGACTGGCTAGTCTAGGTCATACCAGACTAGGGATGTGACAACTCGCCCCCACTTGAAAAAATCTCATCCCGAGATTCAGGGGTCGACGGAAAGAAAGCGGGGTACTCTAGTCGAAGACGATCTTCTCGTTCCCAAGTAGCTTCTCTCTCGGAATGATGAGACCACTGAACTTTGAGAAACTTGATGCTCTGACGTCGAGTGACACGCTCTGCTTGATCAAGAATGCGAACCGGGTACTCTCGGTAGGTGAGGTTATCTTGGAGATCAAGCGTTTCGTGGTCCACTCCGCGGATGGGATCCGAGAAGCAACGCCTGAGTTGAGAGACGTGGAAGACATCATGAACTCGAGAAAGATGTGGGGGTAGTTCCAACTGGTAGGCAACCTCTCCTCGTTTAGCGAGAATACGAAAAGGACCAATGTAACGAAGAGCCAACTTGCCCTTGATACCGAAACGATGGGTACCCTTCAAAGGAGTAACCCGAAGGTAAGCTTGGTCGCCAATTTCATAAGTCATATCCTTATGATGACGATCGTACTGGCTTTTCTGACGAGACTGGGCTGTTTTCAAATTCTCACGAATGATGCGAACTTGCTCTTCTGCCTCCTGGATCATGTCCGGTCCAAAGAATTGTCTTTCACCGGTTTCTGACCAGTTCAAAGGTGTTCGACATCTTCGTCCATAGAGAACCTCAAAAGGAGCTTTCTTGAGGCTGGATTGGTAGCTATTGTTATAAGCAAACTCGGCGAAAGGAAGACATTTCTCCCAATCCATACCGAAGGAGATAACGCAAGCTCTAAGCATGTCTTCGAGAATTTGATTGACCCGTTCCACCTGACCACTCGACTGAGGGTGGAAAGCGGTACTGAAGGAAAGATGGGTTCCCATGGCAGTTTGGAAGCTCTCCCAAAAATGAGAAGTGAAAAGACTGCCACGGTCTGAATTGATCTCTAGTGGAACACGATGAAGTGACACTATTCGAGAAATATATAAGTCAGCAAGCTGACCAGCAGTGATACTTTCCCGAACAGGAAGGAAGTGAGCCACTTTGGAAAGACGATCAACGACTACGAAGATAGCGTTATTCCCTTTCTTGGTCCTGGGAAAGCCGGTAATGAAGTCCATACCAACTTTATCCCATTTCCACTCAGGAATAGCTAAAGGCTGAAGGGTGCCAGCAGGCCTTTGATGCTCTGCCTTAACGCGGCGACAAACGTCACAGTTAGCAATGAACTCAGCGATTTCTCTCTTCATCCTAGTCCACCAGAACCTCTGGCGTAGATCCTGATACATCTTAGTACTACCGGGATGAATTGTGAGAGGAGATTCATGCGCCTCCTTAAGAATCAATTGTCGAAGATGTTGCTTCTTGGGGACCACCAGGCGGTTCCCAAAGAAAACAACACCTCGATCATCTATAGAGAAACTACCAGCAATACCCTTGGCAATGTTTCTCTTGATCCGGGTAATCCCCGTATCATGCTTCTGGGCTTCTATGATAAGATCCACAAGGGTAGGTTTCGCCACCAAGGTAGAAAGGAATCCGTGAGGAGCAATGTGAAGATTAAGCTTACAGAATTCCTCATGGAGAAGTGGTTGGCCTTGCTGCAACATGAGATTGTTGCAATAGGATTTACGGCTTAGAGCATCAGCCATGACATTGGCTTTGCCTAGGGTGTAGGTAATCCCTAGATCATACTCTGTGATTAACTCCAACCAACGTCTTTGCCTAAGGTTCAAATCTGGTTGGGTGAAGATATACTTGAGACTCTGGTGATCGGTGTAGATCTCGCAACGTTTACCAAGGAGGTAATGTCGCCAGGTCTTGAGTGCATAGACTACGGCTGCAAGCTCTAGATCATGTGTGGGATAATTATCCTCATGTGGATGCAACTGTCGAGATGCATAGGCAATCACATGACGATCCTGCATAAGAATGCAACCTAGTCCCTGTCGTGAGGCATCACAGTAGATAATAAAGTCTTTAGTGAAATCCGGTGGCACAAGTATGGGAGCAGAAGTCAGGCGCCTTTTCAGTTCCTGAAAACTGTGTTCACACTGTGGGGACCACTCAAACTTTTTATCTTTCTTGAGAAGTTCCGTGAGGGGTTTGGCTACTTTGGAGAAGTTTTCAACAAAGCGGCGACAATAGCTGGCTAGACCAAGGAAACTCCTAACTTGTTTAACGGTCTCAGGTGGAGTCCAATCGAGAACAGCCTGAACTCTCTCGGGATTGACAGCAATGCCCTTACCAGAGATTACGTGGCCTAGGTAGGTCACTTCTGGCAACCAAAATTCACACTTGGAGAACTTGGCATAAAGGCGGTGCTCTCTGAGTTTTTCTAACACAAGTCTAAGATGTTCGGCATGCTCTTCCTTGTTCTTTGAGTAGATAAGAATATCGTCGAGGTAAACCACGACGAACTTATCTAAGTACTCCATGAAGATCGAGTTCATCAGGCGGGAGAATGTGGCTAGGGCGTTGGTTAGGCCGAAGGACATGACGGTGTACTCATACTGACCATAAGGAGTGACAAAAGCTGTCTTGGGAATGTCCCCGTTTCTGATCTTGATTTGATGGTAGCCTAACCTTAAATCCATCTTGGAAAAGACTGAGGATCCAGCGAGCTGATCATACAGGTCGTTGATCCTGGGGAGCGGATACTTGTTCTTTATCGTGACCAAATTAACGGGACGATAATCAACGACCATCCGGTCCGTACCGTCTTTCTTCTTGACAAAGAGGACGGGGCAAGCCCAAGGAGAAGAACTAGGACGGATGAAACCCTTTTGCAAGGACTCATCAAGTTGTTTCTTAAGCTCGGCTAGTTCTAAGGGTGCCATCTTGTAGGGTCTCCTAGAGATTGGAGCAGTTCCTGGGATAAGATCTATGACGAACTCTACATCTCTGTCAGGCGGAACACCTGGCAGTTCCTCTGGAAAGACATCCGGAAAGTCACGGACTACCGGGATATCTTCAAGGTCTGGAAGAGGGCTGGCATTAAGAGAATAGAGCTGACGCTTTGCAACTCTAGTGGAGACAATGGCTATCTTGCCAGATGGGTGTGTGAGCTGAACAGACCTGGTGAAACAATCAATCTTGGCATGATGAGCTGTCATCCAGTCCATACCCAAGATGATGTTAATATCCGAAGACTTGAGAGATATCAAGGAAGCAAGGAATGCAAGTCTGTCCACAAGGATTTCATTGCCATAACTTATCCTAGAAGTTTGCCATTTGGATCCAGGAGTTTGAATAAGTAGTGGAGAGGGCATATCACAAAATGACATGTCGTGCAAGCGGGCATAGCTTTCAGAAATGAAGGAATGAGACGCTCCAGTATCGAACAAAACCGATGCCGGATGACAGTTGACAAGGAGTGTACCAAGAACGACATCTGGATCATCATGAGCGGCTTTAGCTGAGACGTGATGCACACGTCCATGTTCAGTGGGAGCTGACTTGGCACTGATCATCTTGCGTGATGGCTTACCATGGCCAATAGACTTCTCGGGCTGGGGTGGAGCAACTCTGGTCTGAGTGCAAATACGGGCAATGTGGCCTGGCTCTCCGCACTTGTAACAAATCTTGGAGGTAGGATGTGGACCTGCATTGGAAGGCGGTCCACCAATAGGCCTGGGTGGAGCATACTGCTGAACTTGATGATGTGCCACATAAGATGGCCTCGATACATATTTGGGTGGAAGAGCGGAGTTTGGAACCCAAATCCGGCGCTTCTGAGAGCTAGAACCGGAGGAAGATCCCAAAGCACGAGTGTGCTTACGAGACTCCTCGTAAGTGAGTTGAGCTGTCTCTGCATTAATGGCCTTGTTCACAAGGGCTTGGAATGTATCACAATGATGCAGGTGGAGATCACGATGCAACTTGGGGTTGAGACCCTTCCGGAACCTAGCCTGCTTCTTGGCGTCCGTGGACACCTCTTCTGTGGCATAACGGGCGAGGTTCTCAAACTCTCTACTATAGGCATCAACAGCCATCTTACCCTGGGTGAAACTACAGAACTCTTCTCTCTTGCGATCAATGAGGGCTTCAGGAATGTGATGCTCGCGAAAAGCCTCAACGAAATCCCTCCAGGTGGAAGTCTGGCCAGCTGGAAGCATAGCCTCATAGTTCTGCCACCAAAGACTAGCAGGACCTTCCAGGTGGTGTGCAGCATAGGTGACCTTGTCACTTTCGGCTACGCTCGCGGAATGCAGCTTATGAGTGATGCTACGGAGCCAGTCATCTGCATCGAGTGGCTCGATGGAATGATGGAAGGTAGGTGGGTGCAAGCGAATGAAGTCATGAATGGTCACAGGCTTATTGGACTGATGTGCGGTGTTCTCCTCGATACGTGCCAACAAGCGGTTGGACTCACGCTTGTTCCTCTCCATCTCTAGCATGAACTCTATCAACGAAGGCTGATCGGGAGGATCCTCATCCCTACCATCTCCGTGGTTCTGGCTACGAGCAACGGAACTTCGCTTAGCTGATGACATCCTGAGAAACGAACCAAGGACGGAATCAGCATCAACTATGGACTGTAGAATGTAGGACAAGGAATTAGTATCTCTTGAACTACTAGGGAAATTTCGGCAGCATAATGGCAGTAAAATGCTCAGAATGAGACATCCTACTAAAAATGGGGTGGTAACATACTCATCAACATTACTCCAGGTTCTGAGATCATACTAAACAGCCTACACCGGAAATACTCAAAACTAGGGTATGACTCTGATCAACCAATCCTATGGGACTACGGAGTAGTAACACGTGATCCTGATAGACAGAAGAGAAAGCCTAGTTCCTTAACCCCGTAGGAAAGATAGGACGACTCAGATCAGAAGGCCATGAGGTAAAGGAGTAAAAAGAGCCTTACGTTCCTTCCCACAATCAATTCCCTTACATAACTAAAGAATTTCTAGACTCAACTTCGACCAGTATGGCTTGGTAAACCTACAGGCAGTCAGGCTCTGATACCAGCGCTGTCGGGACCCCGACTCAATGCCACATCGATCTAGCATGTAACACCTCATATCACTTTGCGGCCTCACGCACGGTATCCCCACGGTGTCGTCTTACCTTTGCCCGGGACCGTTTGCGCATTTTGGCACACGTATATGATGGTGTCGCTAGCATCCATATGATAAGGAGCCCGGGCTGACATGGCTAGTCGTAAACTCAAAGTGGCACTAACTTACAGGGACAGGCATCCATGACCCAGCATCGAACGTGTCGGTCATCAACGAGTGAATCCAGGCTGTAGCACTGGGCTAACAGGACTCCGGTGAACCGGGCTGTAGCGGGCTAGCAGGACTCCGGTATTCATCGCATGACATTTCCCCGAAGGGACAGACACAGGATCGAAGAAGGACACATGCCGGCCTGCCTAAGTGTTCCGGAGCAGTAGCAAGCTACCAGGGCTCAGTGGAAGCACTAGGAGACATTTCCCGGTAAGAGAGGCTACTAAGGATAAACAACTAGATAGTCAGATCCCACACATAGCAATACACATTACACGTACGCATAACATGCAAGTATGTGTTGTACAACATGGCATCACAGCATAACTCAACAACTCATATAGATAAAGGCTCAGAAGAGCCATCATAGCATTTATTGCAAACAGGGGTCACAAAACCCATCATACAGAGCATACAAGCAACAAGCGGAAGCATTACATGTCTGGGTACAGACATCTATAAATGAAAAAGGCTGAAGAGCCTGACTATCTACAACATCCGATCAAGATCGTAGTTGAGGTACTAGCTACTAGTCGAAGTCCACGAGAACACTAGTAAGACCGAAGTCTCCGCTGCAAAAACATAAATGAAGCAACATGAGTACAAAGGTACTCAGCAAGACTTACATCAGATCCTATCATACATGCATTTGCATCAAGAGGGTAATGTGGGGTTTAGTTGCAGCAAGCCAGCTTTGACTCTGTGGCTATCCTGTTCTACGACTACCAGAAACTCTGGAGGTGAAACAACGTACACGAGTCCACTAATCACCACACAATACACTACTATGGACTCATCCCCGTCTCCCTACGAGAAGGCCATCCATAGCACTCACACTTGTCTTGAGCATTTTAGGGTATCCACTTCAAGTTGTCTATGTACCATGTAAGCATCCAAGAAGTCCATAACCGCGGACCCGGCTATTCGAATAGATCATGTTAACCCTGCAGGGGTGTACTTCTTCACACATGCTCTCGCCACTTACCGCCATGTACACGTCATGTATCTCGGCAACCTTCAAGCGGAAGCCTGGCGAGGGTGTCGGCCACGACCTGACTAACCACACAAGACTCTAATCCAGGTTTATCGCCTATTCGGGTTCCATCCGCAAGGAGATCCGGCCGGGGTTTCACTCACGGCCCCAAACGATGTGTGCAGGGTTCCCAAGCCCACCTCGCCGGATGGATCTACGCTTGGTACACCGTGCCACTGGTGCCTAGTCTGTCCCAAGCCCACCTGGCCGGGTGCCACTTGGTAGACTACTAACACTACCTACAAACACCAGAAACTAGTTGCGACTCCTGGACAGAGACCAAGTTGGTTAATAAGCCGAGAGGGGTCGAGTTACCGGAACCCAATGTGTGGTAGTATCGAGTCATTGGACAACATACGTAGAACTCAGTGCTTAAGGACGGTTCAAGTGAGACAACCCACCATGTACTCCTACATGGCCTCTCACCGCTACCTTTACCAAATCGTATTCACACACCCTTCATTCTCAGCATCAGAACATATCGTAACACTCCAATTCATTCCCAATGAATCAGACCTGACACAACTCTAAGCAATAGCAGGCATAGCATGGTAGGAACACATCAGTGGCTTCAATCAACTCCTACACATGCTAGTGGGTTTCAACTATTTACTGTGGCAATGACAGGTCATGCAGAGGAATGGGTTCAACTACCGCAGCACAAAGTAGCAGATGAATCGTTGTTGTCCTAATGCAATAACTGAGAGCAGGAGCGAGAGAGTAGGGTTTTATTGAAATGAACAAGGGGGTTTGCTTGCCTGGTAAATCAACAAGGGAGGCACTGCTTCACAGACAGGTACTCTGGAACGACTCCGGAGCAGGACCTATCGAGAAGGAACGGTGCCGGCAATCAATACACAATCATATGCAACAATATGATGCATGAGCATGGCATGTAGATGTGATGCTGTTTGAGCTAATGCAACTAGTATTCAATTGAATGAAGTCCATTTGAACAAAAGGTTCAAATGCAACTCCAAAAATAAGTCTCTTAATATGCCATAATGTGTTTTCTCATATTCAGCATGTATAAGTTGGTTTGTCATGCATGAAACTAGTACAGATGGAAAGATTGCATTTTTCTGACAATTTTTCATCTATGAATTATTTCAATCTGAGCTACGGTTGAATTTCTATGAATTTTTGAAGTTTAAATCATTTTCTGGATTTTCTGAATTATTTTAATTCCAGAAAATAAATAATTGCGTCAGCATGACGTCAGCACGACGTCAGCGGTCAACTGCGGCTGGCTGGGGTCAAACCTGACGTGTGGGGTCCACACGTCAGTGACAGGGGGTTAAACAGGGTTAGGTTAACTTAATTAACAGATTAGGGGGGGTCGGGCCCACTGGCCAGTGTTAGTGGCTAATTAGGTTTAGTTATTTTTTTAACTAAAATTAGCAGGGCCTGGCCCCACTAGTCAGCGACCCTGGGGGGTCAAATCCCAGGTCAAACAAGTCAGACCCGCCGGCGGTTAGTCGCCGGCGAGGCCTGAACGCGACGGAGGGCTGCGGAATCGTCGCTCCGGCGACCAATCGTGCGGCGGAGAGCACCTACGCGAAGCCCAGGCTCGCGCGCATCCTGTGGCGCCCTCTATTTCACCGGAGACGGCTTATATCGCCGGCGGCGACCACTTGGGCGGCGACCGGAGTTCGGGATAGCGCGGGCGTGGGGCTGCAGCTCGCGTTCGAGCGAACGGAGGGCACAGGCGGTAGCTACGAGGCAGCAGGAGCACATCAAGCTACTACGCGAGGCGGAGGTGCTCGGGGGCACGGAGCTCGCCGGCCATGGCGGACGGCGGCTTCGGGCGCTCGCGGGGCAGCGGCTACAGGGCACACGTGAGAGAGAGAGGTGAGGGGAAAGGAAGAGGGGCTCACGGCGGACTCGCAGAGCAGGCCGGTGTGCTCGGGGACGTCCTGCGTCCGGTGAATCGACGGCGATGGCGGCGAGGTCGATCTCCGGCGTCGGTGGTGAAGAAGACAACGGCATCGGCGATGGAGCGCGTCCGGAGGTGCGTGGCTTGACGAGGAGGTAGAGGGGGTCGTGGCGGAGCTGGGAAGCGTGTCAGGGAGGCGAGGGGAGGCCGGTGGCCACGGCAACGGCGAGCGATGGCGGCGGCTGCGCTCGGGTGCGCTCGGGGAAGAGAGAACCAGGGAGGAGGGAGAGCGAGAGGGAGGGGAAAAGGACCGGGGCGGCTGCGTGGCGACGTTCCGGACGTCCAGGCGTCGAGGGGGAGGACAGGCAGGCAGGTGTCGTGGCGGCACGACGGTGCGCACGCGCCGGCCACACGCCCCTGGCCTCCTGGCGGGAGGTGGAGGACGACTGGCGCTAGCCAGTCGGCTGGGCCGGCCAGCTGGGCCGGCCAGCTGGGCCGCACAGTGCCAGGCCTCAGGTGAGCACAGGTAGGCGTTTTTCTAATTTTGTTTTCTTTTCTACTTTTCTGGCATTTGTTTGGTTTAATAAAAATACTAAACCATTTTATTTGCTTATGCCAATTTTTGTAGGGGCTAATGGTATTATTCCAGAGCTCCTTTATAAATGGCATAATTTTTGGAGATATATTAATATATATAACTAATATATTTCCAATGCAAATATTTATCGAATTAATCCAAATGGCCAAAATAAATATCCATGAGCTCCTAAAAATATTGTTTTGATTTTTATCTCTGTCCAATATTTTCAGAGAGCAACATGAGCATTTTCTTGGACCCTTTTGGAGAAATTTTTATTTGGGTCATTTTCAAAAATGATTCTGAGGGTTCCACCAATCCTCATTTCAAATTTAAATGAAATTTAAATATGATGCACAACTGACTGGCTAGTCTAGGTCATACCAGACTAGGGATGTGACATATGTGTATCACTACGATCGAGATGCAACAAACTATTTTCATTGGGTGTATGACCATCGAAGGTTTTATTCATGTAAACAGAACAACAATTATTCTTTGACTTCAAATGAATAACCGTATCGCAATAAACATGATCAAATCATATTCATGTTCAACACAAATGCCAAATAACATTTATTTAGGTTTAACACTAATCCCGAAAGTATAGGGAGTGTGCGATGATGATCATATCAGTCTTGGAACCACTTCCAATACACATCGTCACTTCACCCTCAACTAGTTTCTGTTTATTCTGTAACTCCTGTTTCGAGTTAATAATCTTAGCAACCGAACAAGTATCAAATACTCAGGGGTTACTATAAACACTAGTAAGGTACACATCAATAACCTGTATATCAAATATACCCTTGTTCACTTTGCCATCCTATGTACTTATTCCACCAAATATCCAGGGCATTTCCGCTTCTAGTGACTATTTCCTTTGCAGTGTAAGCACTCAGTTTCAGGATTTGGTCTAGCTTTGGGCTTCTTCACGGGAGTGACAACTTGCTTGCCATTCTACTTGAAGTTCCCTTTCCTTTGCCCTTTTCTTGAAACTAGTGGTCTTGTCAAATCATCAACACTTGATGCTCTTTTCTTGATTTCTACCTTCGTCGATTTCAGCATCACGAAGAGCTCAGGAATCATTTTCGTCATCCCTTGCATTATAGTTCATCACGAAGTTCCAGTAACTTGATGATGGTGACTAGAGAACTCTGCCAATCACTATCTTATCTGGAAGATTAACTCCCACTTGATTCAAGCGATTGTAGTACTCAGACAATCTAAGTACTCGCTCACCACTTGAGCAATTCTCCTCCATTTTTTAGGCGAAGTATTTGTCAGAGGTCTCATACATCTTGAGACGGGCATGAGTTTGAAATACCAATTTCATCTCTTGAAACATCTTATATGTTCCACGATGTTTCAAAAATGTTTTTGTAGTCCCGGTTCTAAGCCATAAAGCATGGTGCACAAAACTATCAAGTAGTCATCATATTGAGCTAGCCAAACGTTCATAACGTCTGCATCTGCTCCTGCAATAGGTCTGTCACCTAACGGTGCATCAAGGACATAATTCTTCTGCGCAGCAATGAGGATAAACCTCAGATCATGGACCAAGTCCGCATCATTGCTACTAACATTTTTCAACTTAGTTTTCTCTAGGAACACATATAAAAACATAGGGAAGCAAAAACATAGGGAAGCAAATTTGCGAGCTATTGATCTACAACATAATTTGCAAAATACTACCAGGACTAAGTTCATGATAAATTTAAAGTTCAATTAATCATATTACTTAAGAACTCCCACTTAGAAAGACATCCATCTAATCCTCTAAGTGATTACATGATCCATATCAACTACACCATGTCCGATCATCACGTGAGATGGAGTAGTTTCAACGGTGAACATCAATATGTTGATCATATCTACTATATGATTCATGCTCGACCTTTCGGTCTCCGTGTTCCGAGGCCATATCTTTTATATGCTAGGCTCGTCAAGTTTAACCTGAGTATTCCGCGTGTGCAACTGTTTTGCACCCGTTGTATTTGAACGTAGAGCCTATCACACCCGATCATCACGTGGTGTCTCAGCACGAAGAACTTTCGCAACGGTGCATACTCAGGGAGAACACTTCTTGATAATTTAGTGAGAGATCATCTTAAAATGCTACCGCCAATAAAAGCAAGATAAGATGCATAAAGGATAAACATCACATGCAATCAATATAAGTGATATGATATGGCCATCATCATCTTGTGCTTGTGATCTCCATCTCCGAAGCACCGTCGTGATCACCATCGTCACCGTTGCGACACATTGATCTCCATCATAGAGTCGTTGTCGTTTCATGAACTATTGCTTCTATGACTATCGCTACTGCTTAGTGATAAAGTAAAGCAATTACAGGGCGATTGCATTTCATACAATAAAGCGACAACCATATGGCTCCTGCCAGTTGCCGATAACTTCGGCTACAAAACATGATCATCTCATACAATAAAATATAGCATCACGTCTTGGCCATATCACATCACAACATGCCCTGCAAAAACAAGTTAGACATCCTCTACTCTATTGTTGCAAATTTTACGTGGCTGCTACGGGCTGAGCAAGAACCGTTCTTACCTACACATCAAAACCACAACGATAGTTCGTCAAGTTAGTGTTGTTTTAACCTTCGCAAGGACCGGGCGTAGCCACACTCGGTTCAACTAAAGTTGGAGAAACAAACACCCGCTAGTCACCTATGTGCAAAGCACGGCGGTAAAACAGTCCCGCATAAGCGTACGCGTAATGTCGGCCGGGCCGCTTCATCCAACAATACCGCTGAACCAAAGTATGACATGCTGGTAAGCACTATGACTTGTATCGCCCACAACTCACTTGTGTTCTACTCGTGCACATAACATCAACGCATAAAACCTAGGCTCGGATGCCACTGTTAGGGAACATAGTAATTTCAAAAAATTTCCTATGCACACGCAAGATCATGGTGATGCATAGCAACGAGAGGGGAGAGTGTTGTCTACGTACCCTCGTAGACCGTAAGCGGAAGCGTTATGACAACGCGGTTGATGTAGTCGTACGTCTTCCCGATCCGACCGATCCAAGCACCGAACGTACGGCACCTCCGAGTTCAGCACACGTTCAGCTCGATGACGATCCCCAAACTCCGATCCAGCAGGGTGTCGGGGATGAGTTCCGTCAGCACGACGGCGTGGTGACGATGATGATGATGTTCTACCGACGCAGGGCTTCGCCTAAGCACCGCAATGATATGACTGAGGTGGAATATGGTGGAGGGGGGCACCACACACGGCTAAGGAACGATCACGAAGATCAACTTGTGTGTCTAGAGGTGCCCCCTTGCCCCCGTATATAAAGGAGGGAGGGAGGAGGTGCGGCCGGCCCCCTAGGGGTGCGCCTGGAGGAGTCCTACTCCCACCGGGAGTAGGACTCCCCCCTCTTGCCTTGGTGGAGAAGGAAAGGGGGGAGGGGAAAGAGGAAAGGGGGGCGCCGTCCCCCTTCCTTGTCCTATTCGGACTAGGGGGGGACGGGGCGCGCGGCCTGCCCTGGCCGGCCCTCCTCTTCTCCCTCATGGCCCATGTAGGCCCAATAACCCCCGGGGGGTTCCGGTAACCCCCGGTACTCCGGAAAAATCCCGGTTTCTCCCGGAACGATTCCGATATCCAAATATAGGCTTCCAATATATCAATCTTTATGTCTCGACCATTTCGAGACTCCTCGTCATGTCCGGGATCACATCCGGTACTCCGAACAACCTTCGGTACATCAAAACATAGAAACTCATAATAAAATTGTCATGGTAACATTAAGCGTGCGGACCCTACGGGTTCGAGAACTATGTAGACATGACCTAGAACTATTCTCGGTCAATAACAAATAGCGGAACCTGGATGCTCATATTGGCTCCCACATATTCTACGAAGATTTTTATCGGTCAAACCGCATAACAACATACGTTGTTCCCTTTGTCATTGGCATGTTACTTGCCCGAGATTCGATCGTCGGTATCTAATACCTAGTTCAATCTCATTACCGGCAAGTCTCGTAATGCATCATTCCGTAACTAACTCATTAGCTACATTGCTTGCAAGGCTTATAGTGATGTGCATTACCGAGAGGACCCAGAGATACCTCTCCGACAATCGGAGTGACAAAACCTAATCTCGAAATACGCCAACCCAACATGTACCTTTGGAGACACCTGTAGAGCTCCTTTATAATCACCCAGTTACGTTGTGACGTTTGGTAGCACATAAAGTGTTCCTCCGGTAAACGGGAGTTGCATAATCTCATAGTCATAGGAACATGTATAAGTCATGAAGAAAGCAATAGCAACATACTATACGATCAAGTGCTAAGCTAATGGAATGGGTCAAGTCAATCACATCATTCTTCTAATGATGTGATCCCGTTAATAAAATGAAAACTCTTTGTGCATGGTTAGGAAACATAACCATCTTTGATTAATGAGCTAGTCAAGTAGAGGCATACTAGTGACACTCAGTTTTGTCTATGTATTCACACATGTACTAAGTTTCCGGTTAATACAATTCTAGCATGAATAATAAACATTTATCATGATATAAGGAAATAAATAATAACTTTATTATTGCCTCTAGGGCATATTTCCTTCAGTCTCCCACTTGCACTAGAGTCAATAATCTAGTTCACATCACCATGTGATTTAACACCAATATTCACATCTGTATGTGATTAATACCCATCGTTCACATCGTCATGTGACCAACACCCAAAGGGTTTACTAGACTCAATAATCTAGTTCACATCGCTATGTGATTAACACCCAAAGAGTACTAAGGCATGATCATGTTTTGCTCATGAGAGAAGTTTAGTCAACGGGTCTGTCACATTCAGAGCCGTATGTATTTTGCAAATATTCTATGTCTACAATGCTCTGCATGGAGCTACTCTAGCTAATTGCTCCCACTTTCAATATGTATCCAGATTGAGACTTAGAGTCATCTGGATTGGTGTAAAAGCTTGCATCGATGTAACTCTTTACGACGAACTCTTTTATCACCTCCATAATTGAGAAACATCTCCTTAGTCCTCACTAAGGATATTCTTGACCGCTGTCCAGTGATATACTCTTAGATCAAAATTGTATTCCTTTGCCAAACTTAGAGTAAGGTATACAATAGGTCTGGTACACAGCATAACATACTTTATAGAACCTATGATTGAGGCATAGGGAATGACTTTTCATTCTCTTTCTATTTTCTGCCATGGTCAAAGTTATTATTTATTTCCTTATATCATGATAAATATGCCCTAGAGGCAATAATAAAGTTATTATTTATTTCCTTATATCATGATATATGTTTATTATTCATGCTAGAATTGTATTAACCGGAAACATAATACATGTGTGAATACATAGACAAACAGAGTGTCACTAGTATGCCTCTACTTGACTAGCTCGTGAATCAGAGATGGTTAAGTTTCCTAACCATAGACATGAGTTGTCATTTGATCAATGGGGTCACATCATTAGGAGAATGATGTGATTGAATTGGCCCATTCTGTTAGCTAAGCACTTGATCGTTTAGTATGTTGCTATTGCTTTCTTCATGACTTATACATGTTCCTATGACTATGAGATTATGCAACTCCCGTTTACCGGAGGAACACTTTGTGTGCTACCAAACGTCACAACATAACTGGGTGATTATAAAGGTGCTCTACAGGTGTCTCCAAAGGTACTTGTTGGGTTGGCATATTTCGAGATTAGGATTTGTCACTCCGATTGTCGGAGAGGTATCTCTGGGCCCTCTCGATAATGCACATCACTTAAGCCTTGCAATCATTGCAACTAATGAGTTAGTTAAGAGATGATGTATTACAGAACGAGTAAAGAGACTTGCCGGTAACGAGATTGAACTAGGTATTGAGATACCGACGATTGAATCTCAGGCAAGTAACATACCGATGACAAAGGGAACAACGTATGTTGTTATGCGGTTTGACCGATAAAGATCTTCGTAGAATATGTAGGAACCAATATGAGCATCCAGGTTCCGCTATTGGTTATTGACCGGAAACGTGTCTCGGTGATGTCTACATAGTTCTCGAACCCGTAGGGTTCGCACGCTTAAGGTTTCGATGATAGTTATATTATGAGTTTATGAGTTTTGATGTACCGAAGGAGTTTGGAGTCCCGGATGAGATCGGGGACATGACGAGGAATCTCGAAATGGTTGAGACATAAAGATCGATATATTGGAAAGGTTCCAAGTGATTCGGGTATTTTTCGGAGTACCGGAGAGTTACGGGAATTCGTCGGGGAGTATATGGGCCTTATTGGGGTTTTAGGGGAAAGAGAGAGGAGAGGTTGGGTGCCCGCCAAGGCCTAGTCCGAATTGGACTAGGGGGAGGGGTTGCGCCCCCTCCTTCCTTCTCTTCCCTCTCCCCTTTCCTTGACTCCTACTCCTACTACTTGGAAGGGGGGAATCCTACTCCCGGTGGGAGTAGGACTCCTCCCTGGCGTGCCTCCTCCTGGCCGGCCGCCCCTCCCCCTTGATCCTTTATATACGAGGGCAGGGGGCACCTCTAGACACAACAACAATTGATTCTTGGATCTCTTAGCCGTGTGCGGTGCCCCCCTCCACCATAGTCCTCCTCGATAATATTGTAGCGGTGCTTAGGCGAAGCCCTGCAATGGTAGAACATCAAGATCGTCACCACGCCGTCGTGCTGACGGAACTCTCCCTCGACACTCGGCTGGATCGGAGTTCGAGGGATGTCATCGAGCTGAATGTGTGCTACAACTCGGAGGTGCCGTTGTTTGGGTGCTTGATCGGTCGGGCCGTGAAGACGTACGACTACATCAACCGCGTTGTTCTAACGCTTCCGCTTTTGGTCTACGAGGGTACGTGGACACACTCTCCCCTCTCGTTGCTATGCATCACCATGATCTTGCGTGTGCGTAGGAAATTTTTTAAATTACTACGTTTCCCGACAGTGGCATCCGAGCCTAGGTTTTATGCATTGATGTTATATGCACAAGTAGAACACAAGTGAGTTGTGGGCGATAGAAGTCATACTGCTTACCAGCATGTCATACTTTGGTTTGGTGGTATTGTTGGATGAAGCGGCCCGGACCGACATTACGTGTATGCTTACGCGAGACTGGTTCTACTGACGTGCTTTACACACAGGTGGCTGGCGGGTGTCAGTTTCTCCAACTTTAGTTGAACCGAGTGTGGCTACGCCCGTTCCTTGAGAAGGTTAAAACAACACTAACTTGATGAACTATCATTGTGGTTTTGATATGTAGGTAAGAACGGTTCTTGCTCAGCCCGTAGCAGCCACGTAAAACTTGCAACAACAAAGTAGAGGACGTCTAACTTGTTTTTGCAGGGCATGTTGTGATGTGATATGGTCAAGACGTGATGCTATATTTTATTGTATGAGATGATCATGTTTTGTAACCAAGTTATCGGCAACTGGTAGGAGCCATACGGTTGTCGCTTTATTGTATGCAATGCAATCGCCCTGTAATTGCTTTACTTTATCACTAAGCAGTAGCGATAGTCATAGAAGCAATAGTTGGCGAAACGACAACGACGCTACGATGGAGATCAAGGTGTCGCACCGGTGACGATAGTGATCATGACGGTGCTTCGGAGATGGAGATCACAAGCACAAGATGATGATGGCCATATCATATCACTTATATTGATTGCATGTGATGTTTATCCTTTATGCATCTTATCTTGCTTTGACTGACGGTAGCATTATAAGATGATCTCTCACTAAATTTCAAGATAAAAGTGTTCTTCCTGAGTATGCACTGTTGCTAAAGTTCGTCGTGCCCAGACACCACGTGATGATCGGGTGTGATAGGCTCTACGTTCAAATACAACGGGTGCAAAACAGTTGCACACGCGGAATACTCAGGTTAAACTTGACGAGCCTAGCATATGCAGAAATGGCCTCGGAACACTGAGACCGAAAGGTCGAGCGTGAATCATATAGTAGATATGATCAACATAGTGATGTTCACCATTGAAAACTACTCCATTTCACGTGATGATCGGTTATGGTTTAGTTGATTTGGATCACGTGATCACTTAGATGATTAGAGAGATGTCTATCTAAGTGGGAGTTCTTAAGTAATATGATTAATTGAACTTAAATTTATCATGAACTTAGTCCTGGTAGTATTTTGCAAATTATGTTGTAGACCAATAGCTCGCGTTGTTGCTTTCATATGTTTATTTTGATATGTTCCTAGAGAAAACTGTGTTGAAAGATGTTAGTAGCAATGATGCGGACTTGGTCCATGATCTGAGGTTTATCCTCATTGCTGCACAGAAGAATTATGTCCTTGATGCACCGCTAGGTGACAAACCTATTGCAGGAGCAGATGCAGACGTTATGAATGTTTGGCTAGCTCAATGTGATGACTACTTGATAGTTTAGTGCACCATGCTTAACAGCTTATAATCGGGACTTCAAAGACGTTTTGAACGTCATGGACCATATGAGATGTTCCAGGAGTTGAAGTTAATATTTCAAGCAAATACCCGAGTTGAGAGATATGAAGTCTCCAACAAGTTCTATAGCTAAAAAAGATGGAGGAGAATTGCTCAACTAGTGAGCAAGTGCTTAGATTGTCTAAGTACTAACAATCGCTTGAATCAAGTGGGAGTTAATCTTCCAGATAAGATAGTGATTGACAGAGTTCTCTAGTCACCATCACTAAGTTACTAGAACTTCGTGATACTATACTATGCAAGGGATGACGAAAATGATTCCCGAGCTCTTCGTGATGCTGAAATCAACGAAGATATAATTCAAGAAAAAGCATCAAGTGTTGATGATTAAACAAGATCACTAGTTTCAAGAAAAGGGCAAAGGAAAAGAAAGGGAACTTCAAGTATAATGGCAAGCAAGTTGTCACTCCCGCAAAGAAGCCCAAAGCTGGACCAGATCTTGAAACTGAGTGCTTACACTGCAAAGGAAATGGTCACTGGAAGTGGAAATGCCCTGAATATTTGGTGGATAAGAAGGATGGCAAAGTGAACAAGGGTATATTTGATATACAGGTTATTGATGTGTACCTTACTAGTGTTTATAGTAGCCCCTGAGTATTTGATACTTGTTCGGTTGCTAAAAATTAGCAACTCGAAACAGGAGTTACAGAATAAATAGAGACTAGTTGAGGGTGAAGTGACGATATGTGTTTAAAGTGGTTCCAAGATTGATATGATCATCATCTCACACTCCCTATACTTTCGAGATTAGTGTTGAACCTAAATAAATGTTATTTGGTGTTTGCGTTGAGCATAAATATGATCAGATCATGTTTATTGCGATATGATTATTCATCTAAGATAGAGAATAAATTGTTATTCTGTTTACATGAATAAGACCTTCTATGGTCATGCACCCAATGTTGATGGTTTATTGAATCTTGATCATGGTGATACACATATTCATAATGTTGAAGCCAAAAGATGCAGAGTTGATAATGATAGTGCAACTTATTTGTGGCACTGCCGTTTGGGTCATATATGTGTAAAGCGCATGAAGAAACTCCATAAAGATGGATTTTTGGAATCACTTGGTTACGAATCATTTGATGCTTGCAAACCGTGCCTTATGGGCAAGATGACTAAAACTCCGTTCTCCGGAACAATGGAACGAGCTACTGACTTGTTGGAAATAATACATACCGATGTATGCGATCCAGTGAGTGTTGATGCTCGTGGCGAGTATCGTTTTTTTCTAACCTTCACAAACGATTTGAGCAGATATGAGTATATCTAGTTAATGAAACACAAGTCTGAAACATTTGAAAAGTTCAAAGAATTTCAGAGTGAAGTGGAGAATCATCGTAACAAGAAAATAAAGTTTCTATGATCTGATTAGGGAGGAGAATATTTGAGTTACGAGTTTGGCCTTCATATAAAACAATGTGGAATAGTTCCACAGTTCATGCCACCTGGAACACCACAGCGCTATGGTGAGTCCGAACGTTGTAACCACACTTTATTGGATATTGTGCGATCTATGATGTATCTTACCGATTTACCACTATCGTTTTGGGGCTATGCATTAGAGACAGCTGCATTCGCTTTAAATAGGGCACCATATAAATCCGTTGAGACGACACCGTATGAATTATGGTTTGGCAATAAACCTAAGTTGTCATTTCTTAAAAGTTTGGAGTTGCGATGCTTATGTGAAAAAGGTTTCAACCTGATAAGCTCGAACCCAAATCGGAGAAGTGCATCTTCATAGAATACCCAAAGGAAACTGTTGGGTACACCTTCTATCACAGATCCGAAGGCAAAACATTCATTGCTAAGAATGGATCCTTTCTAGAGAAGGAGTTTCTCTCGAAAGAAGTGAATGGGAGGAAAGTAGAACTTGATGAGGTAACTGTACCTGCTCCCTTATTGGAAAGTAGTTCATCACAGAAATCTGTTTCTGTGACACCTACATCAATTAGTGAGGAAGCTAATGATATTGATCATGAAACTTCAGAACAAGTTACTACAGAACCTCGTAGGTCTTCTAGAGTACGGTCCGCACCAGAGTGGTACGGTAATCCTGTTCTGGAAGTCATGTTACTAGACCATGATAAACCAACAAACTACGAGGAAGCAATGATGAGCCCAGATTCCACGAAATGGCTTGAGGCCATGAAATCTGAGATGGGATCCATGTATGAGAACAAAGTGTGGACTTTGGTGGACTTTCCCGATGATCGGCAAGCCATAGAAAATAAATGGATCTTCAAGAGGAAGACGGACACTGATAGTAGTGTTACTATCTACAAAGCTCGACTTGTTGCGAAAGGTTTTCGACAAGTTTAAGGGGTTGACTACGATGAGACCTTCTCACCCGTAGCGATGCTTAAGTCTGTCTGAATCATGTTAGCAATTGCCACATTTTATGAAATCTGGCAAATGGTTGTCAAAACTGCATTGCTAAATGGATTTATTAAATAAGAGTTGTATATGATGCAACCAGAAGGTTTTGTCAATCCTAAAGGTGCTAACAAAATGTGCAAGCTCCAGCGATGCATCTATGGACTGGTGCAAGCATCTCGGAGTTGGAATATACGCTTTGATAAGTTGATCAAAGCATATAGTTTTATACAGACTTGTAGTGAAGCCTGTATTTACAATAAAGTGAGTGGGAGCACTACAACATTTTCTGATAAGTATATGTGAGTGACATATTGTTGATCAGAAATGATGTAGAATTTTTCTAGAAAGCATAAAGAAGTGTTTGAAAGGAGTTCTTTAAAAGAAAAACCTCAGTAAAGCTACTTACATATTGAGCATCAAGATCTATTGAGATAGATCAAGACGCTTGATAAGATTTTCAATGAGTACATACCTTGACAAGATTTTGAAGTAGTTCAAAATGGAACAGTCAAAGAAAGAGTTCTTGCCTGTGTTGCAAAGGTGTGAAATTGAGTAAGACTCAAATCCCGACCATGGCAGAAAATAGAAAGAGAATGAAAGTCATTCCCTATGCCTCAGTCATAGGTTCTATAAAAGTATGCCATGCTATGGACCAGACCTATTGTATACTCTGCCTTGGTTTGGCAAGGGAGTACAATAGTGATCTAGGAGTAGATCACTGGACATTGGTCAAATTTATCCTTAGTGGAATAAGGATATGTTTCTCGATTATGGAGGTGACAAAAATATTCATCGTAAAGGGTTACGTCGATACAAGTTTTGGCACTAATCCAGATGACTCTAAGTCTTAATCTGGATACATATTGAAAGTGGGAGCAATTAGCTAGAGTAGCTCCGTGCAGAGCATTGTAGACATAGAATATTTGCAAAATACATGTGGCTCTGAATGTGACAGACCCGTTGACTAAAATTTTCTCACAAGCAAAACATGATCATACCTTAGTGCTCTTTGGGTGTTAATCAGACCCGTGAACCTGCTAGGCTTCTTGGGCATGTATGGGAAGATAAAAGGTACAGCTGAGGCAAAGGAGGACCTGCAACGTTTGCACGAAAAAGACGGCAAGCCTCCAAAGCAGTATGAAGGTCCTGCCAGCTATGCTCTTACCAAAGAAGAGAAGGAAATCTTCTTTGAATGCCTGCTTAGTATGAAGGTCCCGACTGGCTTCTCGTCGAATATAAAGGGAATAATAAATATGGTAGAGAAAAGGTTTCAGAACCTAAAGTCTCATGACTGCCACGTGATTATGACGCAACTGCTTCCGGTTGCATTGAGGGGGCTTCTACTGAAAAACGTCCAATTAGCCATTGTGAAGCTATGTGCATTCCTCAATGCAATCTCTCAGAAGGTGATCGATCCAAAAATCATACCAAGGCTAAGGAGTGATGTGGTGCAATGTCTTGTCAGTTTCAAGCTGGTGTTCCCACCATCCTTCTTCAATATCATGACGCACGTCCTAGTTCATTTAGTTGACGAGATTGTCATTTTGGGCCCCGTATTTCTACACAATATGTACCCCTTTGAGAGGTTCATGGGAGTCCTAAAGAAATATGTCCGTAACCGTGCTAGGCCAGAAGGAAGCATCTCCATGGGCCATCAAATAGAGGATGTCATCGGGTTTTGTGTTGACTTCATTACTGGCCTTAAGAAGATAGGTCTCCCTAAATCGCGGTATGAGGGGAGACTGACTGGAAAAGGCACGCTTGGAAAGGACTCAATAATATGCAGGGACGGATATTAATGGTCTCAAGCACACTACACAGTTCTACAGAACTCTACCTTGGTGACGCCGTATGTCGATGAACACAAGAACAGTCTGCGCTCCAAACACCCGGAGTAGTGCGACGACTGGATTACATGTGAACACATCAGGACTTTCAGCAGTTGGTTGGAAACACGTTGTCGGTGTCAAAACCGGCGGATCTCGGGTAGGGGTCCCGAACTGTGCGTCTAGGCGGATGGTAACAGGAGACAAGGGACACGATGTTTTACCCAGGTTCGGGCCCTCTTGATGGAGGTAAAACCCTACGTCCTGCTTGATTGATATTGATATTGTGGATGTTTACAAGAGTGGATCTACCACGAGATCAAGGAGGCTAAAACCTAGAAGCTAGCCTATGGTATGATTGTAGTGGTTGTTGTTGTGTCCTACGGACTAGAGCCATCCGGTTTATATAGACACCGGAGAGGGCTAGGGTTACATAGAGTCGGTTACAATGGTAGGAGATCTACGTATCCGTATCGCCAAGCTTGCCTTCCACGCCAAGGAAAGTCCCATCCGGACACGGGACGAAGTCTTCAATCTTGTATCTTCATATTCTTGGAGTCCGGTCGATGATGATAGTCCGGCCGATGATAGTTCGGCTGATGATGGTAGTCCGGCTATCCGGACACCCCCTAATCCAGGACTCCCTCAGTAGCCCCTGAACCAGGCTTCAATGACGATAAGTCCGGCGCGTATATTGCTTGGCATTGCAAGGCGGGTTCCTCCTCCGAATGATAGAAGATCGTGAACACCAGGATAGTGTCCGGCTCTACAAAATAAATTCCACATTCCACCGTAGAGAGAATAATATATACAAAAGTTCAATCTGCTGACGTTTTTTGCGGCATGACGTCACGCCACTACCAAGCCATTACTTGAATCGTTTTTTACTCTACCACCTCAGCGCATTTAGCGAAGCGGTTTCCTTGGCACGTCTTGTTGAAGCAGAGATCGTGTTCCCCCTTAATCCGGGATTCTCATCAATACGGACGTGGGTAACCCAACCGCGCCCGTCGCCACGCCCCCTCTATCGAAGGCGAGTCCCAAACGGTCACGGAGACGGCTCTCGGTATTCTCCCTCTTTATAACGGGACCAAGGCTCATTCCTTTTCTTCAATCCTCCATCGAATCCTCTCCCCGCTCCAAGTTCCAGCACCTAGAGCTCCAGATTTGAGCGCTTCGGACCTTCAACGATGTCCGGTACCGACCTCCAGGGCCAGTGGATGCCCTCCTCCATCACGGAGGAGGACGTTCTAAAGCTGCGGGAGGCCAAGTACCTGGCTTATGAGATTTTGCACAGGTTGCCTGCCGAAGGGCAGACCATCCCCACCCCCGAGCCCGGTGAGTACGTCGTTTTTGTATCCCACCTCCGTCAGGGTTTAGGCTTCCCGATGGATCCTTTTGTGAGAGGGCTCATGTTTTAATATGGGTTGGAATTCCACGATTTGGCTCCGGAGTCCATCCTCCATATTTCCGCATTTATTGTCGTCTGCGAAGCCTTCCTCCGCGTCACCCCTCACTTCGGCCTGTGGCTGAAGACCTTCAATGTGGCGCCGAAGATGATCGGGGGGCGTCAAGCGGAGTGCGGCGGGGCGGCCATAAGTAGGAGGGCCGATGCCCCGTGGCCCGCTGGCTCCTTCCAAGAGGAGCTCGGCCCGTGGCAGCAAGAGTGGTTCTATATTACCGTTCCGAGGGGCCGCAGACAAAAGCCGCCGCCCTTATTTCGCCCGGGACCTCCACGATGGTTGATGTCGTGGGTCACCCAAGGGCTCAACTGGGGACCGTCAAAGGACGTGCCCCTACCGCAGGGCCGGATTCGAGATCTCCAAACGAGGGAGGTTGACATGGTGGTGGTAATGCAGGTTATGCTGATTAGGCGTCTCCCGCCCTGCAAACGCCGCCCTCTCCGGCTGTAGGAGTTCAATCCGGAGGGCCCACGGATTCTTCAACACTTCATGGGCATGACACCCCTGGAGATGTACAAATTATTCTTCGGATCGCAAGAGGCGCGTCCGGAATTGACCGGGGATGCTGGCCTAAGCTGCAATCGCCCGGATTCTCAAGTAAGTAGTTCCAAGTCCGGACATACTGTTTGTTTGCCTTTTGATGATTCGCCTTATGACCGACTTCCTTCTACACAGGAGTGGATAGCGGAAGCAAAATTGATATGGTGTCCGGCCCCCCTCCCCGAGACCGCGCCGGATTCCGTGCTGGTCCGGAGGCTTGAGGTTGCGCCTCCAGAGGAAGACGAAGGGGAAAGCAGGAAAGCTACTGCCTCGCCTAAGGAGGCTCTTGAAAGAGGGGGGATCGAGAATCCCTCCCTCCAAGGGGAGAAGAGGACTGCCTCCGAGGACCCGGGGGCAAAAGCCCCTAAACGGGGGAAGAAATCTTTGCTAGAGGGTCCTGCGTCCGGGGAGGCCCCGGCCGCACAATCTCCCTTAAAGAATCAGCCCTCCAACGAGCCGTAAGTATAAAGAAAGGAGTTTCATAATAAGGGACATCCCTATTTGTGCTTCTGAGGATAACTAAAGTTTTTACCTTGTAGTTCGGATCTCCGCCCTTCGCAAATGAGCTCGTCTTCGGGGGACCTTCGTCCGGAGATGACGGAGAGCGAGACGCCTCCATCCGGGGCGCCGTCGGATAGGGCGGACGAGCCTGAAGTGTCGTCACGGAGGGAGCCCCCTGGTTTGGCAAAGCCGGATAGTTCGGCGCCAACTGGTGTACGGCTGAAGGATCTGCTTGAGAAGGCGTCTATCTCAGAAGATCACCACGCATCGATGAGCATGGTGATTGAAAGGATTTTGTCCGCCGAAGGCGGGTTGCATAATGTCGTCAGGAGTTTGCTGGCGGGGTTTGAGGTACGTAAAAATGACACACCTTTTAACAGTTTTGCATATAGAATGTGCCCTGTATAGATAGTAGCCCCTGAGACTCGGTAGGTTGTCGAAATCGACAGCGTGCCGAGGATCAAAATCGCAGGTTTAAATTTCCGCCGTGCCGATGCAGGTGGAGGGTCGTCCGGGGGCCAGCCGGACTGATGGAGTTGCTGAACTAAAGCGGCAACTCGCTGTTGCGGATGCGGACATCACGCTGGTCAACAGGCGACTTGACGAGTCGCAAGGTAAGTGTTTCTGTGCGGTCACTTGGTAAGGGAGCCGAAGCCAGCTCCTTACAACATGTGTGTGAAATGCAGATAGTGCCGCTGCTGTGGAGAGCCTTCGGGCCGAACTTGCTCAAGCCAAGGAGCAGGCCAGAAGGATAATGCGGCGGCCTTGAGGGCGGCCGAGGAGTTAGCGGCCGAAAGGGCCGCACACTGCCGGAGCAGGGAAGAGATGGCCGAAATGGCCGTGAAGTTAAAAGATGCTACGACCGCAATGAGGCTCTTGGGAAGGAGCACCTAGCGAGGCAAGAAGACCTGGGGAAGGCCACCGCCGAAGCCAAGGATGCCCGCTCTGCAATGCGGGCTATAAAGGAAGAGCTGCGCCAGGCCGGAGATATTGTAGCTGGCAAGCCTTTTCTGCTGCGCTGAAGGTTTACGGATCCAAAGTATGCTCAGCTGGGCCAACTGTGGGGTCCAGAGGACCCTTATATGGACTTAGCAGCGAGTGCGGCGGATGCCGTTGTGCATTTTCGAAGCCAGAAGGATCACAATACGGAAGAGCTGTTTTGGTCTCAATTCCATAGTCCGGAGTGTTCACTTCCGCTGACCGACCGTTTGGCCGAGTGGGCTGAGCTAAATAGGTTGTCCGGGCTTGCTATGACGGATATAGTGAGCCATGTCTGGCCGGATAGGCCCGAGCCGAAGAGTTACTTTGGCTTATTGCAGCAATTTCTTGGGGCGGTGCCGCATATGAAGGCAATGAAGTGGTCGGCCTGCATAGAGGGTGCGCGGATGGCACTCGCCCGTGTGAAGACACATTGGACAGAGATGGATGCCACCGCTGTTGTGACCCCGGGTTCGGATGATAACCGGTTACCCGTCGAGCACTATTTTGGCGAAGTGCTGCGTGGTGCTCGTGTAATAGAGTCGCAGTGCTCAAAAAATGTTACGTTCGAATGAACGTTTTTATGATGTAAAACAATATTTATGATGTAAGCGCCTTTTATACTTGTGCGTTCAAGTAATAGAATATCTCCTATGCGGCCATTCATGTATACGTGTGTATAACCTGAAAGATGGCAGTCGTCGGCTTCAGCCCCCACGCACAAGGTGCGGAGGTGTTCGCAAAAAATAGCGCGTTTTCACACTTAATCCGATGTCTTGGTCCTGTAAAGGAGGTGGTAGCGTAGCAAACGAGGCAACCGGACTATAATGCTTTATCAGTTTCACTTAGCCATGGAGTTCGAGGGTGGGGCTACGACATAGCCCCTGGGGGCACCGCGCTCTCCGAATTTGGGGCGCGTATGTGCCTGACCGGGAAACGGCCCTTCGTCAAAGCGGAGTAATTCTAAACATTCCCATGGTCGATCGAGTGGTTGACCAGTCTCTCGCTGTATCATGACAGTCAGTTTTCGGCTTTCTCTACTGAGGCGCTCGCCCAGCCGAACTGGGGCACAATCGCAGTAGTTCTCCTGGTGCCGCATTAGCCGATGATACGGAACGTAAGGCAGCAAAACACAGGAGCCGGGCAAACCCAACATTTGACCAAAGACATGATTCAGAGCTGATGCATATAAGGCCTAACTCGAGACGCCGAACACTCCCGAAGGTGTTCGGTCTTTACAATAGCGGGCAAAACAATGCCCTAAGCCCCTTGTGTCCAGGTACGGGCAAGTTCTTCTGGCGCGGCCGATGCCAAAACGCCAGTCTCCACTCTGGTTATAATGAGAAACCAGGGGATTATAGCAACAAGAGACAGTAAGAAAGGTTTACGTAGGGTCTTAGTTCTGAAAAGAGTCCTTGCAACGGGTCCCTACTGCACGTCTGCGCCTGTGTCTCCGTTGTGCCGTATCCTGGACGGGTGTGCATGTTGTTCATCTGTAAAAAGAGAGGAACTTAGTTTGAAAAGAAATCATGCGAGAAAGTGCATAAAAAATTGAAATATAGATTAATAAAGCTGAGCCTATGCTAGCTCATTATGGCTTATATGTACAAACCCTTGTGAAGGGGTGTGTGTGGCTAGGTAGCCCCTAGCTTATTTATTCCGGACTCGTCCAGCCGTGTCCGGGGTCTCAGGCGACCTTTTAATGAAATGATGCCACGTGGACCGGGCATTTTAAGCATAAGAGACGCGTAATGTGGTATTGCATTGAAGCGGACGAAAGCTTCCCGTCCGAGTGATGCTTGATAGCTACTTTTAAATGGGGCAACATGAAAGGTTAGCTTTTCTCGTCGGAAGTTGTCAGGTGACCCGAACACAACTTCTAGTAATAATGAAACTGTGCACCTGGCGTAAGGGCCTGGCGCCACTCCTTTGAAGGGAGTGCGGCTATGCCGAATTGTAGTAGGGTCTATCCCAACTTGCGGATTGTGTCCGGATATAGCAGGTTTAAGTCACTGTCGCCGTCCATCAAAACATGCGTGAATTGCAGTCCATCTATTATGGGATCCAATATCAGGGCAGTCTATCCTGCGTTCCGGATACTTCTGGACTAATCCAGATGGTCGAAAGTGATTGGTTTTGACATCCAATCTCGGTGTTCCGCTGGGGTGGACCGTGCGACACTTGTCTTACCGAGTGCCGTGCTGGTTTTCCGTACTATCACATGAAGTGAGTTTACTGTTTTGACTTCTTGTGGGAAAGTCTTTTGACTTCCGGTGCTCTGCTGGTGGGGTTCATCATCGTCCTCGCTTGGCGCATCGAGCCCCTTGTGTCCGGCGTTGAGTCTGCTAGACTGTTTAAAAACCCAACAATTTCAGTTGGTATGGTTTGCAGGCCTTCCGGAGGTACTGTGGATTTGACATATCCGATCTAAAATTTTGTTTAAATTTGATATCTCGTCGCTGTTGTCCTTAAGAGGCAATGTTTTATTGTTTGGCCGCGAGCTTTTGAATCCGGTGTTGACCGCCGTGCACTTTGGGCTTTTTTCTTTATTCCGGCGCTGATCTTTCTTGCGCCGTGATTTTCCGTTTCCATCTCTGATCTCGGATGTACTCGGGTTGCTGGTGCTGCATCTTGCTAGCCAGCTGTCTTCTCCTGCGCAAAAGCGCGTCATGAGGCTTGTTAGCGCGGCCATTGTTCTTGGCTTCTCTTGGCCGAGGTGTCTGGCGAGCCATTCGTCTCGGACGTTGTGTTTAAAAGCTGCTAAGGCTTCCGCGTCCGGACAGTCGACTATTTGGTTCTTTTTGGTAAGGAACCTGTTCCAGAATTTGCGCGCTGACTCTCCGGGCTGTTGGGTTATATGACTCAGATCGTCTGCATCCGGAGGGCGGACATAAGTCCCTTGAAAATTTGCTCTAAACGCGTCCTCAAGCTCTTCCCAACTTCCAACAGTGTTTTCTGGGAGGCTTTTGAGCCAATGCCAAGCTGGCCCTTTGAGCTTGAGGGGTAGGTATTTTATGGCGTGGAGATCATCTCCTCTAGCCATGTGTATGTGTAGTATGTAATCTTCTATCCAGACTCCTGGGTCTGTTGTGCCGTCGTATGCCTCTATGTTTATGGGTTTGAACCCTGCTGGAAATTCATGATCCAGCACCTCATCGGTAAAACATAGCGGGTGTGCGGCGCCCCTGTATTTGGGCGTGCCGCAGTCTTTGAACACTTGTCGTGTTGTGTTACTTCCTGGGCCCCTCTTTTTTGGCCCGTAGATGGACCTAGCTGGGCCGTCCATTTTCCCAGGATCATAAGTCGGCTTGTGTGCAGCGCCGCTTGTCGCTTTTGGCCTGTCATCTGGCCGTCTATCCGGCCAGGCGGCCTCTTTATTTTTTGACTGTGAGGGCTCTATGGCTTCCTCGTCAAATTCTGGCAGCGGCTTGTGCTTCGGGTAGCTCTTTGTTTGATGGCCATTGCCATATTTGTCTGCGGTCTTGAGTATTGTGCTCCACTTCATTCTGAGTATGTCTTCCGCTGTTTTGAGCTTCCATTTTTCCTTCTTCAAACTTCTTGCAGTGGCGACGAGTCTTTTGTGAAGGTTCTTATGCTCCGGTGGTGTGTCCGGACTGTTGATTGCTCCATGAAGGGGTTGATTATCCGGTTCATCCTGTTCGGATGGTTGCTTGGTTGTATGTTCGTCGTCCGCTAGTTTGCCCTGCTCTATCGCTGGGTCGTTAGGAATGCTGCTTTGATCGAGGCGGGACTTAGGGCGGCATCTACGTCGCCGTTTTGGTTGTTTATCGGCGGGATTATCCTCTGCCGCGTCCCGTTGTTCCTCGGTATCGCTTCCCTTCGGGGTGTCCACCATATGTATGTCATGTGACGAGGTGGCCTTCCAGTGCCCTGTAGGCGCTGGTTCTTGATCGTCTCCGGCATCGTCGTCCATACCGTTGATGTCTTCGGAGTCGTAGTTTAGCACGTCGGTTAGATCGTCGACGGTGGCTATGAAGTGGGTGGTGGGTGGGCTCTGAATTTCTTTATTGTCCGTGTCCCGACCATCCTGGCCGTAGTTCGGCCAGGGCTCTCCGGATAGTGAGAGATGCTTCAGCGAATTTAAGATATCGCCGAAGGGTGAGTGCTGAAAGGTGTCCGCAGCAGTGAGTTCCATGATCGGCGCCCAATCGGATTCGACTAGCAGGGGCGCAGGAGGTTCGGAGTCCGGCAGGGGGTCCGGCACCTTGGAGTCATGGGCTTTATGCAGGACAAGATAAGTGTTCGGCTCCATCGTCGTAGAAGTTGCAGCTCCCGAGGCGGTGTCCAGCCATTCGTCCTCGATCTGAGCGATCGGCTCCGGACTATGGGTCGGAGCGGATTCGTGTGCGGCCTCCCAGGTGCTGTCTGGCGGCAGAGTTAGGTCGTGCCCATCGTGATAGCACGACATGCTCGGCTGTCGCTCAGATCCATCAAAGATCAAGTCCCCGCGGATATCGGCCGTGAAGTTTAGGATTCCAAACCCGACCTGACAGCCAGGGGCGTAGCTTTCGATCTTCTCCAGATGGCCAAGTGAGTTGGCCCGCAGTGCGAAGCCGCCGAATACGAAGATCTGTCCGGGGAGAAAAGTCTCACCCAGGACTGCGTCGTTGTCGATTGAAGAGGCCATCAAGCCTATCGGTGACGACACAGAGGAACTCTCAATGAAAGCACCAATGTCGGTGTCAAAACCGGCGGATCTCGGGTAGGGGTCCCGAACTGTGCGTCTAGGCGGATGGTAACAGGAGACAAGGGACACGATGTTTTACCCAGGTTCGGGCCCTCTTGATGGAGGTAAAACCCTACGTCCTGCTTGATTGATATTGATATTGTGGATGTTTACAAGAGTGGATCTACCACGAGATCAAGGAGGCTAAACCCTAGAAGCTAGCCTATGGTATGATTGTAATGGTTGTTGTTGTGTCCTACGGACTAGAGCCATCCGGTTTATATAGACACCGGAGAGGGATAGGGTTACATAGAGTCGGTTACAATGGTAGGAGATCTACGTATCCGTATTGCCAAGCTTGCCTTCCACGCCAAGGAAAGTCCCATCCGGACACGGGACGAAGTCTTCAATCTTGTATCTTCATAGTCTTGGAGTCCGGTCGATGATGATAGTCCGGCCGATGATAGTTCGGCTGATGATGGTAGTCCGGCTATCCGGACACCCCCTAATCCAGGACTCCCTCACACGTCTCAGAGGTGACAACATTGTTTTTGATGAGTTGTACTTGTTGTCCAGGGGACCATCTTCGACTGTTACGATTTGGAAAGGATACAAGATAAATGGGTATACATTTTACATGATTGACCAAGATCAAAAGAGCACCAACCAAAACAGCGGTGTCCGCTTTGATGCAACAACCAAGAGGGGAAAGGACACTTATTATGGTTACATAGTGGACATATGGGAACTTGACTACGGACACGATTTTAAGGTCCCTTTGTTTAGGTGCAAATGGGTCAATCTGTCACGAGGCGGGCTACAGGTAGACCCACAGTACGGAATGACAACAGTGGATCTGAAAAATCTTGGGTACACTGATGAACCGTTCGTCCTAGCCAATGATGTGGCACAGGTTATCTATGTGAAGGACATGTCTACCAGACTGAGAAAAAGAAAAGATAAGGAAGCGAATACATCATACGATGAGCCAAACCGCCACATAGTTCTTTCAGAAAAAAGGGACATCGTGGGAGTGGAGGGCAAGACAGACATGTCTGAAGATTATGAAAAGTTTCATGAAATTCCTCCCTTCAAAGTCAAGGCTGACCCCAACATCCTGATAAACGATGAAGATTATCCATGGTTACGGCGCAATAAGCAAATGACACAAGCGAAGAAAAAGTGAATACTTTCTCCTGCAACTATTATGATGATACCATGCCAACTTTGTAACAGACAAGTATGATACCATTGTCCGTTTTGTACATGCACATGCTATGCCAACTTTTTCAGAGTTCATTTGAAAACTAATGGCACTAACAGAAAGTTTATAATTTTTCTAAAACTAAAAGCAAAAAAGAATTAAAAAATAGAGCAAACAACAAAAGAAAATAAATAATGCAGAAAACAAAACAAAAAAACAGGAAAAAATAAAAATAGCAACAATAAGTATTTTGTTGTAAGTAGAAACAAAATAAAATAAATAAAGCAAGAAAGAAAACAAAAAAGTGTTTTCAAAGTTGAAAACTAATGGCACTAACAGAAAGTTTATAATTTTTCTAAAACTAAAAGCAAAAAAGAATTAAAAAATAAAGCAAAAAACAAAAGAAAATAAATAATGCAGAAAACAAAACAAAAAACTGGAAAAAAATAAAAATAGCAACAATAAGTATTTTGTTGTAAGTAGAAACAAAATAAAATAAATAATGCAAAAAACTAAAAAAAACTGGAAAAAAACAAAAAAAAGCTGCCACCTATTGGGCCACCGATGTCTACTACACAACCTTCTTCTTGCAGACGTTGTTGGGTCTGCAAGTGCACAGGTTTGTAGGACAGTAGCAAATTTCCCTCAAGTGGATGACCTTAGGTTTATCAATCCGTAGGAGGCGTAGGATGAAGATGGTCTCTCTCAAGCAACCCTGCAACCAAATAACAAAAAGTCTCTTGTGTCCCCAACACACCCAATACAATGGTAAATTGTATAGGTGCACTAGTTCGGCGAAGAGATGAAGATACAAGTGCAAAATAGATAGTAGATAAAGGTTTTTGTAATCTGAAATAATAAAAACAGCAAGTTAACGAGCGATAAAAGTGAGCGTAAACGGTATTGCAATGATAGGAAACAAGGCCTAGGGTTCATACTTTCACTAGTGCAAGTTCTCTCAACAATAATAACATAGATAGAACATATGACAAGCCCTCAACATGCAACAAAGAGTCACTCCAAAGACACTAATAGCGGAGAACAAACGTAGAGATTATGGTCGGGTACGAAACCACCACAAAGCTATTCTTTCGGATCGATCTATAAAAGAGTTCGTACTAGAATAACACCTTAAGATACAAATCAACCAAAACCCTAATGTCACCTACATACTCCATTGTCACCTCAAGTATCCGTGGGCATGATTATAAGATATGCATCACACAATCTCAGATTCATCCAACCAACATAAAAGTACTTCAAAGAGTGCCCCAAAGATACTACCGGAGAGTCAAGAACGTGTGCCAACCCCTATGCATAGATTCCCAAGTGTCACGAAACCCGCAAGTTGATCACCAAAACATACATCAAGTGGATCAATAAAATAACCCATTGTCACCACAGTTATCCCACGCAAGACATACATCAAGTGTTCATAAAAGACTCAATCCGATAAGATAACTTCAAAGGGGAAACTCAATTCATCACAAGAGAGTAGAGGGGGAGAAACATCATAAGATCCAACTACAATAGCAAAGCTCGGGATACATCAAGATCGTGCCTTGGAGGAACACGAGAGAGAACACGAGAGAGAGAGAGAGAGAGAGAGAGAGATCAAACACATAGTTACTGGTACATACCCTCAGCCTCGAGGGTGAACTACTCCCTCCTCATCATGGATAGCGTCGGGATGATGAAGATGGCCTCCGGTGATGGGATCCCCCTCCGGCAGGGTGCTGGAACAGGGTCCCGATTGGTTTTTGGTGGCTACAGAGGCTTGCGGCGGCGGAACTCCCGATCTATCTTCTGTTCTGGAAGTTTTAGGGTACGTAGGTATATATGGGTGCAGGGGGTACGTCGATGGACCTCCGGGTTACTCATGAGGTAGGGGGGCGCGCCCAGGGGGGCGCCCTCCACCCTCGTGGGCAGCCTGGGACTCCCCTGGAGTGCACTCCAAGCCCATCAGGTTGGTTTCCTTACAAAAATAACTTCTCCAGTTGATTTCGTTCCGTTTTGACTCCATCTGATATTCGTTTTCCTCGAAACACTGAAATAGGCATAAAACAACAAATTTGGGCTGGGCCTCCGGTTAATAGGTTAGTACCAACAATAATATAAAAGTGGATAATAAAGCCCAATATTACCTAAAATAGTAGATAAAAGTAGCATGGAGCAATCAAAAATTATAGATACGTTGGAGACTCTCAACTGGTGCCACCAACCGGGACCAAAGGCCTCTTTTCGGCAGCTTCCGGCCTCTTTTCGGCAGCTTCCCGCCCTTTGGGCTGCCGAAAAG
>NC_041389.1:503611410-503616915 GCF_002162155.2 Triticum dicoccoides
CGCCCCTGCTCGCCTCGACGCCGCCCGCCGCTCGCCCCTGCCTGCCCCGGCGCCGCCCTTGTGAGCACCGCGCGCCCCTACCGGCCCCGCCGCCGCCGCCGTTGTTTTAGTTATATTGCTATTTTTTACATCTTTTTTAGATGTTTTTATATTTTCATATATGTATGTATGTATTTTTTTAGATATATGTATTTCTTATGTATCTTCATATATGTATGTATGTATTTTTTACATGTTTTTATATGAATGTATGTATTTTTTCAATTGTAATATGCATGGTGTTTTAAAAATACATTAATTTTAGTACATTAATGTTCTCTGATTTAGTACATTAATTTAGGTTAGTTTCATTTTTAGAAAAGTTTTATATATCTAGGAAGAAGGAAGAGAAGGAAGGAGGAGGAAGAAGAAAAAGTTTTATATATGCAAAAGTTACATTTTTAATTAGAAAAGTTTTATATATCTAGCTAGAAAGAAGGAAGAAGAAGAAAAAGAAGGACAGGAAAAAGGAAAATAAGAAGAGGAAGAAAGGAGAAGAAGAGGAGAGGAAGAAGAGGAGAAATAAATAAGAAGAGGAAAAAAGAAGAAAAAGAAGAGGAGAAGAAGAAAGGAATAGAGGAGAAGAAGAAAAAATAGAAAATATTCTATTTTTTCTTCCTCTTCTCCTCTTTTTTCTTCCTTTTTTTTCTTCGATCTTCCTCTGTCGTCGTCGATATACCCCTCCCGATAACTTCAACACGAGGGGCGGGGTACCGATACCCCCTCCCCGATAACATTATTTTCCCATGTATATGTATGTCGCGTCGTTGTCGATATAACCCCCTCTTGGATAACTTCGACATGAGGGGCGGCCGATATATATACCCCCTCTCGACTGTGATAACTTATACCACAGCAGCACCCCCCCCCTCGGCCCTCTCGCTCGACCAAACTCTCGAGGACACCCAAACCCTAGAGAAAAAATGATGTTGGTCTCCTACACCCTCCCGTCGCGCCCCTAACCGACAAACTCTCTCGAGGCCACCTAAATTTACCAAGTTAAAAGAGTGTTGTCATCGAGGCCACCCCAAACCCTTGAAGTGTTGTGTCGAGGCCACCCCAAACCCTTGAAGCGTTGTCTAGGCCACCCCAAACCCTAGAGAAGCAGCGACGAGGCCACTAACATGATTCCTTATTGTGATTAGCTAGCTAGTTCTACGTTTGCCACTAATATATATCCATCTGTACCATATTTGAATAATAATTGACATGTTGTAAATATTTGCAGAAACTATGGAGCACTCCCGAGAGAAAGCAACAGCAGCTATGTTGGGGGACATAATCGCACAAGGAAGTGATGTCGTTGCGTCATTTCTCTTAGACACCGATGGTCAGAAAGGACTGGGTGAAGAAGAGGACTATGTTCATGATGGCTCCGGCCCATTAATGCCGGTACAAGAAGAGGGCTATGTTCATGATGGCTCCGGTGACACAATGGAGGTACAAGAAGGAGACCGTGCTGACTGCTCCGGTGACCGAACCGAGTCCGGCCAGGTATATATATATATATATATTAGTTAAGCCCGTGCTGGCTAGTTAATTGATGCATCCATTGTTTCGGTATATGTACACATATTAATTAACTCTCGTCTTTCTTCCTTTTTATAGCCCTCCGGATCGAGCACAACTTCGGTAAGGAGACGAGGCCCGAAGAAAAAGTTGAGCTCGGATGAAAGGTTTGAGATCAGAGAAATCACGCCCGACGGCGAACCGATTGAACCCATCCGGACAAAGAATGCATTTTCTGCTTAGTGCGGGGTTCTTGTTAGGGACAAGATCCCAATCAGCATCCAGCAATGGTATTAGCCTAAGGAGGAAGACCCTGAGGTGTCTTATGTCAATGATATGCAGAAAGAAGATCCTTGGACTCAGCTGAAGGCAAATTTCACCCTACCGCCAGAGAAGGATCCGGAGAAGCCAGTTAAAGAGTAATTAATCAAGTCTTGTGCTCTTAAGAAGATAGCAACCCTATTCAGGAGGTGGAGGAAAGAGCTGAACAAGTTTGTCGACAAAGAAGAGACACCAGAATTCATCGGCAAATATGAGAAGATCAAAGATCACTGGCCCGCATTTGTGGCCCACAAGACATCGGAAAAGAGTAAGAAGATGTCGGAGACAAACAAGCAAAATGCTGCGAAGAAGCAGTTTCACCATCGCACGGGGTCAGGTGGCTACCTCAAAGCCCAGCCTAAGTGGTCCAAGGCTGAAAATGATCTGCTTGAAAAAGGGATCGAACCAGAGACAATGAACTGGCCAGACCGTTGCCGGACTTGGTTATTCGGGGCTGGCGGAACCTTGGACCCTGTATCAGGGAAGTGCCATTGGACGGATGCACAACTGAAAATACCAGTCGAGAGGCTTCGGCACTATATCAATGCAGCACAGCGAGGGACGTTCGTTCCAGACAAGGAGAAGGACGAGCTCACAATGGCCCTCAGGAATCCTGAGCACCCTGGTCGGACATGAGGCACGCCTGGCTCCATTCCGTGGAAAGTTGGTTTTCCGGACGCAGGGGGTTAAAAAACCCACGAGAGGAGGAAGAAACTGGAGCAGGGCCAACTGCAGGCGCTGCACAAAAGGGTAATGGGGCTAGAGGAACGAGAAGCAGCAGATCACAGCAAACGACCTGCCGAAGCTTCCCCCGAAGCTACCCCGCGATCTCAGCGGAGAAGCAGTGTGGCTTCCACCGAGCTGCTTCAGCCGGAGCATGTATTGACGGCTCCTGCCAGCTATCCCGTGGATGCTATCACGGAGTCTCAAAATTGCCACATTATGACGCGATGGATGAATTTGAAGGTCAAGGCGGCTGTTGGCTTTGTTTATCCTACTGAACAAAGCACAACTTTTCACTGTCGGCCGATTCCAGAAGGATATGCTAGGGTGATGGTGGATGAAATAACGGAGGGATTTGAGGACCTCCAGCTTGACCACCCTACCGGTGAAGGGGAGACTAGGCTGTGTTCTGCTCTGAAGACTCCATGCCTATGGCGGAAGGAGCTCATCAACCTTTCGAACTGGACGCCTCCGCCTCCTCCTCCTCCTCCGGCGAGTCAGGGCACTCTGCCTCCTCCACCGCCTCCTCCTCCGGCGAGTGACGATTAGGGCACTGGGCCTCCTTCTCCGGCGCGTGGCGGCACTCCGCCTCCTTCTCCGCTTGCGCCGACGCGCCTGAGCAGCCAGCAGCCTCCTCCTTCTCCACCTCGCCAGCAGGGGCGGAAGAGACCCGCCGCCGTCCCGGCTGCTATGGCGCATCATAGTCCTTCTCCTCCGCCTCGTAAGCAAGCACGAAAGAAGACAGGCGCCGCAGCCGCTCCGTCTGCTCCGGCGTCTAGCAGCACAACCAGAGGCGGGAGGCAATACAGATACGGTCCACCTCTCAAGCCTCTAGAGAAGTTACCGTAAGAGAGGACCGAGGAGGAAAACGCGACGATCGTGCGGACCCACGTGAAGGAGTTCTTTGAAGGGGTGAAAGCAAAGAGACATCAACCTCCAGAGGAGAAGGTAGATCTGGTGAAAGCAAAGCGCACTCTCGATGCCCTAAGAAAACCGGCAAAGTCTACGCCGAGTACCAACTATGAGCGCATTACTGAACAGACATATCTCCAAGCGGAGCGGTCGGGAAGTACTGTCAGACATCAAAGGTCAAGAGAACGAGCAGCTGCAAAAAAAATTGACCAGCTCGGCGAACAAGCAAACCAATCGTGCCCCCCGCTCAATGTGTCTAGCGGCAACATCATCGCTAATGCTCCGGGGATGGTGGCCGTTTATGGCAATCTACAAGATTACCTGCCTGACAATCAAATTCCTGATTTCATGGAGGTGGACGAACACAGATACGAGTACGGGAAGCCTCTCGTCAAAGATGAAAAATATCTAACAACGATGATGTGAAGATTCCATGATTGGTACATGAAAACCTGCAGAGAGTCTGGGGGACGAATAGTTTGTATGTGAACATTAAAGAGGAGCACGACCTCGTTGGAACTGATCTGTTGTGTGTTCCATTTGAGGAGTTCTTCGGGTTCTTCAATCAAAAGGCCCTTGATAAATTAACGGTCTTTTGCTACTGCTTGTAACTACTATGTCTGTCATTAAGTCTCTATATATAGCTCGGCTCTTTCATTGCATGTATTTTATAATTAATTATCCTTAATATATTATGCAGATTAAAGACCGTCGAGTGCAGAAAACAAGAAATTTATGATATTGGGTTCATTAACACAAATATCATAGATGAATTTCTGGTTAAAAAGCACGCCGAAGAGGCCGAGGCCAACTTGCTACAATCGTTGATCAAAATCCAAAACAAAGATACCATACTCTTTCCTTACAACTTCAAGTGAGTGTTACTGTCGTGTGTATATTCGGTTTCCCTTATTACTCGAGCGAGGTTATAGTAATGTAATTGATGAGTTATGCATGCGTGCGCAGCTTTCACTATGTTTTTCTGGAGATTAAGCTTGAGCGGGGATTAGTAACCGCCTTAGACTCGAGACGAAAAGATCCCGAAACCTATGCGGACATGACTAAATTGCTCAACAAGTAAGTTCAATCGATCATTATCGCACCATATCGGCAACTTTTTGTTCATTTCCTGATATCTCAAGTAATAATAATTATTTTTTGTCTTGCAGGGTTTGGAAACAGTTCACTGCATAAGCTCCGGGACTGCCGAAGGAGCTGCGATATACATACCCGAAAGTAAGTACTACTGGCTAGCTAGTTGCGCGCATCTCCCGTTGATTCTATAGCTATACTTTCATAAATGCCATTTATACTGCTTCATTATCAGTTTGATTGACCTCTATTTCTCGTAAAGTGCTTGTGGCAGGAACAAGGGAATTATTTCTGTGGATACTACGTGTGCGAGTTCATCTACAACGCGACTTTGAAAAACAAGCGGGGCTACTCTAAAAGACAATATGAAGTGCGTAAGCAATAATATTCACAATTTCATTTTATTACACCATCATTTCTGTTGAGTTTCATACATATATATGTATTAATTAACCCCCTTCTTCAAATTAGACGTGGCAGATGCAGAATGAACTCCTAGAACCTGATCGCATGAAAGCAATTCAAGAGGAATTGGCGGGATTCTTTCTTGACCACGTCATCAATAAAGCCGGAGAATACCATGTGAAAGTTGATTTCAATTGCTAGGGGATTGTAATGAAGAGATCTTACATATTGTATATGTATGTAGCCAGTAGCATCGGATAGATAATACGAAAACTTGTTGTTCGACCAATCTCTCGGAGTCGATCGATCACTTCTCTCGGTATGCATGATGAACTTCTGTACTTAATGGTTCCCTTCATTTTCTTACTAGCTAGCGTGTCGAGGGCCTCTCTATGTATATTACGTAGCGTCGACCAAGCACGGACATAAGAGAGGACACTTCTCTCTATTAATTAGCTAGCTAACACAATATATGAAACATCTAAATTAACCCCCCCAAACCCC
>NC_041389.1:503617354-503648127 GCF_002162155.2 Triticum dicoccoides
AAGAAAAAACCCAGCCACTGTAATGCTGATGCGTGGATGCCTTTTGGTCCCGGTTGGTGTCACCAACCGGGACCAAAGGGCCCCCTGCCTGGGCTTGGCGCACCGGCCACGTGGAGGACCATCTGTCCCGATTCGTGTTAGAACCGGGACTAAAGGGGGGAGGTATTAGTAACGACCCATGAACCGGGACTAAAGGCCCTTACGAACCGGGAAAAATGCCCCTTTTCTACTAGTGCCTACTCCCAGTGGGAGTAGGACTCCTCCCTGGCACGCCTCCTCCTGGCCGGCCGGCCCTCCCCCTTGATCCTTTATATACGGGGGCAGGGGGGCACCTCTAGACACAACAACAATTGATCCTTGGATCTCTCAGCCGTGTGCGGTGCCCCCCTCCACCATAGTTCTCCTCAATAATATTGTAGCAGTGCTTAGGCGAAGCCCTGCGACGGTAGAACATCAAGATCGTCACCACGCCGTCGTGCTGACGGAACTCTCCCTCGACACTCGGCTGGATCGGAGTACGAGGGACGTCATCGAGCTGAACTTGTGCTAGAACTCGGAGGTGTCGTAGTTTCGGTGCTTGATCGGTCGGGCCGTGAAGACGTACGACTACATCAACCGCATTGTTCTAACGCTTCCGCTTTCGGTCTACGAGGGTGCGTGGACACACTCTCCCCTCTCGTTTCTATGCATCACCATGATTTTGCGTGTGCGTAGAATTTTTTTGAAATTACTACGTTTCCCAACACATACCACAACTTGTTCTTGCATAGTGTGGTTCATTGCTCGAGTACCGGTGATGGTGATGCATAGTTTGCGCTCATGCTGAGGCCACATTTACGGTCCGTCGTGGCGCAGTGTATACAGGTCTTATTTTATAGATAACAATGTTTTTTGACCGGGTATAAATTACAATATTGATTATGCAAGTTTATAAAATTAACCATAACTTTATGCTTTTCCCTAAAAAAATGTATAACTTTATGCTAGAAATGGAAACAAATAGGTGGTTCCAAATGCAGTTTACCTTACATTCCATGTTTTAGACGAAATTGTTGTTGATTTACTGTGAAAACAAAATTGAGGGGGTCCAATTACCAACCTACATGGAAACAATAAAAAAATTGCGGGAAAACACTCGATGGTTGGTCAACACTAGGCCCCCGATGGATTAGCTCGCCCCTCGATGGAAAGAGTGGCTGTTACTGCATGCCAATTTGGCACGTACTCCCTTCATTACAATGAGTGCACGCATCTTAGTGTTCAACTTTGATCATAAATTAGACCAACCAAATGTAGGTTATACGTGATACAAATTATATGGTTGAATTGATATTGAGAAGAAATTTTCGATGGCATAACTTTTAAGTCGCATGAATATATATTATTGATCCAATTCTGATCAAAGTTGAATTTTGGAAAACGGAACGCCTTATTCACTGGAACGAAGGAAGTAGCCGCATGGCAACAGAGGCAATGCTGTATGCAGGGTTAAATTATTTCATTCTTTGGATATTTTTGCCCAACGTCTTAGGTCAAGCAGTCCAAGTAAATAGCAACAGATACATTGCCAAACCAGCATCAACCATCCCCAAATCGTTGGTTGCATAGTTTTATCTCCAAGGGAGCTAGAGCACCTCCCTGGAAAGAGAACATTTTTTTGTTATTTCAAAATGATTTTTTATCTTTTGCAATGCAAGAAGCCATAAATTGACCAGGTCCGAGAGTTACAAGAGAAATCCCTACATAAAAAATTATAAACGGACCCACGAGGAGTTCGTCGTCCTGGACAAGCCGATGGCACGCTGCGAGCCTAACACGAAGCCACACCTAGTACTTATCATAGAACCAAGGAGTCATTGTAACTATGACCCGGAAGACAATGCATGCTAATGAGAGACGGCACCGAGCCAGCGACGACGATCGAAGCACAAACCATTAACGTCAAGAACAAGTTAAAGATCGAGCGAGGAGACAATAATCCACATCAACACCGAAATGTAGTCATATGATCATATCGAAGAGATCATCGACGCCACTGGAAACCGAAGCGGATCATCTTGATTAATGATATCCCCCTCCCCCAGAATCTGGTAGACCGGACATCAGGAAAACAACCATCACTTGCCCGACGGTGCTGCTAGAACCAATACCTCCTCGACAAGGACTGAGGTATTTATTCCACTGCATCGTCTCCTCTACCACCAGGACGAACGACAGGAGGACGCCAATTTCTAACAAACTAGAGAAAACTTCATACGAGAGCGAATATCCATTCCTAGGGGCGTCGGAACCGGCCACCAAAGGTGAGAGAGACATGCAGAATAAGTTGATGAGGATGAGGACTAATTTGTGGCAGTTCCTTTTTTAAAAAGAGAGTGTAGATTAATCCTTCAAAAACACCGTAGCACAAGTCCTTACGACCTAACTATGCTAAAGCATGTGTCACATCATTATCTTTTGTGTTGATTTTTCCCCACAAGTTTCATGAAGCGGCGTTCATGTTTAAGCTGCTTGAATTCTCACATGACGATGCTACTTATATTTGATCTACTCAGATATGTCGATTTGAAATCTCTTACCACTAAATTGCAATCAATCTCAAACACTAACAGATTGGTCGTACACTGCTGATTGTCTCAGACTTTCTAGACAGGCACATGCTTGTCCTTCATTTTCGCCATGATGGATTATATCCCAGTATTGTGTGTGTGTGTGCGCGCGCGCGTGCGTGTGTGCGTGCGTGCGTGCATGTTGGTTGGGTGTGAACTCTGTAAGTACTTGTTCGGTTAATCCCCTCCACAAGGAGTTGGAGAGGATTGGAGGGGTCAAATCCCAACCGAACAAGGCCTAAGGTTATATCACCGCCTTGGGACGTTTTAAATCAATAAAATATACTTTGTCAAGAAAAAAAGATGAGGCTCTTCCACAAACACACATACACTCCAATTTTACCACCTAGTATTAGGCTAAGTTTGCTATTTGAATAGTGTTGTGTTGAAATGCCGAAACTAGTCACTTCCTTGTTTTCTTACAAATTTTGGCAAGATCCTCAAAAGAAAAATCAATTGGAGTTCAAAATACTCCCTCCTTGTTTTCTGAATAGGATGTATATAGACATGTTTTGGTGTATAGAACAATGCCAGTGCGTTGCAACGGGATATAAATATTCTAGCACATTAGCTTGTGATTTACCTGTTAATAATAATGCGATTGTGTAAATAAATGTCCATCAAATTCTGCCCGTAAATTACCTTGTATTTTAATTAGAAGTTTGGTAAGTAAATTAAAATAGAATTTGTTCGGAAAGTAAGTAAATTAAGGTGATTGATTATCATATACATGGAAGGTTGGACAAATGGGGGGTGAGAAGAAAGGTAAAATAAGAACCTTACGTTCTTTTTAAGTAGTATAGATATAGATATTTGTTCACCTATTTCAGTACGTATATAATCCATACCGAAATATCCAAAACATCTTATAATTTGAAACAGAGGGAGTAGCATATAGCACAAGGTCCAGCAGTGACTAAAAACCCTTAAAATCTTAGCTTTCTTTTATCACTTAGGAGTCATGCAAGATAAAAGTCTCATGCACGGTTCTGCACGAGAGAAAGAAGCAAGAAATCCTCTTTTTGACTCAGATCCCCCACTCCAGTCGTTTGTAACAAAATCTATCTGAATCGAAGAGCCCATAGCTTTCCTAATATCAAAACTAGTGCACTGTCGATGTATTGAATTATAGAGAGCCCATTAGATTGATCTTAAGTTGGTTCTCTTGAACCAGACATTCATTATTCATCTCTAGCAGCATAAGATACACCAAAACAAGTACTAATATAATTAAGTTGTGATACAGGACACGCATACATGTACATATTACACAATAGTATAACAAGCACTCTCAAAAAAAGAAAAAAATACCAACAGTTTATAACAAGCATATAATAACACTAGTAACACACGTCCGTACATATACTCAATCTGCACGCATAGATCCAAACAATCCTTCACTGGTCACTGTTTACAATATAGATGTTGGAACCAAGTGATGTTGAATCAATCACTCGGATTTATTCCATGGACGACACGCAGCAGAGGCGACAGAATTACCAACATGCATGGCAATATGTGGCATCGACCGTACGCTGGAGTCGTCTCGTGAGTCGTGATATACCTGCTCACGAGATAACGTAGCGGAGCTCTAGGCGCTGTCGCGTAGCCGCTGGAGCAGCGCGGAGCGGAGGGCGGCGCCGTCATCGTGCTGCAGCGCGGCGGGCACGTCCACCACGACGTCCTGCACCGTCGCGCCCTGCACGCGGCTCACGCACGCGTGCTGCACCTGCATCTCAAGCGAGCGGAGCGGGCTCATCAGTCTCGCCGGCGCGTACGGGGCGGACCCCGCTGCCGTCGTCACGCGCAGCGCCGCCGCGTCCCGTCCCACCATTCGCACCTCCACCGTCTCGTCGCCGGCTAGAAAGTGCTGGAAGGAGGCGCCGCCACCGCCGAGGGAGCCCGAGTTAGTGTCCCACCTCGCGGCGGCCGCCTGCTTGCTCTCGTCCTCGAGCCGGGCCACACGGGCGCGCAGCTCGGCGATGTATGCGGCGGCGTCGGCGAGGAGGGAGGCCTTGTCCATGCGGGACACGGTGGGGACAGCAGCGCGGAGGTCGCAGAAGCGGCGGTTCAGTTTGTCGCGGCGCTGCCTCTCGGCCTCCACGTGACTGACTGTGGGCCCCTCGGGGCGTGGCCCGGGCTTCCTCCCACGCTGCTTGGCCGCCGCCGGCCGCGGCGTCGACTCCGTGGAGGCAGGGAGGCTCGCCGCCGGCAGCTCCGAGATCTCGGAGTCCGTGGACAGCAGGGACCCCGCGGGCCACAGGTCCCCCGCGTCCTCGCTCTTGGCCGGCACGGCGACGTCGCCGAGCAGCCATTGCTCGGGAACCTCGCAGGAGGCGAACTGGATAAACTGGTGGTGGTGGTGCTCGAACTGCCCGGACGGCGGCGAGACCGGGAAGAAGGAGGAGCACGGGGAGAGCAGCTCGTCGTCCATGGCCGGCGGGACGTGAGTGCGTGTCGCTACTCGAACTCGCAAGTGGAGATGCGGCGAACCTGTATTTCCACTCCGCTATGGCCATGTATTTATACCTGTGGCACATTGGCGGTTGAGACATAATCTCCGTTCCTAAATATTTGTTTTTCTAGACATTCCAACAAGTGAGGCCCTGCTTGTTTCATAAGTCCTAGGATTTTTTTAAGTTCCAACGTATAAGTCACAAGTCCCTACCTGTTTGTTTACAGGGACTTATAAGTCCCAAGTTCCTACCTGTTTGTTTACAGGGACTTATAAGTCCATGTTGCACCGCTGCAACGAGGCTCAGGAGATGGCCTGTCCGGTGATTGGAGGCACCGCTGCAATGAACCAAGGCAGAACGAACTGAGGCGGGCGGCGACGGGGCGGCGAACCGAGGCGGGACGGCGACGGGGCGGCGAACCGGGGCGGGGCAGCGACGGGGCGGCAAACCGAGGCGGGGCGGCGACGGGGCGAGAGGCGGGGCGGCGACAGGGCGAGCGGCGGGGCGGCGGCGGCGATTGGACCGAGAGGCAGGCGGCATGCGGGGAACGAGCCTGGAGCGACGCCGGTAGGTCCGGCCCGGGATAAGTCTCAATAAGCTTCTCCCTGAGAGTCTTATTTGATAAGTCCCAAATCACCATAATAAGTCCCAATAAGTCCCTTGTGTTTGGTTTAGGTGGGACTTATAGGAACTTTTTTAAGTCTCAAAACCAATAAGTCCCTGGAAACAAACACACTCTGACTACATACCAAGCAAAATGAGTGAATCTACACTCTAAAATATGTCTATATACATTCGTATGTGATAGTTCATTTGAAATGTACCAAAAACAAATATTTAAAAACGGATGGAGTAATATATACGTTTATCTCACGGAAATGGTCTCTGTCGTTTTCGACTTACCTTTGCCCGCAAAAAACATGTCCGTGTGAGCCCGGGCTTGAGATCTTGAAGGAACCAATAGATGACAATTAGGTTAGTTAGGGTATGTACAATGATTGATAAGATAGTTTTATTTCAAGTCTTGCATGTAATTTAAAGATAATAAAAAAGTATGTCTATAATGAGTTATATCTTAGGGGGTGTTTGTTTTCAGGGACATTTTGATGTAGGGATTAGAAAAAGTCCCTAGCAAACCAAACAGAGTGGGACTTTTTTGGGACTTTTTACTAAAAGTCCTTAGAAGCACCTCCTTGAGAGTCTTTAAAAAGTCCCAGGGACTAGAAAAAGTCCTAGGACTAGAGAAACAAACACCACCTTAGCCTCATCTTCAATAACTCGTTATTCCTCAAAACATGGTGAGACAAATTGTTCTAAAAGATCATCTCTTGTCTTCTCTTAAATACTCTCCTTCACCTCATTATTTATCATACGTGGCACTCCTAAGATATCATCATTGTACATGCCCTTAGAGTTTTGTAGTCACTTATAAGTTAGTCACTAGTACTAGTATGTGATAAAGAGAAAAAAGACACGAGCAAGTTAAATTGCAGTGGTGAGCTAAAAAAAATAAAATTCATGGACACCAGCATTCAGGACATATTTTTATAGAAGAAACACACCCAAAATGAGGTACCGGAAATTCGCTCCTGACGGGTTTCGAAAACTGGGCGCAGGCTACAACACTGAACACACTTGCAGTGGTGAGCTAGACAACCAGTAACATGTGCATACATGTTGAAAATGGATAGTTACTTTCTAACAAGAGAGTCATGTTTATCTTTCTTTTTTTAAAGTCATTTTTGGGTGCTGAAATGACCTTTTTTGCGGGAAATGACCTTGATGGAGAATTTTGACATAAAACACATAATTTAAGTATTGAAAACTACGGAAAATCAAGCATGTAGAGGACGGATTCAAGTATATATGTGCAGGTTGATTTTGAAACATACATATGGAAAATCAGAGGGGGGTGACTCTTCTTTTGTTCAAAAAATAACCTGCACATACAAATATGGAAATCAGAGGGGGTGGCCCTTCTTTTGTTCAAAAAATAACCTGCAAATACATATGGAAAATGGATAATTACTTCACACAAAAAAGATGGACAATTAGTCAAGAAATCATCTAAGTTTAGAAAATAACGTGAAATGACCTCAACTCAAAATTTTACCAAAAACAGATCATTTAAGTTTGGAAAATTAAGAAAAACCCATGCATGTAAAAGCATCTACACCAGATGCCTCAAACCCCCTTCATATGCTCGGGCGGACGGCTCGGTCACAAAAAATGACCCAGACGGGCGCCTCAAACGGGCCTCAAATTCCCGGGCCGACCGGCACCCCTAATATTCAACCCAAATATGGGGAGGCTATGGCACCACCGGGAGCGTCCGTCACGTCGTACTGACGGTCGGGTCCCACACGAAATCGCCCGGAAACGCAACGCGCCGAGAGCCGAAGCTTCCGGTGGGGGTGTGAACGCCGTGTGGCGCCGCTTTGGCTCGCCGCTCAAGGCCAAAGCCCGACTATTTAAGCCGACCGCCGGCACCAAAACCCTACCTGTCCCCATTTCCCCCCTCCCGTCCGTAACCACAACCACTTTCCACTCACCGCTACAACTAGTAGCCATGCATGCAACCACGCCGTCGGGTAAGGAGCTAGCCAGATCTGACGCTGAAGCACCGACAGCAACTCCTTGAGCAGATCCGGGCAAGGCACGAAGACCGGATCGCCGCGGGGCTACCTTCGTATGCGGTTGATCCGGAGGAGAACTTGGAGGAGGAGGAGGAGGAGGAGGAGGAGCACGAGGAGGACGTGGGGGGCACTGGGGCCGCGGATATGTAGGCTGAGCAACAGGCGATCCTCGATCCCCTCTGGTGGGAATCAGGGGCGAAGGCCAAGCGCCGTCGTCTGCATGAGGTGGAGGCGGAGCACGCCACAGACGTTGACGAGATGCTCGCTTATATGTATGAGAAGGAGGATCCGGAGCCCTCCAACGTGCCCAACTAACCGACACCCGGCATGGACATCGTGGACATCTCCGCCGACAAAACTTAGTATGGACTAGTGTGGTATATGTAGGAACTCTTTTGTATGGTTTGTATGGATGTAGGAGATGAAATATGAGGTATTCGAATGCATAGCACCAAGTATGAGATATGACCCGTCAATGCCCGCTGACGCGTCCGGTTGCCTCCGTGAGCGTTTGAGGGTCCGGATTTGCCAAGTCATAACGGTGGGACAATTACAAATGTGCACGTTAATTTTGAAACTTAAACATGACGTAGGAAAAACAACCAGAAGACGGTTGTTTCGACAGAAGTTATTGTGACTTATACTGTGCCTATGGCCAATTTGCAAACTTTATGCACATACTTATATCCATTCTCTACATGATTATATATAAAAAATGCTTATGTCCATTCTCCACATGATTATCGTAACTTTCTAGGACTTAAATGATGTGATTTTCGCAAATTTCTGAGCCGAAATCATATACACACCATGTTCCAAAAACCGAACACTGAAATAAACTCGCCGGAAGCTGGAGTGCAGCTGCGTTTGACCATGGTGATCCTTGACCTTTCTCCCGAACAATCCATGCAGGAGCTAGCTTGACTTACGTGTGACCTATTGACCTTTTTCTTTTCTTTTTTTGGACGGGCCATGAGTCATGCAAGCACGCACGGCGAAGGATTCATGTACTCCTATGGGGCAAAAGGTGCCGGGCCAGGAAGGTCTCGATGCATTACGTTCTACTCATATGGGAAATGGGAAATAATGGGCGGATGCGCACAACATGTTTGCACCACAAACAGAAGGCATGAACTATATTGCCTAAAAGAAAATGGCACCGACTATATAGAAGTTGCGTAAAAACAATTGGGAGTCGGTCGATTGTTGGGCATTAGATTTTTCATCCAACGGACATCCAACCTTCTTCTTTCTTCAACCGCCTTTCACCCCGCTGATTGGTGCCGACCGAATCGGTTGCTGCCACCACCAATGTTTTGCGGCATTCCCGCGCATGCCTTGTCGTTCAACCATGTTGCCACCACTTCGACATTCCCTCTAAACACTACTATCACTGGCACCGGCAGCTATCCCGCTCTACGAACTCAATCCTTCCACTCGCTCCCATGGATGACATCCCGGACCCAATTTTCCTGTCTCACGCTCATTCATGGCTCGGGCCTCGCTAGGGACAGCGACGCGACTGACTACGTCGCCCTTGGTTGGGCCTCGATTCTCCGCTGCCTCACCCTCACCAAGGAAAATCAATTGGCGTGTTTGCAATTAGCAAATGTGCATATATATACAATTGCAGGTGCAGTGCAACCGGGGCAAGCTTTCTCGCGCCCGCAAAAAAACACGCCACACGCTACCACGGTTCATCTTCATCTAACTCCTCTTGCTAGCCCACCTCGATAGGGCACCAAAGAAGGTGGCCAGCTCTCCCCTTGGGATACCCACTTGCTTCCAAGTGTGGCCCTCACTCTCGATTCTGCTGATTACCGCAATTATGATGGGGTGGCTCCACCGAATACTATGGCGTTTATATGCTTCCATATGGTTATAGTTGACGGGCATAAGATTGACGAAGTCGTCACACATGGTCGTAATTGACGGGCATGCATGTCATACCGCTGAAAGAAAAGTGCCGGAAAATCTTAACAAATTCAGAAAAATATGGTCACACGTGTTAAGTCTACGACTTGAACCATGATGGCCAAGTTCCAGCACAAGAAACACAGTCGTGTGAGTTATGCTCATTTCCCTAGACGTCAATGGTCTGCTTTTTTGCTAATTTGGTAGTCACACAGTAGAAAAGGTTTCACAAAATACTGTGCCATCAGTCCATCCGTGTGACCTACCAGCTCCGAGATCTTAGGGTAAATCGATCGAGTGAGACGTGTTGGTGAGAAAAGGACTGCACATGGTTTGCCTTTGGCTCGTAGTGAACGACAATGGCCGGAGAGGACATGATGATACTGTGCTGTAGGTCTTGAGGAGCAAGCTTTCTCGCTTTAACTTTGTGCAAGTAATTGTGGCAATTGCCATGCTGAAACGAGCAAGGTGCTGGAGCGTAACTAGCCTCTGACGTGCCGGCCGGCTGGCAAACGCACGTCACCCCGCTTCGCGCATGCATCAGACGGTCGGAGCCTTGGAACAAGCTAGCCAAAAGATGGTACTGCTTGGGAACTTGAGCGACGCGTCACCATGAGGAAAAGGACGGATGATTCGCGCCAGGCCAAACTACACGTACGTACGACCGATTGGATGCATGGCAGATAGATGGATAAGATACGGAGCTACGCTAGGCCATGGGCTTCAGTTCCCTTGCAGGTTAGCTCTCCCAGCTGAGTGATCATCCCGGCGGTGAGATCTCGATGTGAGTCTCTCTCGATCTGACGGCACGACCTACTAATTGAGTCGATCCTTATCGGTGAATAGCTACACGTTTTGACGGGCGCGCTACGCAACAATCCAGGCAAGAGTCCAAGAGGAACACAGCTTCGGGTGCCAAACACCGGACGAACACCGCATGCTTCAGCTAACTACTACTAGGAGCCTACTAGGAGTATTAGCTACCTACGTGCGTCCGTTCTGAGCTTCGTGCGGCCCGGAGATCGAGATCGATTTATGTACAGGCTACCAGGGTTTAATAGGATTGTCTAGGAGCATGGTTAACAAGGGAGGCAACAGCCGGGTCTATAGCTATGTCCATGTCATCTATAGTCTTCATACAGCCAAGACCTGTAAGACAATAAGTTTTGGGGAATCAGCACAACCCTCTAGGGGTGGCTTATCTCATTATATATAATGGTTGTGTTACAATATGTACCATATACGTACATAGGTACAGAAGCTATACATAGTCTAACACCCTCCCTCAATCTTAGCCACTTTCTAAAGAACTGAGAAGGGTAAGATTGCGCCTACAAGCCTCAAACTGTGGCAGCGGTAAAGGCTTAGTGAAGATGTCTGCAAGTTGATCCTTAGATGAGATAAACTTGATCTGGAGTTGCTTCTGTGATACACGTTCCCGTACAAAGTGATAGTCAACTTCAATGTGTTTCATTCGGGCATGAAATACTGGATTTGCAGAAAGGTATGTAGCACCGATGTTATCACACCAAAGAATAGGAGGCTGTGGTTGAGACAAACCCAACTCCTGAAGCAAAGACTGCACCCAAATAATCTTTGCAGTAGCATTAGCCACAGCCTTGTACTCAGCTTCAGTACTGCTACGTGACACAGTAGCCTGTTTCCGAGCACTCCAGGCGATCAAATTAGAGCCAAAGAATACTGCATAACCCCCCGTGGATCGCCTGTCATCTGGGCTACCAGCCCAATCTGCATCAGAGAAGGCCGAAAGGACCCGAGAGGAAGTCGGCCGAATATGCATACCAAATGTCAGGGTGAACTGAACATAACGAAGAATGCGTTTAACAGCAGCCCAATGAGTATCTCTGGGAGCCTGAAGATACTGACAAACCCTGTTAACAACATAAGAGATATCTGGTCTCGTGATCGTCAAGTACTGAAGTCCACCAACAATGCTCCTGTACTCTGTGGCATCCGCAGGAGACAAAAGCTCACCATCAACAGCTGTTATCTTGTCGGTAGACGACATGGGTGTGGTGGTCGGTTTGCACTTCAGCATGCCAGCTCTCTGTAACAACTCCAAGGAGTACTTCTTCTGCGTAAGGACAAGACCAGTAGCACGAGAAGTGACCTCAACTCCAAGAAAGTAGTGAAGCTTCCCAAGATCTTTGACCGCAAAATCAGCACCAAGAGAGCAGACAAGAGCATCAGCAGCATACTGAGAAGAGCTGACAAGGATAATATCATCAACATATACCAAAAGATACATAGTGACTTCTGGCTTCTGTAGAAGAAATAACGAAGTGTCAGCAGTAGACGGCACAAACCCATGAGCACGAAGGGCAGAGGCAAGGCGGGCATGCCAGGCACGAGGAGCTTGCTTCAAACCATATAGTGCTTTGGAAAGACGACAGATATAGTCAGGACGATCAGGATCAGAGAAACCAGGCGGCTGTTTCATATAAACCTCTTCCTCCAAAAATCCATGTAGAAAAGCATTCTGCACATCAAGTTGACGAAGTGACCAACCACGAGAAACAGCAATGGAGAGAAGAAGCCGAATAGTGGTAGGCTTGACGACAGGACTGAAGGTGTCCTCATAGTCAAGACCATGACGCTGCCGAAAACCGCGAGCAACAAGTCGCGCTTTGTAACGCTCAATAGATCCATCCGAATGCTTCTTCACTTTGAATACCCATTTTGAGTCAATAACATTTACCCGTGGTGGTGGAGGAACGAGAGTCCATGTCTTGTTACGAAGAAGAGCATGAAACTCCTGCTCCATAGCCTCTCGCCAATGTGGAATGCGCAGGGCAGCCTGATATAAGCGAGGCTCAGAAGATGGATCCGCAACAGCAGCAGCCAAACAAGCAGCCAACCAAGCAACCGTACCATCCTTACGTTCCTTAGGTTTGAAAATGACACTGCGACTGCGTGTATGTGGTCGGGACACAGGAACCACCGAGGTCGACGGAGCAGCCTGCAACAGGCTGGAGGACGGTGACGTTGACGAGTCAGCCGGTGACGAGGAGCCAGTCACGGTAGCCTCGGACTCGGTTGGCGAAGAAGGCCGACCCACCGGCGAAACCGGCAGAGCAGACGAAGCAGCTGGCGACTCCGGCATCACAGACCGGGCCGATGGCGAGCTCGGCATAGTGGGCCGTGGCGCGGCCGGTGTCACGGGCCGATCCACTGATGAAGGCGACGTGAGGACCCGAGCCGCGGGCGAAGACGGCGTGACGGGCCGAGCCGCAGGCGAAGACGGCGTGACGGGCCGAGCCGCGGGCGACTCGGCGGCCGCTGGCGAAACGGACCGAGCAGTGGAGATGCTCGGCGCGACGGGCTCGTCGGGTGACCATGCATGGCACGCGAATCGATGCCATGCAACATAGGGCGATCGACGTGCCCACCAGAAGACGACGATGATGATGGTGAATCCTCCAACAGCTCCAAACGAGCTCCACGTCCGGTTCCTGCACCATGGTTAGGTAACAGCAAAGGAGAGTATGCAACATCATCAAATTGGTCAGAAGCAACAGAGGATGAATGCAGGGATGGTGGTTCGACAGTGGACACAGGAAGGTTGGCAAAGGGAAAAACATGCTCATCAAACACGACGTCCCGAGATATATAGACACGATTAGTGGGAACATGAAGACATTTGTAACCTTTATGAAGAGAGCTATAGCCAAGAAAAACACACTTCTTAGAACGAAACTCAAGCTTGCGCTTGTTATATGGACGAAGATGCGGCCAGCAAGCACACCCAAATACCTTGAGAAAGGTATAATCAGGTTGTTCATTAAGGAGAACCTCAATGGGAGTCTTCATGTTTAAAACACGAGTAGGAGTACGGTTGATGAGAAAGCATGCAGTGGTGAAAGCATCACTCCAAAACCGAAACGGAACAGATGCATGAGCCAAAAGAGTAAGACCAGCTTCAACAATATGACGATGCTTACGTTCGACTGAACCATTCTGCTGATGTGTATGTGGACATGCTAAACGATGAGCTATCCCAAGCGACTGAAAGAAAGAGTTGAGGTTGCGATACTCGCCCCCCCCCCCAATCCGACTGGACATGAACAATTTTGTGCTTGAGAAGACGTTCAACATGTTTTTGAAACTGAACAAAAATATCAAACACATCAGATTTGCGTTTAATAAGGTAAAGCCAGGTAAAGCGACTATAAGCATCAACGAAACTGATATAGTAATTATGACCACTGACAGAAGTCTGAGCAGGACCCCATACATCTGAAAACACAAGTTCTAAAGGATGTTTCACCTCACGACTGGACTCCGAAAAAGGAAGTTGATGACTCTTCCCCTGCTGACAAGCATCACACACTGCTACATCTTTATTACTAGACAAACTAGGAAGCTCATGACGACGCAAAATATGACGGACAATAGGTGTGGCCGGGTGACCAAGACGAGCATGCCACTGTGACGGAGAGATCCGAACTCCACTGAAAACACGAGCGACACCAGGATGCTCCAGACGGTAGAGGCCCTGGCACAACCGCCCACTAAGAAGAATGTCCCTCGTGCCCCGATCCTTAATAAAAAGATCAAAAGGGTGAAATTCACAAAGCACATTATTATCACGTGTGAGTTTAGGAACTGAAAGAAGATTACGGGTCACAGATGGAACTCGAAGAACATTGCGAAGCTGAAGACTCCTATTGGCATGTCTAGTGAGAAGAGATGCTTGACCAATATGAGAGATGTGCATACCTGCTCCATTGGCGGTGTGGATCTTGTCGGAGCCATGATAGGGTTCACGAGTGTGAAGCTTCCCCATCTCGCTGGTTAGATGCTCTGTCGCCCCAGAGTCCATGTACCAGTGTGGATCGATGGAGTAGGACTGAGTGTGTCCCTGTTGCTTCTGCGGCGCGGGACGATCAGCCATGGCGACCTGATGGGCATTGTTGCGTGTATCTTTGCCGTCATTGCCAAGACCAAGGAAGCTTCGCTGGAAGCGCTTATGACACTTGGAGGCCCAGTGCCCATCGCGGCCACAAAGCTGACACACACGTGGACCGCCAGCCCCCGGTAAGGTCGCAGTAGGTGGGGGGGCCGAGGCGGGCGACGGTGGCAGCCCCAAGGGAGACCGGGATGATGAAGAAGAGCGGCCACCCTTGATGGCGGCGTTGGCCGAGAGGGAGCCAGTGCCCCTGGTGCGGCTAGTCTCGACCCGTTGCTCAGTGAGAAGGAGCCGAGAGAAAACCTCGTGTGCCAGCATGGGTGTCGAGTTGCCCCGCTCGTTGATGATCTCGACTAAGGCATCATACTCCTCATCAAGACCATTGACAATAAACGAGTTGAACTCGGAGTCGGTGAGGGGCTGTCCAATGGAGGCCAATGTGTCGGCGAGGCCCTTGACCTTGTTGTAGAACTCAGTGGCAGTGGAGTCAAGCTTCTGACACTCTCCAAGCTGACGACGGAGTGCAGAGACACGAGCCTGGGACTGCGCTGCAAAGGTGCGCTCAAGGATGGTCCAGGCCTCATGAGACGTCTTCGCGAAGACAACAAGGCCGGCAACTGCCGGCGAGAGCGACCCCTGGATGGAGGAGAGGTTCGCCTGGTCCTGCCCCGTCCAGACGCGATGGGCCGGATTGTAGACCGGACCGTGCACGCTGTCTACCAGCGCGGGTGGGCAGGGAAGCGATCCGTCGAGGTAGCCTAGCAGGTAGTGACTCCCCAAGAGCGGGAGAACCTGCGCACGCCAGAAGATGTAGTTGTCGGCGGAGAGCTTGATGGTGATGAGATGACCGAAGTGAAACGGCGGCGGCGAAGACAATCCCATCGAGGAGGCTGCCTGGGGTGCAAACACCATGGAGGCAGCCGGAGGCACCGAAGCCGATGCGGGAGGAGGCGGGACCGCAGCCAGGGCGGGCGCCGCAAAGCTCGCGGCCGGTGCGGACGCCGCAAGGCCCGCGGCCGGGGCGGACGCCGCCAACCCCGCCAGCGGGGCAGTGTGATCCGCTTGCGGCAGGAGCGGCGGGACGACGCCTGCGGAGTCCGCAGCGGACGGCGGCGCCGCGGTGTGGACCACGAGGTCACGCCCAAGTGAGGGCGCCGGCGGCGTGGAGAAGACGGAACCGATGCTCCTTGTCCCGATCGGAGCCGGAACAGAGACGGCATCGAGCGGGAGGTTGAGCAGAGCCGCATGAGAGGCCGGGAGGAAGCCCGCAGCAGTGGAACCGGTGGTGGCGGCGCTCGACATGGCGGCGGCGCGATCGGTGGCGCGGCGGCGGCGGTAAAGGCGGCGGCGGCTGCGGCGGCGGCGCGGGTATTAGGGTTTAGAAGCGGAAGCGATCGTAACCTAGCGTGATACCATGTAAGACAATAAGTTTTGGGGAACCAGCACAACCCTCTAGGGGTGGCTTATCTCATTATATATAATGGTTGTGTTACAATATGTACCATATACGTACATAGGTACAGAAGCTATACATAGTCTAACAAGACCATATAATAAGATAGCTATAAGTTGACTGTTGGGTTGGATTTAACTATTAATATCTGCATGCTGGGATTGGGAGGAAAGACAAATCGCCAGTTTATAGCATAGCAGCTTGGGCTCGTGCCTTGTGTATAGGCGGGCGACTGCTCAAGCGCCCGTTCTGCTCTCTCTCCTCACTTCTCTCTCTTCCACCTAGGATTTTTATGACATGGCAGATCTTATAGCCTGCTGAGTAGGACATATTATACTTGCTCTAGTGCATGCGCACATGCCGCCGGTATAGGACATCCTTTCGGTTCTTGGATCCATAGGAAAAACCATAGAAGTAGGATCAATGTGCTCCACGTGGCTGACGATGGGGCCGTCGGGCCGCCGCCCACGCCGCTTCTTCGTTGACGCCTGGAGGCTCACCGGCGGTAACTCAGAGTCCGGGGAGAGCAACCAGCTCCCCTCAGGCCACAAGTAATCTCTCTCCTTGCTCTTGGCCGCTGCGACGATGTTGCGGAGCAGCCATTGCTAGGGGACCTCGCAGGAGGCAAACTCATGGTGGTTCTGGTCCGCAGTGTCGAGCTGGGGAGGCGGCGACGGTGCCTCCGTGCATTCGTCTGCGCGGTCATAAGCGACCGGCGGTAGACCCATTCGAGGAGCCGCACGTCCTCGTCTACCGCAGTGGCGAGCTGGGGAGGCGGCGACGGTGCCTCTGTGTGTTCGTCTCTGCGGTCGTAAGCGACCGACGGTAGACCCATTTGAGGAGCCGCGCGTCCTCGTCGGGCTCCGCCTGCATCGCGCGGCAGTGGCGCACGGACTGCTACGCCTCCCTCCTCTCTCTTTTCTCGCCTTTGATTCCGGAGTGCGCGTCCGGACCGGCGGGACGGGCACAAGCAACAACTGCTGCCCACGTGGGCGGGGGGGAGGGGCAAAAGCCGGCGGGGCCAGGGGACGGCATAGGGGAGTCGCGGATTGCACAGGCCGCCTGTCAGAGTTGCGGTCGGGCCGGGTGGGGCCAGCACAGGCGCCCGAACTGTGCCAGCGGGGAAGCTGTGGCTACGGCGAGGCTGCAGATCCAGAGTTGCCCCCGGTCTCCAGCTTGGACCGCTTCAAGGCGATGCGGAGGGCAAGCTCATAGTCCAGATCCAACTCGAAGTCGGAGCGGCTGTCGGAGCTTGATATTGCACCGGATTCGATTGGAATCTGTGCGGGGAGAGCAGAGGACGGAGCGAGAGAGAAGGGTGAGTGAGCTAGGGTTTCAGAGCGAAGAGCCGGATGGGGTTTTTGTGGGACATCCGTGTGGTCGGTGATGGGCCCGGCTTGTCAGGCGGACACGCCCAGGCGTGGCCGGGCCACCCTATATCCGCCCCATATTTGAAATGAATATGAGGAGTGCCAGTCAGCCCGGCGTTTGGGGGTCATTTGAAGCATCCGTCTAAATAAAAAAATCGTGGCCGGTCAATGACCGAGTAGATGGCCAGACGTTTGAGGCCAGTTTGAGACGTCCGGCTGTAGATGCTCTTACATGAGCACAAAGCATCTTGAAACGTCACGGCCCTACCGGAGGACAGAACGATATTTCCCTTTTTACTGCATCCATGCGAAGTTTATGCGGTAGAGCTGTGTGTGTGTGCCAGGGCATGTGGTGTACACTGGGAAAGTATCAGGTCTTACTAGCCATTAGGTGCTATCATGACACTAGTAGAAAAACACTTAATAGACCCGGTTCATAAGGGTCTTTAGTCCTGGTTCATGAACCGGGACTAATGGGTCGTTACTAATACCTTCACCCATTAGTCTCGGTTCAAACACGAACTGGGACCAATGTGCCTCCACGTGGCCCTGTGCGCCGAGCCCAGTCAGGGGGCCTTTGGTCCCGGTTGGTGGCTCCAACCGGGACCAAAAGGCATCCACGCGTCAGCATTCCAGTGGCTGGGGTTTTTGCTTTTTTTTTGAAAGGAGGGGGGTTGAGGGTTTTGGGGGGTTAATTTAGGTGTTTCATATATTGTGTTAGCTAGCTAATTAATAGAGAGAAGTGTCCTCTCTTATGTCCGTGCTTGGTCGACGCTACGTACTATATATACATAAGTGATCGAGAGAACCATTCAGTACAGAAGTTCGTCATGCATACCGAGAGAAGTGATTGATCGACCTCTCCTTCTCCGAGAGATTGGTCGAACAACAAGTTTTCGTATCATGTATCCGACGCTACTGGCTACATACATGTAGAATATGTATAAGATCTCTTAATTACAAACCCCTAGCATTTGAAATCAATTTCCACATGGTATTCTCCGGCTTTACTGATGACGTGGTCAAGAAAGAATCCCGCCAATTCCTCTTGAATTGCTTTCATGCGATCTGGTTCTAGGAGTTCATTCCGCAGCTGCCACGTCTAATTTGAAGAAGGGGGTTAATTAATACATGTATATGAATGAAACTCAACAGAAATGATGGTGTAATAAAATGAAATTTTGAATATTATTGCTTACGCACTTCATATTGTCTTTTAGAGTAGCCCCGCTTGTTTTTCAAAGTCGCGGTGTGGATGAACTCGCACACGTAGTATCCACAGAAATCATTCCCTTCCTCCTACCACAAGCACTTTACGAGAAATAGAGGTCAATCAAATTGATAATGAAGCATTATAAATGGCATTGATGAAAATATAGCTATAGAATCAACGGGAGATGTGCACAACTAGCTAGCCAGTGGTACTTACTTTCGGGTATGTATATCGCAGCTCCTTCGGCAGTCCCGGAGCTTCTGCGGTGAACTGTTTCCAAACCCTGCAAGACAAAGAAAATAATTATTATTACTTGAGATATTAGGAAATGAACAAAAAGTTGCCGATATGGTGCGATAATGATCGATTGAACTTACTTGCTGAGCATTTTAGTCATGTCCGCATAGGTTTCGGGATCTTTCCATCTCGAGTCTAAGATGGTTACTAGTCCACGCTCAAGCTTAATCTCCAGAAGAATATAGTGGTACCTGCGCACGCATGCATAACTCATCAATTACATTACTATAACCTCGCTCGAGTAATAAGGGAAACCGAATATGCACACGACAGTAACACTCACTTGCCATTGTAAGGAAAGAGTATGGTATCTTTGTTTTGATTTTTGATCAACGATCGTAGCAAGTTGTCCTCGGCCTCTTTGACGTTCTTTTCAACCAGAAATACATCTATGATATTTGTGTTAATGAACCCAATATCATAAATTTCTTGTTTTTTGCACTCGACGATCTTCAATCTGCATAATATATTGAGGATAATTAATTATAAATACATGCAATGAAAAAGCCGAGCTATATATAGAGACTTAATGACAGAAATAGTACTTACAGGCAGTAGCAAAAGATCATTAATTTATCGAGGGCCTTTTGATTGACGAACGCGAAGAACTCATCAAATGGAACACACAACAGATCATTTGAAACGAGGTCGTGCTCCTCTTTAATGTTCAGATACAAACTGTTCGTCCCCTCAGTCTCTCTGCAGGTTTTCATGTACCAACTACGGAATCTTCGCATCATTGTTGTCAGAGATTTTTCATCTTTGACGAGAGACTTCCCGTACTTGTATCTGTGTTCGTCCACCTCCATGAAATTAGGAAGTGCATCGTCAGGCAGGTAATCTTCAAGATTGCCATAACCGGCCACCGTCCCCGGAGCATTAGACACATTGAGCCGGGGGCACGATTGCTGTGCTTGTTCGCCGAGCTGGGCAATTTTTCCCCCTTTGCTCATTCTTTTAACCTTTTATCACTGACAGTAGTTCCTGACCGCTGGGCTTGGAGATATGTCTGTTCAGTAATGCGCTCATAGTTGGTTCTCGGCGGAGACTTTGGTGGTTTCCTTAGGGCATCGATAGTGCGCTTTGCTTTCACCGGATCTACCTTCTCATCCGGAGGTGGATGTCTCTTTGCTTTCACCCCTTCAAAGAACTCCTTCACGTGGGTCCGCACAATCATATCGTTTTCCACCTCGCACCTCTCGTACGGTAACTTCTCTAGAGGCTTGAGAGATGGACCGTATTTGTATTGCCTCCCGCCTCTGGTTGTACTGCTAGACGCTGGAGCAGACGGAGCGGCTACGGCGTCTGTCTTCTTTCGTGCTTGCTTACGATATGGAGGAGAAGGTGTACAGCGCGCCTGAGCAGCCGGGGCGGCGGCGGGTCTCTTCCGCCCTTGCTAGCGAGGAGGAGAAGGAGGAGGCTGCTGGCTGCTCGGGAGCGCCGACGCAGGCGGAGAAGGAGGCGGAGTGCCGCCACGCGCCGGAGAAGGAGGCGGAGTGCCGCCACGTGTGCCCTGATCGTCACTCGCCGGAGGAGGAGGAGGAGGCGGAGGCATCCAGTTCGGAAGGTTGATGAGCTCCTTCCGCCATAGGCATGGAGTCTTCAGTGCAGAACCCAGCCTAGTCTCCCCTTCACTGGTAGGGTGCTCAAGCGGGAGGTCCTCAAATCCCTCAGTTATTTCATCCACCATCACCTTAGCATATCCTTTTGGAATCGGCTGGCAGTGATAAGTTGTGCCGGGTCCACTAGGATAAACTTGGCCAACAGCCGCCTTGACCTTCAAATTCATCCATCGCGCCATAATGTGGCAATGTTGAGACTCCGTGATACCATCCACGGGATAGCTGGCAGGAGCCATCAAGACATGCTCCCGCTGAAGCAGCTCGGTGGAAGCCACGCTGCTTCTCCGCTGAGATGGCGGGGTAGCTTCGAGGGAAGCTTCGACAGGTCGTTTGCTACGATCTGCTGCTTCTCGTTCCCCTTCTCGATCCTCTAGCCCCATTACCCTTTTGTGCAGCGCCTGCAGTTGGTCCTGCTCCAGTTTCTTCCTCCTCTCGTGGGTTTTGTAACCCCCTGCGTCCGGAAAACCAACCTTCCAAGGAATGGAGCCTGGCGTGCCTCGTGTCCGTCCAGGGTGCTCAGGATTCCCAAGGGCCATTGTGAGCTCGTCCTTCTCCCTGTTTGGAAGGAACGTCCCTCGCTGCGCTGCATCGATATAGTGTCGAAGGTTCTTGACTGGTATTTGCAATTGCTTGTCCGTCCACTGGCACTTCCCTGTTACAGGGTCCAATGTTCCGCCAGCCCCGAAGAACCAAGTCCGGCAACGGTCTGGCCGGTACATTATCTCTGATTCGATCCCTTTTTCAAGCAGATCATGCTCAGCCTTGGACCACTTAGGCCGGGCTTTGAGGTAGCCACCTGACCCCGTGCGATGGTGAAGCTTCTTCTTCACAACATTTTTCTTGTTTGTCGCCGACATCTTCTTACTCTTTTCCGATGTCTTGTGGGCCACAAATGCGGGCCAGTGATCTTTGATCTTCTCATATTTGCCGATGAATTCTGGTGTCTTTTTTTTCCGACAAACTGGTTCAGCTCTTTCCTCCACCTCCTCATTAGGGTTGCCATCTTCTTAAGAGCACAAGACTTGATTAATTCCTCTTTAACTGGCTTCTCCGGATCCTCCTCTGGCGGTAGGGTGAAATTTGCCTTTAGCTGAGTCCAAAGATCTTCTTTCTGCATATCATTGACATAAGACACCTCAGGGTCTTCCTCCTTAGGCTTATACCATTGTTGGATGCTGATCGGGATCTTGTCCCTAACAAGAACCCCGCACTGAGCAGAAAATGCCTTCCTTGTCCGGATGGGTTCAATCGGCTCGCCGTCGGGCGCGATTTCTATGATCTCAAACTTTTCATCCGAGCTCAACTTTTTCTTCGGGCCTCGTCTCCTTACCGAAGTTGTGCTCGATCCGGAGGACTAGAAATTATAAGGAAGAAAGACCAGAGTAATTAATATGTGTACATATACCAAAACAATGGAAGCATCAATTAACTAGTCAGCACGGGCTTAACTAATATATATATACCTGGCCGGACTCGGTTCGGTCACCAGAGCAGTCAGCACAGTCTCCTTCTTGTACCTCCATTGTGTCACCGGAGCCATCATGAACATAGTCCTCTTCTTGTACCGGCATTAATGGGTCGAAGCCATCATGAACATAGCCCTCTTCTTCCAGTCCTTCCTGACCATCAGTGTCGTTGAGAAATGACGCAACTTCATCACTTCCTTGTGCGATTATGTGCCCCAACATCGCTTCTGTTTCTTCGTCTCGGGAGTGCTCCATAGTTTCTGCAAATATTTACAACATGTCAATTATTATTCAAACATGGTACATATGGATATATATATATACTAGTGGCAAACGTAGAACTAGCTAGCTAATCACAATAAGGAATCATGTTAGTGGCCTCGATGCTGCTTCTCTAGGGTTTGGGGTCACCTCGACACAATGCTTCAATGGTTTGGGGTGGCCTCGACGACAATGCTCTTTTAACTTGGTAAATTTGGGTGGCCTCGACAGAGTTAATTTGTCGGGTAGGGGCGCGGCGGGAGGGGGTAGGAGACCAACATCGTTTTCTCTCTAGGGTTTGGGTGTCCTCGAGAGTTTTGGTCGAGCGAGAGGGCCAAGGGGGGTGCTGCCGTTGTATAAGTTATCACGGTCGAGAGGGGGTATATATATCGACCGCCCCTCATGTCGAAGTTATCTCGAGGGGTGGGGGTATCGGTACCCCCCCCCCTCGTGTTGAAGTTTCTTCTTTCTCCTCTATTCCTTTCTTCTTCTTCTACTCTTCTTTTTCTCCTTCTCCCTCGAGAAAGGAAAATAAGGAAAAGGAAGAAAAGAGGAAGAAGGAAGAAGAAAAAAAAGAAGAAGAAAAAAGAGGAGAAGAAGAAAAATAGAAATCTATTTTTCTTCTTCTCCTCTATTCCTTTCTTCTTCTCCTCTTCTTTTTCTTATTTTTTCCTCTTCTTATTTATTTCTCCTCTTCTTCCTCTCCTCTTCTTCTCCTTTCTTCCTCTTCTTATTTTCCTTTTTCCTCTCATTCTTTTAGTATTGCTTGTTTTAAAAAAAATGTTCAAATAGAAAATTTTGAAAAAAACAAAGGTTTTGCCCAATGCATTGTTCATATGAATATACAAATATTTGCATATCACTACTAGGAAAAGGCCTACTAATGGCGCACCTAATTTAGCCGTTAATGGCGCATCAGTGGTGCGCCATTAGTGCCACGCCATTAGTATATTTTACTAATGGCGCACCACTGGTGCGCCATTAGTATCTGGTATACTAATGGCGCACCACTGGACGTGCCATTAGTATATACAATAGTGCGCCATTAGTATGCCTCCCAGGGGGCCATGTATACCCAGGTGCTTTGGCATACTAATGGCACACAACAGCAAGATGCGCCATTAGTAACTTCGGCATACTAATGGCGCACTGTCTAATGATGCGCCATTAGTATCCTTTGGCATACTAATGGCGCACTGTGGTGTGATGCGCCATTAGTATGAATATTAGGTTTTTTTTATTTTTTTATTTTCTGTTTTTTGCACAGGTTACAAAATGTATAATTGGACAAAATATAGACAGCACACATCAACAACAGATTCATCGAATAGAATAGAAGATTAGTCTCTGAATACAATTCATCATATTAGTCTCCAATTGAAAAGACCGAACAAAGATAGAACATTATATTACAAGTCTCGAGACCGCGAGTAGCGAGTTTGTCTTCACATTACAAGTCGATATCGATCATCTAAACTACGATCACATAGAAGAGAGCTGCGGTCATCATGATGAGCATCATCACGATGAAACTCGTCTTCATCCGGTTCCTCCAACGCTCCCTCCCCTCTCCTGCTAGATAGCGGGCGTATCTAGATTCGGCCTCGGCCCTAGTGGTGTACCCTTTGTAACTGTTACCGCTGAATCGGTGAACCTGTCTCCGACACTCCTCCCAGTCGTCGTAGACTCCGGGAACCTTACCCTTGTACATGACATACGACGGCATCGCTATGCACTAGCCAAACGAAACTTTAGTACCAATTCACAGACAATACATAAGCAATATATAAGTATGCAACAGAACGATCGGAAGAGAAAAGCAAGACATTAATAGCATCGATTACATCTAAGTTGAACGACTCTCGAAACCAAAGAGACATACTACAAGTTCATTAAAGTTTAATTACAACATGAGCCAATCGATGTTTCAGAACTAGACACAACATCACTGCTTTCGACTCGACTCAAGGGACCGGAGCGTGGATGAAGCCGCCGTCTATCATGGGAGTCATGAAAGAATGGGCGTTGTCAGCCTGCATTTGTAGCATTGTGTCGATGTCATTGTTGGAAGGTTGATTTCTGAGGTAGAACTGCCCCGAGGTACGAAGGACGTCTTGATGGATGATTTCCGCAAACTCCGACTGGATGCGAAAGAATTCTTGTCTGATGTCCGCGTCCTGGATTGCCGACACGCTCGCGGCCCAATCTTTGAGTTTACTCGGTAGCAAAAGTGGATGATGGTCCCGTACGATCGCCCGCATGTGATGGATGGCGTAGTAGGCACCCTTCTGACCGCCAGGCGGCTGCTTGACGCGGCAGAACGTCGTATTGTGGGAGAACACGTGCTTGTCGTACTTACGAATAGGCCTGGTGAAGGTGCCTCCAGATTTGGCGTAGCCGGGGAGAACATCATCAAGAACCTTCTTGACATTTGTGTAGTCTACGTTCGACTGACGGTCCGGGTCGAAATACGTGGCCATGGAATATTTGGGGCTTAGGAGGATGAGCGTGCAATGTGTGTCACTGCAGAAAACATGGAATGTTAAAAGAAAAACGATCGAAATCTAAGAATTCATATGTTACGGGCCGGTTGAGGGGAGGACTTACTCAGGAAAGTAAGGCACGAGGAAGTTATCCTTATCTTGGTTTGCCAGAATGACGCCTTCGAGGTAAGAACTCGCGACTTGCTGGTCCCCAGCGCTGCCCAAGATCTTGGCACACATGTAGAAGGGGTCGACTATCACGATGTCCGGGGTCTTGTCGCGAATGATCCGCATCTCCATACTCAGCGAAAATAGTCGAACGAAGGTGTAGTGCAGCGGATGAAGGTTCATCATAGCGTGGATGTCATCAAACCGCAGGATGATCGTACGCCCGATGGAGTATCCACAAAGCCCTTGCCCTCTGGCACCTTGGCCGCGAAAAGCGGGTATGCCACATCCTTCTCTCTGAGACGCCGCTTCTCCGAAGAAAGAACACTGTCATGCAGACTCTGCATAGCACCGGTTGCAGCATTGAGCATATTTGTCGGTAGCATCGCCCTACCCGCCACATGCACCCTCCTCGAGATATCCTCAGGTGAAGGTGGCCCGTCCTAAGCACGGATCGTACTTGGTGCCGGCTGGCTCGCACCCTTGTTAGTCTTTCTTTTGCGTGCCTTCTTCTTCTCCTGTAATGGGACCGAGTTCTGCTCACAGACCACCTTCTTGAGTGTGTTTGGGCTGATAATATTTCGCACCTCGCCTATCTGAGGCTCGGTGAAGTCGGCAGCTGGAGGCGTCTCCTGAGAGCTGAATGGCAGATGACGCCTGTTGCAACTTGGCTTCTCCGTGGTACTAGCTAGATCGCGCACGTCTTTTGTTGGGTTGGGTTCTTGAGAAGGAGCCCCCATGAAGTCGCCATCGTACCCATGTTCGGCAAAGTACCGATCGACGTTGCCAAATGTATCGTCATCGTCGTCGTTCTGATCCTGTGCCATATGCATGTTTGGATCCAGTGGCATAGGGATGTCCGGCACCGTTGCGGCGGTCTTGCCATGGGGCCGACTTGGCGCCGGCACGACTGGCGGTGTTGTCTTTGGGGTGGTGTCCCCCACCCCCAAACGAATCTGGCTCTTCGGCCAAAGCAGGGGCCGGCTCAGGCAGGCGCTAAGGGTCATCACGTCATCATCGTCGGCCCCGATGGGTCGAATCGGAGGTAACAACTCGTCGCAGCCTGGCAGCACTCGAACCAGTTCAAACCTAAACAAGTTGGGTGGCATCTGGGTACCGTGGAACAAGGGGTTGCCCGGTTGAATGATTTTGCCCTTGGCGACATCGACCAACTCGTTGTTCACGAAGTGCAGGAGAGTGCACGGAACGCCGGCGGCGCCCTGCGAAAACATGTAGGGCGTCAGGGATGCCCAGTCAAAGGCAAGGAGATGAAGTCCTCGACCGAGAGAGGCTTAATTAGTTACCGTGATGATGGCGTCGAGCTCGGCTAATGTCGAGGCACTGCCAATGGCGGGCGTGCAGTTGACGGAGGGGCCGCTTGCTGCAAAGGTGCCGGCCGGCGTACACCCGGGTGCATTAAGCTCCGGTGCCGGTGTCGGAGACACCAATGCCGCCTCCGCCGGAGACACCAATGGCCCCGCCATCGCATTCTGTGAGTTGCTGGCCGTGAAGCTAGGAATCGGGGGCGGCCCCTGTTGGCCATCCGCAATCCACGCACTCAACCCCCGAATCAAGGTAGGCACAATGGCGGTGATCGTCGCTCCGAGTTGTTGTTGCACTTGCTCTTGGACAATCTCCGAAATCCGCGCCACCTGTGCCTTGAGTTCTTGAACCTCGCGCGCCTGGCTTTCCGAGCTGGTCTTTTTCTCCTTCCGCACACCAGCGGTATAGTATGACCCCCATTTTGTGGACAAGCCTTTGCCGGCCACACGACCAGCTGACGTCGGCTTACTGAGCTTATCCTTGTTCTTCATTACATTCAACGCCCTATTTAGAGTGGTGTCCCAAGGGTTGCTCTTAGTCGACCCCGCGCTACTGCTTTCAGTCGCCTGCGGAAGGAATGTGAACCATTTAGAAATTTGGCTTCATTAATTAGAATGCAACCATATGGAGCTAATTACGCGGGGGTGTATTCCTTACCAGAACAAGCTCAAGCGCCCTGGTCTTCGGATCCGTGGTAAGCTCCTTTGTTATCGGGTCCTCCTTGTACCGGGCCCTGACATAGTTCCTGGTCTGCTTGTTACCGCTGTATTTCTCGAAGCGGGGCGATAGGCCTTGCTTGGCACGCTCCGCGTCCTCCTTGTCCCATATAGGCTCCGCCACTCTGTAACCGCCGGGACCGAGTTTGTGTTCCCCTAAGTTCAGCTCCCGCATTTCTTTCCCTCACTGACTTGATTTGGAGTTTGCGGTGCTCGAGCAATTGATCTTGAAGTCGTTGTAGTCATCTTCGGTGATCGAAGGATTTTTCTCCTTGATCTTCTCATAACTCTCACCTTTCTCGATCATTCTCTTCACATTGCTTTTCCAAGTAGACAGGGCCTTGCTCATCTTCGTGAGGGCAGCATTGTTCACTTTATTCCCTTTGAGGCTTGTGTTTTCAAAAACAGCGGGGAACTTGTATCGTTCGTGCAGCTTCGTGAAGAGGAGGTTGCGCAAATTCCCTCGGTCAGGATGCCTCAGGTTCTCGGTGTTGATCGAGACAGTGCTCCGGAGAATGCACCCGAGCTGAAGCGAGTACCCCTTGACTATTCGTTCGGGCGCCGTTGGATTCCCGTCGGAGTCCACTTCAGTAACTTCCTCCTTGAGGGTGCGGAGCACGGTCGGGCGCCGGTCCTTCCGTTGCCTCTTCTGTTGGCTGCCATCTGTGCGTGTGCCGCCATCATCAGTGGTGGAATCCTTGGCGGCACCATCAGTGGTGGCATCGGTGGGGTCATCCTCGGCGGTACCATCAGTGGTCTCAGGATCGGTGGGGAAGGCGGCGTCCTCATACAAGTGAGGTTGTTCCTCCATCTCCTGGGACAGCTCCCAGAATGCCTTGCCGCCCGAACCCCCGGCCTCATCGTTGTTGGCCATGTTTCTCTCTAAATAGGAACAAAGTTTGGTGGTTATTGTCAAGGAACAAGATCATGGTCTCATCATTTAGGGTTTGTCGACACCGAGGCATCCTAAAAGCTAAGCTTTTATCATTGAGGGTTTTTCGACACCGAGGCACCCTAAAAGTCTAAGCTTTCATCATTAGTCACAAGTACCCCGGCCCATGCATTAGTCACAAGTACCCCATATGTCCTATTTTTAGCAAAGTCATGCTAAAATTCACGGAAAATTTCAGCATGACCTTTGCTGAAAATAGGACATATGGAGTACCCGAATTTGCTGGAACGGAAGTTAATCGACATTCCAGCAAACTCAAGGGCCTCTCGGGTGGACAAGGCAAAAAAGGCCTCCATCACAACATGGAAAATACATTGGCATGTGAAGAGGTGAAACAATATATGCATCTCCAAGCAGTAGCATTCAACATTTTGGACAAACCACTACAAGCAATACTGGATCAGAATGTTTTTTATACATAACTGCTAAAACCCTAGGAGTTAACCGAGCCACCAACAGAATGTGGACTTAAAAAGAGAGAGTCACGGACAGTGACATGATACATTTTCATAAAATTAGCTAGTTATACTTATGGTGCACAAAGGAACAAGTACTGCAGTGCACTTAGAAAGAAATGAGCACCGCAAAACAAGAAGACTCGTTTCAGGTAAACGGAAGCTGTCGGCTACATCAAGTGGAGGCAAAAACAAGTGTAATTGCAAATGAATGCAAACCACGTTAAGACTTAACTGCTAAGTAATCATCATATTTTTTTAATCATCAGAGTACACAATTTAAATTGAATTAGCCTACATAGCAAATAAGAACTAAATTGGTTGATCTTTAACTTAATGGGAGCAGTTGCGAATGGACTCAAATATCAGTTAACCTGGTATTTTCACCCACAACTCATTGTAAGGTGATATGCCTAGCAAATAAGAACTACAACAGTAAAAAAATCCACCAATGATGGACCTGTAGGCACTACGCTTAATTGATCCTGGCAATAAAGCTAGCACCACTTGTCCTGATACATACAGGATTACAGATACCAAGACCAAACTTGCGCGCATAGGGCGTGAATCCTAGGAGCACACTTGAAAACAGTTCCACTAACAGTGATCCTGGTACTCCAGACATTGGAATGGTGCATGATAAATTTTGTGTAAAAATGCTCACAAGTTCCTGGGACTCTCTCTATTCATCTCTACTTGATCATATAAATTTTGTGTAAAAATGCTCACAAGTCAGGAAGCAGTTTTCAGCAGCAAAACCAGTTCACCATAAATGTCATTGTGCATTTGAAAATCGGATGCGCCCCCCCGCTCCCCCCTACTGTTTTAGTGATAAAGTATTAGATTGATAGATTGTTGTTACAATTTTTCTACTGTTGTTGTTTGATCCATGTTTCCTATCTTCAGATTAATACAATGTAATGGTTCTTCTCATCCTTATTAAATCCAATCAATTCAGAAACTATTAGCGCCCCAAGATTTGTTGTTTTAATCCCTGTTTCCTGTCTTCAGATTAATCGTCTGCTAGTTTTGATGTTTCTCGACTTGTGTTTTCGCAGCCTATACAAAAGATTTTATCTCTAGAAAAAAGCATATTGGCTGCCCTGCCTGTTCATTACTTGTTTGAACTAAAACATCGTGAAGTCCTGATAAGTTTGGATGTTAGATGGATGCATGTTTTGATCTGCTTCTTCTACAATTAGTGTGTTACTAAGATGCCAAAACTATTTATGCAGTATCCAGATTTAACATAGCTTCCTGTAATCTCTTTAAAATTCTGAAGTCCTGATATGTTTTTCATGTTCAGATGCACATTTTTGTCTACTTCATCTGGAATTAGTGTATCACCAATATTCCAAAACCGATAATACACTATCAAGATTGAACATAGCTTGCTGTGATTTCTTCCAGATTCAGCCTGCACATACTTCACCACTTACTGTATCAGTTCAGTCAGCGTATAGATGATATTGTGAATATGAAACTGAAGCACAAACTTCCCCTCTCGCATTTCGTTTTATAAAATCACAGCCTAATATAGCATCCTTGAGGTTTGGTACCTAATATTTTCAACAGCAGCAAAACCAGTTTATGGCCCCAACCGAAACCTAGGGGGCATGAAATCGGGTGGATTGGGCGGGGATGGGGGTTATTTGGTACCTCGAGGCAGTGGTCGCGGTCGTAGACGCAGCGGGCGTCGATGAGGAGGTCGCCGAGGGCGTGGAAGATGCCGTGGCTGTCGGGGGGCCCGAAGTCGAAGTCCTTGTCGGCGAGGACGTTGGCGATGTAGGAGATGATGGGCCAGTGCGGCGCGGTGCTTCACCGGCGGCCGACGAGGAGAGGCAGGGGAGGCGGACGCGGCGGTGGCGAGCTGGTACTTGCGGACGCAGGCGCGAAGGCGGCGTCGAGGCGTCGAGGCGGCGTCGGGGCGGCGTCGAGGCGTCGGGGCAGCGGCGTCGGGGCGGCGTCGAGGCGGCAGGGCAGCGGCGTCGGGAGAGGAGAGGGGAAGGGGATCGAGGGTGAGGGCGAGGGAGAGAGAGGGGATAGGTTTGGGCCGGCCGGGGAGGAAATATGGATGGGGGCGGCACAATACTAATGGCGCACCACCCCTCGGTGCGCCATAAGTACATCCATACTAATGGCGCATCTCGGCCTGGTGCGCCATTAGTATTTTTTTTATTTCTGCTCGAGCCAACAGGTTATCTTCCACGTGACCTAATCCACATCAAGTTCCTTCTACTAGCTCGACTGGTCAGCAGCCAGTTCTCAAACCAGGAGGTCCTGGGTTCGATTTCTAGGCTCCACATTTTTTTATGCCTTTAAAATGATGTTTTATACTTATTTGTGTTTAAATATGTTCAAACTTGTTTAAATCATAATAGTAATATTTTTTTTATAAGACAGTAATAATTTTTTAAAAAATATCATCAAACAGTAATGCCAGTGGAGC
>NC_041389.1:503648504-503666836 GCF_002162155.2 Triticum dicoccoides
GGGGGTGCTCGGCGGCGAGGGGGACCGGATCTGGCGAGGTGGGATAGCGATCAAGATGGAGGGGGATCGAGATCGAGTGTCCATGAAATTTAAAAATATTCATGATAGTTCAAAAAGTGCCCATGAAATACAATCGAGAAATGAAGGCTACGATTTAAATACAATCGATCTTAGCTAGCTATCTGTTCACAATCTTCTTGCCCTTCTTTTTTGCAAATGGAGTTCTTCTGTGGAACGGACGTCCTTTAGGTAGGGTGGTCCTGCTTCTTCTTGTGGTGTATGCTGCTACTTCATCATCGTCATCATGTTCGATCCTCAGGTCGCCGTACTTGTCGAAGTCTTGCTCATTGGCTACTCCATCCATTCCGATGATCTTCCTTTTGCCTCTCCTCACGACAACACGACTGGGCTTTGGCGGGTCGGTAATGAAGAAGCATTGGTCCACTTGGGAAGCCAGTACCCATGGCTCATTTTTCGCGGTGACGTTTGCGCCCGCGGTCTTGGATTTGGCTCCCAGATCTCCTCGATCCTTCCATAGTATCTGTCCTTGTCATTACCGGTGTAGGATTCCATCGTTACCCCGGAGTTCTGATAACCATCACTCTTCATGTCCTTGGCCTCGGTGTAGAATGTGTAGCCGTTGATATCGTACGCCTTATAGGTCATCAGGTTGTGCTCGGCGCCCTGTGACAAGGCGAATATGAGTTGTTCTTCCGCGGAAGAATCCTCATGTAAAGGGTACGACAGAAGCTTCTGCTTGAACCAACGCGTGAAACATGAGTTGTGCTCTTTGAGTATATCTCCGTCCGTCCTCTATTGGCCTCGGTCATTGTACGTCTTCTCAATAAAGGTTTTGTGCTCTACCACCCAAGGATTGACCACATCTATGTGTTGTAGCGCGACTAGGTTTGCTCTTTCAAAGTCGGCGAGTCGACCCTCGAAGTCGACATGCATTTCGCGGCGACCCTCACGGTGACCCCATCCAGCGAGCCTGCCGAGGTGCCTGTTGACTGGAAGACCAACGGGGTTCTCGATGCCTAGATAATTCGTGCAGTAGGAGATGCACTCTTCGGTCAGAAAGCCCCTGGCTATACTTCCCTCTGGACGTGACATGTTCCGAACATATCCTTTGATGACACCATTCATCCTTTCGAACGGCATCATGCTGTGCAGGAACGTCGACCCGAGTTGGATGATATCCTCCACGATATGGACCAGCAGATGCACCATAACATCGAAGAATGCGGGCGGGAAGTACATCTCAAGCTTGCATAGTATCACCACGATCTCTTCCTGTAGCCTTCTGAGTTGCCTCACGCCAATCGACTTCCGAGAGATGACGTTGAAAAAGTTGCATAGGCCAAATAGCGTTTCACGGACGTGCGCGTCCATGATCCCACAGATTGCAACTGGAAGTATCTGCGTCATCAGCACATGACAGTCGTGAGACTTCATCCCACTGAACTTCTGCTTCGCTGGGTCTAGGTATCTGCTTATCTTCCCCGCGTAACCGTAAGGAAGTTTTACTCCTAGGAGGCAGGTGAAAAACTGCTCGATCTCCTCCTGACTTAGAGTGAAGCACACGGGAGGGTAGTCATTTCCGGTCTTCTTGGCCTTTTTGCCTTTGCGACAACTTTCTGTGTCCTGCTTCGCCTCATCATCATCATCATCATCATCATCATCATCATCATCATTAGCGTGAAGCTCCTGCCTGATGCCGATTGATTTCAAGTCTGCCCTTGCTTTCGGCCCATCTTTGGTCCTCTCTGGCATGTTGAGCAGGGTACCAAGCAGACTCTTGCACATGTTCTTCGTGATATGCATGACATCAAGGCTGTGAGGCACACGATGGATCTTCCAGTACGGCAAGTCCCAGAAAACAGACCTCGTTTTCCATACCTTCAGCAGCGGCTCTAGCGCCTTTCGCTTCTTTTCCGGCTCTGGTGCCTTTTGCTTCTTTCCCGGCAGTGGGCAGTCTTTCCAATTTTTGAACAGCTTGTCTATTTCCTCGCCGCTCCTCGTACATGGGCGTTTTCGGGGTTCGGTTTCACCATCGAACAGATCCTTGCGTTTCCTCCACGGGTCATCGTCGCGAAGCCACCTTCGATGTCCCATGAACACGGTTTTCGAAGACCCGGGATCTCTATCTAGCTGGCGATACATTGTGTCATCCATGCACCTTACGCATCGAGAAAATCCGTGGACTACCTGCCCCGCGAGATATCCGTAACCGAGATAGTCGTGCACCGTCGTGAGCAGTGCGGCTCTCATAGGGAAATATTCTTTCTCTGCGGCGTCCCACGTATTGGCTGGCATTTTCCACAGCGTGTCAAGCTCCTCTTTCAGCAGCCCCAGATACAGATTGATGTCGTTCCCTGGTTGTTTCGGCCCTTCAATTAGCATACTCATGTGAATGTACTTCCTCTTCATGCACAACCAGGGGGGAAGGTTGTACATCCACACAAACACAGGCCAGGTGCTATGTGTGCTTCTCTGGCTGCCAAACGGATTGACTCCATCGGTGCTCGCGCCCAACACGATGTTCCTTGGATCCTTCCCAAATTCTGAGTCTTCGAAGTTCAACGCTTGCCACTGGCTCGCATCCTTAGGGTGACTCAGCATCTTGTCCTTTTTATCTATCTCCGGATCATTTGCGTCATCTTCTCGCTTCTTCTCCTCCCTATCCGCGTGCCAACGCAGGAGTTTTGCTACCTTAGGGTCCGTGAAATACCGCTGCAGACGAGGAGTGATCAGAAAGTACAACACCACTTTTCGAGGAGCTTTCTTCCTCTTCTTGTATCGAGTGACGTCGCACACCGGACATATGGTAGACTCCGCGTGCTCGTCTAGATAAATGATGCAATTGTTCATGCACACATGGTATTTCACGTGCGGTAAATCCAGAGGACACACGATTTTCTTCGCCTCCTCCAAACTGGTCGGGCACTTGTTCCCCTTGGGAAGACGTTCGTCCCAGAATGACATGTTCTCGTCGAAACATGCGTCGGTCATTTTGTGTTTTACCTTCATCTCCAGAGCCATGAGCATTACTTTCAGGCGGGTATCCTCGGGCCTGCATCCTTCATACAATGGAGTAACCGCGTCTAACTCAAGTTGATCCATCTTGGCTTTCTCTCGGGCGGCAGCTCTTGCGTTATCCGTCTGCTTGAGAAGCAGCTCTTGAATATGAGAGTCCTGCACCCAGCCCATCGATGGTCCAGCGTCGTCTGCTCCGCCGGCATCATCATCTTCATGATCATGCCCGTCGTCTGCTCCGACATCTTCCTCATCATCATGTCCTGCATCTTCTACATGATGACTGTGTACAGCATCACCTCGTGATCATCTCCTGGGGATTCTTCGTCTTCTCGCCCGCCCGAGCCGCGGTGGTTGTCTTGCTGCCCTTCCTCATTTCTTGCCCGGCCCCCATGGACGACTTCGTAGTCATCTTCATCACCTTGCCACCGATAGCCATCCATGAAACCACGCAAGAGCAGGTGGTCCCGCACCTGCCCGGAATTCGGGTCCGCAATAAGGCTCTTCAGCTTGCATCTTCGACACGGACATCTTATCTTCGTCTTGTTCTTTTGAAGCATCTCGGCCTTCGCGGACCTCAAAAACCTATTCACGATGCCTTCGGTCATCGTGCGGACCATGATCGCCTGCGGGGTAGAGCAAAACGATATTTTAGAACCAAGAAAAAATTTGGCATGACTTTCCCTAAAAATAGGACCAAAAAGAATGCTTAATGCCAAAATTCTCGCCGAAACGGAAATGAATCAACATTCTGGCAAAATATTGGCAACTATCGCATTTCAAATACCGGTACATCTCCAAACACAAACACATATGCAACACCACAAACATATGCAACACCACGAACATACATAGATCTAGCTAGGCCATAAAAAGTGCATGTGCACATTGTTGTAGGGAGAACAACATAAATATAGCTTCCCCCCTTACTTACCTATCAAAACAAGGTAATTTAACCACTTAATTTGAATGAATCTATGGTGGAAATGAGGTGAAAAAGAGGAGGAACCCGAGACAAGGAGGAGGTGGAGAGAATGAAGTGGGGAGAAAGTGAGTGTGGGTAGGAGAGGCTGTCCAAAATATCTTGTTGCTGCCCACTTACTAATGGCGCACCAGCACTAAATGCGCCATTAGTAATCCAGATTACTAATGTCACACCTTCTGGCGGTGCGCCATTAGTAGTTTTGCAAAAAAAACATACTAATGGCGCACTGTTCTACAGTGCGCCATTACTAATTTAAACTAGTAATGGTGCACGGTTGTACAGTGCGCCATTAGTAGTATTGCAAAAAAAGGAATAAAAGATATAATAAAAAAACAACTTTAGTGGCGCACATTCCGACGGGTGCGCCATTACTAGTTACAACTAGTAATGGCGCACTGTGTCCGGATGCGCCATTAGTATGTTTGGATAGGCGCACTAGTTCAATTTTTTTTTGATACTAATGGTGCACCTTGGGCCAAGTGCGCCATTAGTAGTTTCAACTCTAATGGCGTATCTGAAGATGGTGCGCCATTTGTATATACTAATGGCGCACCCCTTGTCTGGTGCGCCATTAGTGTCAATCTCATCTATAGCCCTTTTTTTAGTAGTGTATTCTACAATAATTAATATCACCTAAAAAAATCTATGAACAGAAAAAAAACCTAACTTTCCTAAAAATCTATCTTTTGCATATATGAAAACATTAATACACATATGAACAAAAAATACATATATGAAAAAAAACATGCTCTGAACAATTTTTTTATATATTTTGAACATCTACATACACATAGCCACATACATACACATATACATTGAACAAAAAATTAAACTAATAAAAATGAAAAAAACAGAGCCGGTGCGGCGCGGCGGCTCACAGCGGGGGCGGCTAGATGACGATGGCGACGGTGGGGGCGGCGAGGGCGCCGACGCGCGGGGGCGGGACGAGGCAGGGGCTCGGGGCGGCGCGCGCATGGGGGCGGGACGGGGCGCGGGCTCGGGGAGGCGGGCGACGAGGACGGCGCGGGCTCGGGGAGGCCGGCGACGAGGATGGGCGGGCTCGGGGAGGCGACGGCCTTGGCGGCGGCGGCGGCGACGGCGAGGTGGAGCAGCCTGGCGGCGTCAAGGAGGGTCGGCGTCGTCGGGGGCAACTGGCGATGAGATTCTGAATTTTTGCAAAGTGTTTGCTTATATAGCAAAGCCATTGGTCCCGGTTCGTGAATCCAACCGGGACTAATGCACCCTTTAGTCCCGGTTGGTGCCACCAACCGGGACCAAAGGCCTCTTTTTCGGCAGCCCAACGGGCGGGAAGCGGCGGCCTTTGGTACCGGTTGGTGCCACCAACCGGGACCAATACCCCCCCTTTAGTCCCGGCTGGTGCCATCAACCGGGACCAAAGGCCCCTGTGCTACCCGCGTCGGGGCCAAAGTTTAGTCCCACCTCGCTAGTTGAGAGGGGCGCGTAGTGGTTTATAAGCCCCACTGCCGCACCCCTCTTGAGCTCCTCTCCACTGCAGGCTTTCGGGCCTACTTGCTATTGCTTTGCCTGATGGGCCTTCTGGGCCTACTGCGGGCCTGAATCCTGGCCCATAGTAGGGTTTCATGTCGTATTCAGGCCGTGGGGGCCCAATAGGAGGCATTTTTTTTGTTTTTTTGTTTTCTTTACTTATTGTTGCTATTTTTATTTTTTTGCCAGTTTTTTTGTTTTGTTTTCTGCATTATTTATTTTCTTTTGTTTTTTGCTTTATTTTTAATTGTTTTTGCTTTTAGTTTTAGGAAAATTATAAACTTTTTGTTAGTGCCATTAGTTTTCAAATTTGAAAACACTTTTTTTGTTTTTTTGTTTTCTTTCTTGCTTTATTTATTTTATTTTGTTTCTACTTACAACAAAATACTTATTGTTGTTTTTTTTGTTTTCTGCATTATTTATTTTCTTTTGTTTTTTGCTTTATTTTTCAATTCTTTTTGCTTTTAGTTTTAGGAAAATTATAAACTTTCTGTTAGTGCCATTAGTTTTCAAATTTGAAAACACTTTTTTTATTTTTTTTGTTTTCTTTCTTGCTTTATTTATTTTATTTTGTTTCTACTTACAACAAAATACTTATTGTTGCTATTTTTAATTATTACGAGGGCCGAACCATAAGACATTAATGCATTTCAAATGAACTGTGAAAAAGTTGAAAGTTGGCATGGTATCATAAATTGACCCACATAGCATGTGCATGTACAAAACGGACAATGGTATCGTACTTGTCAGTTACAAAGTTGGCATGGTATCATCATAATAGTTGCGGGAGAAAGTCTTCACTTTTTCTTCGCTTGTGTCATTTGCTTATTGCGCCGTAACCATGGATAATCTTCATCGTTTATCAGGATGCTGGGGTCAGCCTTGACTTTGAAGGGAGGAATTTCATGAAACTTTTCATAATCTTCAGACATGTCTGTCTTGTCCTCCACTCCCACTATGTCCCTTTTTCCTGAAAGAACTATGTGGCGCTTTGGCTCATCGTATGATGTATTCGCTTCCTTATCTTTTCTCTTTCTCGGTCTGGTAGACATGTCCTTCACATAGATAACCTGTGCCACATCATTGGCTAGGACGAACGGTTCGTTAGTGTACCCAAGATTTTTCAGATCCACTGTTGTCATTCCGTACGGTGGGTCTACTTGTACCCCGCCTCCTGACAGATTGACCCATTTGCACTTAAACAAAGGGACCTTAAAATCATGTCCGTAGTCAAGTTCCCATATGTCCACTATGTAACCATAATATGTGTCCTTTCCCCTCTCGGTTGTTGCATCAAAGCGGACATCGCTGTTTTGGTTGGTGCTCTTTTGATCTTGGTCAATCGTGTAAAATGTATTCCCATTTATCTCGTATCCTTTCCAAATCAATACAGTCAAAGATGGTCCCCTGGACAACAAGTACAGGTCATCACAAATAGTGTTGTCACCTCCGATACGTGCTTCCAACCAACTTCTGAAAGTCCTGATGTGTTCACATGTAATCCAGTCATCGCACTGCTCCGGGTGTTTGGAGCGCAGACTGTTCTTGTGTTCATCGACATACGGGGTCACCAAGGTAGAGTTCTGTAGAACTGTGTAGTGTGCTTGAGACCAAGAATATCCGTCCCTGCATATTATTGAGTCCCTTCCAAGCGTGCCTTTTTCAGTCAGTCTCCCCTCATACCGCGATTTAGGGAGACCTATCTTCTTAAGGCCAGGAATGAAGTCAACACAAAACCCGATGACATCCTCTGTTTGATGGCCCATGGAGATGCTTCCTTCTGGCCTAGCGCGGTTACGGACATATTTCTTTAGGACTCCCATGAACCTCTCAAAGGGGTACATATTGTGTAGAAATACGGGGCCCAGAATGAAAATCTCGTCAACTAGATGAACTAGGACGTACGTCATGATATTGAAGAAGGATGGTGGGAACACCAGCTTGAAACTGACAAGACATTGCACCACATCACTCCTTAGCCTTGGTATGATTTCTGAATTGATCACCTTCTGAGAGATTGCATTGAGGAATGCACATAGCTTCACAATGGCAAATCGGACGTTTTCCGGTAGAAGCCCCCTCAATGCAACGGGAAGCAGTTGTGTCATAATCACGTGGCAGTCATGAGACTTTAGGTTACTAAGAGCGGGCCAATCGTTGATGGTCACGAACAGCAACACCTTTAGGTTAAATTCCTCCTGTTTGTGCTCATCCCACATACGTACACCGTTTCCATTCCATAGCTGTAAAAGTTCTTCAACTAATGGCCTTAGGTACACATCAATGTCGTTGCCGGGTTGCTTAGGGCCTTGGATGAGAACTGGCATCATAATGAACTTCCACTTCATGCACATCCAAGGACGAAGGTTATACATACATAGAGTCATGGGCCAGGTGCTGTGATTGCTGCTTTGCTCCCCGAAAGGATTAATGCCATCCGCGCTTAAAGCAAATCATGCGTTCCTTTGCTCACTTGCAAACTCATCCCAGTACTTTCTCTCAATTTTTCTCCACTGCGACCTGTCAGCGGGTGCTCTCAACTTCTCGTCTTTCTTACGGTCCTCACTGTGCCATCGCATCAACTTGGCATGCTCTCCGTTTCTGAACAGACGTTTCAACCGTGGTATTATAGGAGCATACCACATCACCTTCGCAGGAACCCTCTTCCTGGGGGGCTCGCCATCAACATCACCAGGGTCATCTCGTATGATCTTATACCGTAATGCACCGCATACCGGGCATGCGTACAGATCCTTGTACTCACCGCGGAAGAGGATGCAGTCATTAGGGCATGCATGTATCTTCTGCACCTCCAATCCTAGAGGGCATACGACCTTCTTTGCTGCGTATGTACTGTCGGGCAATTCATTATTCTTTGGAAGCTTCTTCTTCAATATTTTCAGTAGCTTCTCAAATCCTTTGTCAGGCACAGCATTCTCTGCCTTCCACAGCAGCAATTCCAGTACGGTACCGAGCTTTGTGTTGCCATCTTCGCAATTGGGGTACAACCCTTTTTTGTGGTCCTCTAACATGCAATCGAACTTCAGCTTCTCCTTTTGACTTTCGTATTGCATCTTTGCATCGACAATGACCCGGTGGAGATCATCATCATCGGGCACATCGTCTGGTTCCTCTTGATCTTCAGCAGCTTCGCCCGTTGCAGCATCATCGTGCACATCGTCTGGTTCCTCTTGATGTTCAGTAGCATCACCGTATTCAGGGGGCACATAGTTGTCATCGTACTCTTCTTCTTCGCAGTCTTTCATCATAACCCCTATTTCTCCGTGCCTCGTCCAAACATTATAGTGTGGCATGAAACCCTTGTAAAGCAGGTGGGTGTGGAGGATTTTCCGGTTAGAGTAAGACTTCGTATTCCCACATATAGGGCATGGACAACACATAAAACCATTCTGCTTGTTTGCCTCAGCCACTTCGAGAAAATCATGCACGCCCTTAATGTACTCGGAGGTGTGTCTTGAACCGTACATCCATTGCCGGTTCATCTGCGTGCATTATATATAATTAAGTGTGTCAAAAATCATTACAAAACATCATGAATAAATAATTAAGTGACCAAATTAATAGAAGTTCATCATCACATTAAAACCAAAGTACATACATAGTTCTCATCTAACAACATAAAGCTCTGCAGAGCATCTAAATTAATTAAACCATACACTGAAACTATGTAAAACATTTCAATGCGAAAACAAATGCGATCATAATCGCAACCAATGTAACAACTGATCCAACGGCATAATGATACCAAGCCTCGGTATGAATGACATATTTTCTAATCTTTCTAATCTTCAAGCGCATTGCATCCATCTTGATCTTGTGATCATCGACGACATCCGCAACATGCAACTCCAATATCATCTTCTCCTCCTCAATTTTTCTAATTTCTTCCTTCAACAAATTGTTTTCTTCTTCAACTAAATTTAACCTCTCGACAATAGGGTCGATTGGAATTTCTAGTTCAACAACCTCCTAGATAAATAAAATCTATGTCACGTTGGTTGGCATAATTGTCATAAACAATAAATGAACCAATAGTTATGAAAAGATAATATATACCACATCCGAATCATAGACAGCACGAGGGCCGACGGGGGCGGATACCAAAACCATCGCACTATATAAGATGCAATAATAAAAGTAAGAAAATTATACAAGTATCTATATAAACATACAAGTAAGAATTTTTTTTCTTTCAGAAAGAAGATAAGAACAAGAGGCTCACCATGGTGGTGCCGGCGACGAGATCGGCGCGGGCGATCGACGGCAGTGAAGACGGGGACGGGACGTGACGGACCGCTAAACCTAGACAAATATTGAGGAAAATGGAGCTTGGAGGTCAAGCTTGGAGAGGGGAAAGCTTAAGTAGTGTGGCTCGGGCATTCCATCGAACACCTCGTGTGCATAGGAGGTGAGCTAGAGCACCACAAAGCTCTCCCCTCGCCGGCCACGAAAAACAGAGCACTGGGAGTGCTCTGCTCGCGGGCGAGGGGTATATATAGGCAAATAATTGGTCCCGGTTCGTGCCACGAACCGGGACTAAAGGGCAGCCTTTGGTCCCGGTTCACGCCACCAACCGGGACCAATGGTGATGGGCCAGGAGCGAGGCCCATTGGTCCCGGTTCGTCCCACCAACCGGGACCAATAGGTCCAGTCGAACCGGGACCAATGGCCCACGTGGCCCGGCCGGCCCCCGGGGCTCACGAACCGGGTCCAATGCCCCCATTGGTCCCGGTTCTGGATTGAACTAGGACTAATGGGTTGACCCGGCCTGGACCATTGCCCCCTTTTCTACTAGTGTGATACGGGCTCCTGGGCCGTTGGATATAAGATCCGATGATTTCCGGGAGCTCTTGAACATTTTACAAAAACGTCATCCTAGAGTCTGAAAATTGCGCACAGATACAATAGCTTCTCACATGCCGTTAGATCAGAGATCCAACGGCTTCCGGATGCCCGTATCACGGTAGCACCTAAGAGCCGGTAGCACCTGATATTTTCCCGTGCACACTTGCTGGGTGGAGCTATTAGGCTGCTATACACGGTACCAGGAGTATCATGCATATGATACATGGTACTCCCGGTATATAGTGTTGATTTTTTTCACCTACAAATATCATGCACCCTTGAAATTACTAGTTGGATGGAACTTGATTTAATTTTCACCCAGACAAAAAGTGTGATTTGTAACTTCTATACAGTGTTGATTTTTTTCCACCTAGAATACCATGAAAGTCATTCATCAGTGAAATTGTTTATATGAATACAATAAAAGTCAAGTTTATTTTCCAAAAAAATCATAATTTTTTGCCTTTTACTGGAAGTACTATTTTTTTTCATATCACGTGCATCTACATCCGAGAGCCAAAGTGCTTATCCGCTCCTATACATGCTACAACTAAAAGCTCCAAGCTTTCGCTTTGATTACATAGCTTGTTTCTTTCCCATTGTCTTATTACCTTTATCATACACTATTCACTATCGATGGTACAAATGCTGTTGACAACACAAATGCTTGAATCACGTACTGGAATGAATTAATTAATCGTCCTATCAATATACTACACGTTCTCATGCATTATATGTTCTGCTCTTGACCGCACCACTCATCCATACACTCTACTAACGGTTAAGGCTGCCCGTAATGAGAGTATTATAGCTAGTATCGTGCATGTTAATTAGTCAATTTTGACGAGATGGCTAACTAAAAAAAATCGAGTATCATAGCATGATGTCGTATCATAATAAATATTATACAACGTGTCTTGCATGATATACATAAGTTATCTATGTTACTAACCTATATTAGTACTGTATATTATGAAGGTAGTATTATATACTAGTTTCATATGCATGATACTAACTTATGATACTACCCACTACGGGCAGCCTAACAACTTGCTCTCCCGATTTCCTGGACAAAGCTATATCGTTTCAAACACAGAAATCTGATCTGGTTAGCAAATTTGTCAAGTCATTCAGGTGTGCCTGTATAGTAATACAACGCAAGAATGGGTATTCGACTTAATATTTAATCTTGGAAGTTTTTCCAAAATATTTGACAAAATCCAGAAGTTAAACATTTGACGAAAAAAAACCCTCTGCTTATAAGACAAGTTCTCCCGAAGAAGATTGCAATGGAGATGTTATTATCATGGGTTGTTCGAACATATGGACCCAAAGAAATATCAAGATTTTCAAGAATGAAACCCCTTAAAGAGATTCCTAATGCTTTAAAATGAAGTGGGATATTATGTTGGCCAAGCATCAAAGAGAAAAACAAAGAATGCCTTGATCAACGGATTCCTTCCCTGTTCTGATTTTGTTTTATTTTTTTCCTTGTACATAACTTTTGTTTATATTAATGAGAAGAATTGTTCTACAATCAATGGGAGAAAAAACATTTATCATGAACTTTAGTTTCCTGATGATGTACATCGCGTACAACTAATTGTTGGAATGGAAAGAACCAGGGAACGGTCCGCTCTTTATGCTTCTGACAAAAAATTGATTGGATACATTTGACAACAAATCTATGCCCAACAATTTTGTATGTGATACTCCCTCCTTCCATCTATATAAGGCCTAACGCGTTTTTTAAGGTTAACTTTGACCAAATATTAGAGCAATAATATATGACATGCAACTTACACAAAGCACACCGTTAAATTCGTGTGTGAAAGAAGATTTCAGTGATATAATTTTCACATTGTGCATGTCATGTACTATTAATCTTGTCAATAGTCAAAGGCAGTCTTAAAAACGCATTAGGCCCTATATAGATGGAAGGAGGGAGTAATTAATATGGTACGACCTAGTGGGGAACGAAAGTTCATAGGGTACGTAAAATAATTGCATATGTTTAGAATTTTTGTAGGAATGACCATTCAACTAGCTAGAGTTCCAAAATTTAATTCCGTGGAGCAATACCCAACAACCCGGGAAGTACACATACTTCCTCCGTCCTTAAAAGAGTGTATTTTCAACTTTGTTGAAGGGTCAAGCTATTTAAAAGTTTGATCGAATTTGTGCAAAAATATGTCAATGTTTGTGAAACCAAATATGGATATGATGAAAATATATTTTGTCATGAATCCAATGGTACTAGGTTGATGGCACAAATGTTGGTCCATTATTATATAAATACGGTTAAACATAAAAAGTTTAACTTTTCAACAAAGTTGGAAGTACACACTTTCAAGGACAGAGGGAGTACAAACTAACGGTCCACTAGCACACAATATGAAGTCTTTTCACTTTTAGGGGAACAAAAGGGTCTTCCATACTTTCTGTTTTTCTTTTACGGAAGAGTGTGGTATATAAAAGCAAGGAGCTACTCAAAATCTGAAGTTCTGTTATACACATTGGTTTCGTAGGATGTATTCCCTCTGCAAATAAATGTAAGACATGTTAGGTCACCACTACCTAAAACATTTTATATGGAGAGCGAGTTGACATGAACATCCTTTAATAATCCGGGGGTTTGATAAATAGGAAAAATATCGATCGAGCATGTGGACATTTGCTGAATAGCGCAAGTTATTCTTGCATAGTGTGGTTCGTTGCTTGAGTACTTGTGATGGTGATGCACACGCTAAAGCCAAATGTACGGTCCGTCATCATGCGGTACTAGTCTCATTTTGTAGGTAACGATGTTTTTTTGACTGGGTATACATTACAATATTGATTATGTGAGTTTATAAAATTAATCATAACTTCATGCTTTTCTCTAACAAATGTATAACTTCAGCTAGAAATGGCAACAAATAGGTGGATCAAAATGCAGTTTACCTTGAATTCTACGTTTTAGACGATCCAACTGCCGACCTAATTGGCAAGAAGTCAATGTCTTTTGCGGGAAAACACTCGATGGTTGGCCCACACTAGACCCCGGATGGATTCACTCGCCCCTCGATGAAAAGAGTGTCTGCTACCGCATGCCAATTTAGCACGCACTCCCTCCATTCCAACGAAGAAGCCGTGTACAAATCCCATGGTTCAACTTTGACAATAAACTAGACCAATCAAATGTGGGTTATATGTGACAAAAATTGTCCAAGTAAATGGCAACAGAATATATCACCAAACCAACATCAGCCATCCCTAAACTTTGGTTGCATAGTTTCATCACCAAGGGAGCTAGAGCACAACTTTTTGTTATTTTAAAAAGATTCTTTTGCCTTTTGCCTTGCAAGAAGCCATAAATTAACCAAGTACGAGAGTTACAAGAGAGCATCCCTACAATTTTTTTACAAATGGACTCACGGGGAATTCGTCGTTGTGCACAAGTAGATGACATGCCGCGAGCCTAACTTGAAGCCACACCTAGTACTTATCATGGACCGAAGGATTCATTGCAACTGCGACCCGGAAGTCAACGCATGCTAATGAGAGATGGAAACGACGACGATCCGAAGCGCAAATCGCCAATGTCGAGAATAGGGCAAAGAGCGAGCGAAGAGACACTAACCCACATATAACACCAAAAAGCAGTCATGTGATCCTATTGAAGAGATCACTGATGCCACTACAAACCGAGGAGGAATCATCTTGGTCGACGATATCCCCTCCCCCACAACCTGGTAAACCGACAAGAGGAAAGCAACCATCACGTGCCCGACCGTGATGCTAGAACCAGTACCACCTCGACAAGGACCGAGGTACGTATGGCACGACAACGCCAGTTTCTAACGAACTAGAGCAAATCTACATACGAGAGTGAAGATCCATCCCTAGGGGCATTGGAATGGGCCAGTAAAGGCGAGGGAGACCTACAGAATAAGTCGATAGGGACGAGGTCATTAATTTGTGGAGGTTGAGTGTGGGTTAATTAGGTCACAAAGTCATTGTTACAACCAAGCAAGGCTAGATTTAACAGGCGGGTTGGCACAACACCTTCAAAACACCGAAGCACAACTCCTTACGACCTAACTACGCTAAAGCATGTGTCAGTTCATTATCTTTTTTATTTTCCCACCGATTTCATGAAGGGTCATTCATGTTGAAGCTACTTGAACTCCCGCATGATGCTACTTATGTTCAGTCTATTCAAAATGTAGAAGCTCTCACCAAAGAATTGTGATCGGTCTCAAGCACTAACAGATTTGTCGTACAATGGCGCATGTCTCAGACTTTCTAGGTAGGCACATGCTTGTCCTTCTACATTTTGGCGGGATTATGTCCTGGTATAATATGGTGTGTGTCATATTGTATCACTGCTCTCCACACACTGCCATTGGTTCGTTGTGAACTTCGTAAGTGCTTGTTCGGTTAACCTCCCTCCCCTTCCCCACAAGGCTTTGTAGAGGGTTGAACGGGATAGAGTAGGATTTGGACTAAACATACGAAATTATATTAATGAGGAAGTATGTGATAATTAATATGGATCGAAGGAAGTACATATTGTTCTAGTTAAATTGAAGACCAAAAAATCTATGCCCGACTTATAAACCGAACACGGGGAGTAAATACATTTGTACTTCTAGAAGTAGGTTAGGCATGTACACTGATCTAGAACAGCCTAGGAATGATGAGCTTTGCTACACCTCCGGTCGATTACGGGATGTGGGACGTTACAAGATTATGTGTCCATCTTTAGTTGGAGATTGTTGAGGGCATGGGCCCACCCATTTTAGGAGGGTTAGTGGGGAACGAAAGTTCATAGGGTACGTAAAATAATTTCGTATGTTTAGCATTTTTGTAGGAATGACCATTCAACTAGCTAGAGTTCCAAAATTTAATTCCTGGAGCAATACCCAACAACCCGGCAAGTACACATACTTCCTCCATCCTTAAAAGAGTGTATTTTCAACTTTGTTGGAGGGTCAAGCTATTTAAAAGTTTGATCGAATTTGTGCAAAAATATGTCAATGTTTGTGAAACCAAATACGGATATGATGAAAATATATTTTGTCATGAATCCAATGCTACTAGGTTGATGGCACAAATGTTGGTCCATTATTATATAAATACGGTGAAACATAAAAAAGTTTAACTTTTCAACAAAGTTGGAAGTACACACTTTCAAGGACAGAGGGAGTACAAACTAACGGTCCACTAGCTCACAATATGAAGTCTTTTCTCTTTTAGGGGAACAAAAGGGTCTTCCCTTCTTTCTGTTTTTCTTTTACGGAAGGGTGTTGTATATAAAAAGCAAGGAGCTACTCAAAATCTGAAGTTCTGTTATACACATTGGTTTGGTAGGATGTATTCCCTCTGCAAATAAATGTAAGACATTTTAGGTCACCACTACCTAAAACGTTTTATATGGAGAGCGAGTTGACATGAACATCCTTTAATAATCCGGGGGTTTGATAAATAGGAAAAATATCGATCGAGCATGTGGAATTTTGCCGAATAGCGCAAGTTGTTCTTGCATAGTGTGGTTCATTGCTTGAGTACTTGTGATGGTGATGCACACGCTAAAGCCACATGTACGGTCCGTCATCATGCGGTACTAGTCTCATTTTGTAGGTAACGATGTTTTTTTGACTGGGTATACATTATAATATTGATTATGTGAGTTTATAAAATTAATCATAACTTCATGCTTTTCTCTAACAAATGTATAACTTCAGCTAGAAATGGCAACAAATAGGTGGATCAAAATGCAGTTTACCTTGAATTCTACGTTTTAGATGATCCAACTGCCGACCTAATTGGCAAGAAGTCAATGTCTTTTGCGGGAAAACACTCGATGGTTGGCCCACACTAGACCCCAGATGGATTCACTCGCCCCTCGATGAAAAGAGTGTCTGCTACCGCATGCCAAGTTAGCACGCACTCCCTCCATTCCAACGAAGAAGCCGCGTACAAATCCCATGGTTCAACTATGACAATAAACTAGACCAATCAAATGTGGGTTCTATGTGACAAAAATTGTCCAAGTAAATGGCAACAGAATATATCACCAAACCAACATCGGCCATCCCTAAACTTTGGTTGCATAGTTTCATCACCAAGGGAGCTAGAGCACAACTTTTTGTTATTTTAAAAAGATTCTTTTGTCTTTTGCCTTGCAAGAAGCCATAAATTAACCAAGTACGAGAGTTACAAGAGAGCATCCCTACATTTTTTTTACAAATGGACTCAACGGGAATTCGCCGTTGTGCACAAGTAGATGGCATGCCGCGAGCCTAACTTGAAGCCACACCTAGTACTTATCATGGACCGAAGGATTCATTGCAACTGCGACCCGGAAGTCAACGCATGCTAATGAGAGATGGAAACGGCGGCGATCCGAAGCGCAAATCGCCAATGTCGAGAATAGGGCAAAGATCGAGCGAAGAGACACTAACCCACATATAACACCAAAAAGCAGTCATATGATCCTATTGAAGAGATCGCTGATGCCACTACAAACCGAGGAGGAATCATCTTGGTCGACGATATCCCCTCCCCACACAACCTGGTAGACCGACAAGGGGAAAGCAACCATCACGTGCCCGACAGTGATGCTGGAACCAGTACCACCTCGACAAGGACCGAGGTACGTATGGCACGACAACGCCAGTTTCTCACGAACTAGAGCAAATCTACATACGAGAGTGAAGATCCATCCCTAGGGGCATTGGAATCGGTCACTAAAGGCGAGGGAGACCTACAGAATAAGTCGATAGGGACGAGGTCATTAATTTGTGGAGGTTGAGTGTGGGTTAATTAGGTCACAAAGTCATTGTTACAACCAAGCAAGGCTAGATTTAACAGGCGGGTTGGCACAACACCTTCAAAACACCGAAGCACAACTCCTTACGACCTAACTACGCTAAAGCATGTGTCAGTTCACTATCTTTTTTATTTTTCCCACCGATTTCATGAAGGGTCATTCATGTTGAAGCTACTTGAACTCCCGCATGATGCTACTTATGTTCGGTCTATTCAAAATGTAGAAGCTCTTACCATTGAATTGTGATCGGTCTCAAGCACTAACAGATTTGTCGTACAATGGCGCATGTCTCAGACTTTCTAGGTAGGCACATGCTTGTCCTTCTACATTTTGGCGGGATTATGTCCTGGTATAATATGGTGTGTGTCATATTGTATCACTGCTCTCCACACACTGCCATTGGTTCGTTGTGAACTTCGTAAGTGCTTGTTTGGTTAACCCCCCCCCCCCCTTCCCCACAAGGCTTTGTAGAGGATTGAACGGGATAGAGTAGGATTTGGACTTGCAAGGGATTTAATCCCTTCAAATCCCAACCGAACAAGCCGTATGGTTTTATCATAAAATACTCTATCTGGAAAAATAAATCGATTGCATAGACTCGAGGCTATTCTGCAAACACACATACACTCCAATTTTACCACCTAGTACAAAGACTATATTTGCTATTTGAATAGTTTTGTGTTGAAATGTGGAATCTAGTCACTTCCGCGTTTTCTTACTAATTTGCCAAGATCCCCCAAATAAAAATCGAGTCTTTTGAGAACTTCCTTTGAATTAGAATTCAAAATACTCCATCCATTCATTATTATAAGATGTACTGACCTTTTTTGAATCAGATATATACATACGTGTTTTAGTGTATTTCTTCACTCATTTCAGTTTGTATGTTGTCCGTATTGAAGTATCCAAAATATCTTACAATTTAGGGTTAATTGGAGAAATGACACTCGAATTCCGGCGATTCCGGGAAATGCCACTGTAATTTCCAAATTTTGAAAAATGCCACTGCAAATTTTCCAAACTTTGAAAAACACAACTACAGACTTTGAAAAAAAACACACTGAAGATGGCATTACTCAAAGTTTGAAAATTGTTGTGCCGTTTCTCGCAATGTCAGAATTC
>NC_041389.1:503667144-503673100 GCF_002162155.2 Triticum dicoccoides
GTGACATTTATTAAGTTAACCCTGTAATTTAAGAGGGGGGGGGGGGGTAGCATATAGAAAAAGGTCTTGTAGGAGAGGAGCGTTTTGGTGGACGAGCTCCATGCAGGCCGCTATCTGCGCCGGTCGCTCTGGCGTCGCGATGCGTGGCCCCTGCTCTTTTTGCTATATACAAGCTCTATTAGCTGGAAATACGGCTGTGCCACCTACTCATGTTGAGAGTTTGTACGTGGGCCTACGGCTTTGCTGCTGCGCGCGTGCATAAGATGTTTTGCCTGTGCGGCTTTGAATTTGGCCCACTTCGCTGGCGCAGGTGGGGGAAATAAATGTATTTTCCTGGCCCGTGCAGCGACAGAGATGCCCTTTAAGCGATGGGTGGCCTGTTTGGGCAGTCGACCTACACACCGTCCAGGGGCGAGCGCCGCTTCTTGCCATGGACGGCATGGAGTTCTTCTTCAAGGAATCTGGAGCAGGTTAATCTTCTGAAAAAAACCTATTTCTTGTCTAAGTTTCGGTTATTTGGGAGTGATTTGTTAAGCTGGAGTTCGATGGATTGAAGTTTCCCCTGTCTTGTTCTTCTAAAAAAATCAGATCTGGCTGGCTCTCGATTGCCTGTGCAGGCTCGTACGGCGTTTGGACGGAGGGGTTGTCTATAGAGAGCTAGTTGTCGGCGCGCAACTGACTAAGGGCGGCACGAGTGGAACTGCTGATGCGGGCGAGGAGTTGATTTCTTCTCTGCCATTGGGACGAGCTGGAGGCCACATGGATTACGAAGGGGGAGGAGAGACCGACAAAGGGATGGGCGATTCATGCGACACGGGAGCTGCAAACATAGCGTGTGTTGCCGCGGACCAGGATGCAGACGAAAAGGGCGTGGGAGTATCCAATACAGATCAATCTTGTTGGACCAGGAGGTTATTTTGTTATCCCTCACCTTGTAGCTGTTTTCTTCTTGTTGATAATTTTGACCTGAAATATATGCTTTATCAGCTTGCTGGTAGTCTTGTTGTAGTGCTGTTCATCAGTTCGTTTTGATTTATTTGGGCGGTGCACATACTGAAAATTAGTCAGAGAGTATGAGCATTGAAATAACGAGAAGAGGTAAGCTACATTGTAGTGGCCAACATGCGGTAGCAGCACACCATGAACGCTGACTTACAGATTAAAAATTTAAATAACATGGTATGACGATTTCGACACATGGCTAATGACTCAGTTCACAAAAAAAGGGTGGGTTTGCAGACCAAAAATGGTTGCTGCTATCTGCTGTTTTTTTTTGTTAAAATTAAAATTTTCTGAGTCTGCACCTGCTACTTGCATGGCAATACATATATCTTCAGTAATTATATTCCCACAAATATTCCTGATTTTGCTATGTATAACACCAAAAAGATGTGGGCTGTGAGCCCATCGTCACCACTCTGTTTTTTGTGTCCTTTAGTGAATTCAGTCATGATTAGTTTGTGTGCCATTTTTCATAGAGTCAGAGTTGGGAAGGTGTTGTTGCATTGTTCCTGTTGAGAAGAGCTAATTTCCCTTTTATGCGGTCGTCATTTGCAGGGCGGGATTGTCCTGAAGCAAATATCCCAATTGAGGTGCATGCCTCACAGGTTTATACCAGGACAATGTTTGAGAAAGTTGGTGAAGCACTGTATGAATGTGGGTGTATGATCTCATGGAAGTCAGGCCATGCTTGGAGTACATTGCTAGGCACATCAAGTTCCAGTCAAGGGAAAAATGGTGCAAGAATGAGTTTGTGATCTCCGCGAGTGAGACAGCTGATGAGTTCAGGAGTGTGGAACATTTGAGCACTATGTAATGGTTTGCAGCCATGCACTTAAACAGTTCCTCCCTGTTATTCACAATCAGTTACTGTAGAGTGACATGGTTTGGAAAAACACCGGAAACTGACATTTCTCTGTATGATGTTCTTCAGGTCATGATACACCTAAAACTACATGAGCTCCCTGCGAAACATGTATCGAAGCGATGGACTAGAGCTGCAAGAGATATACTACCACCGGAGTATTTGCGCTACCAAAAGGATCGTGAGCCGCTGAAGTATTCTTCTCGTCGACACAACACTTTGTACCTGTTGGCACTCGATATCGTTAAGTTAGGCGACAGTAATGTGGAAGCGTATGCACTTGCTATGGAGAAAATGCGAGATGTCAAAGTGTTGGTCGAGCCAGTTTCCGCCGTGAGGGATGGGCTTGGTTTGTTTGATAGAGAGCTGGCAGCAGATTCAGCTGGCTTTGGCGTTGGTAACAAGCACCACTTTGGCCGAACCGAGTCTGAACACACCATTTCGCAAGGATCAGATGTATTCCCAGCACCGTCGAGGAAACGACCGGCTGGGTGTCCAACAACCAGTCGTGACAAGGCTCCATATGAACAACCATCAAAGAGAAGTAGATTATGTTCTATATGCATAATTTAGGGACACAAGAGCACAACATGCCCAGCCAGGGGAGATCTGCCAAAGGCACCTAAGAAATCTTCTCGCTGCTCAAGATGTGGGTTAACAGGGCACATGAAGAACACATGCAGCAATCCACCTATGGTCTGGAAAAACTAGATTTTAGTGTTGTTTCCTGATACTATGGATTTGCTTATGTGGCACTTTGTTATTAGAAACCGTACCTTATTTGTGTAAGGCATAAAAAAATGGTGTTTGTGCTTGTCTGATACTATGCATTCTTGTGTGGGTATGGTCAAAAACATTATTAGTTCCCAGATGAACTTCGTTATATATGCTCGTGTGTGTGGCCGAACTTGAGAAATTCAGCTCAGATGGTGGTTCGTCCTTGACAGCCTGTCAGCGTGCCCATGTTCTTCTGTGTGAGTGAGTGATGCTAGCACTGGAGGGACATGATGGGTGAATGGATCGCACATCTAAACAGCCTGTCAGCGACATGGGATGCTACTGTAGGTAAATATGGAATACGGTGTGGGTGTTACAGTTGTGAGCTTGAATACATGACATAAATGCGTCTCTGCACCAGCTTGAATCGATTACTGACGACCATGATACCGAGCTGCATGGAGCTCGGCCTCCAAACAGCATTTTCGGTCTTGTAGTGACTAAAAACCCTTAAAATATTTATCTTTCTTGTGTCACTTTGGAGCCGTGCAAGATGAAAGTTTCATGCATAGTTTTGCATGAGAGAAAGAAGCGATGAATCTTCTTTTCAACTCTGTCTCCCCCACTTCAGTCGTTTGTGATAAAACCTATCTAAATCGAAGAGCCAGCCCCTAGCTTTCTAATACTGAAACCAGCGTACCATCGATGTATTGGCTTATAGAGAGCCCATTAGATTGATCTTAAGCTGGTTCCCTTGAACCAAACATTCATGATTCATCTCTAGGAGCACAAGATACGCCAATACAGGACATGTATGCACGTATATATTACACAATAGTATAACAAACACTCCCTAAAATGGAAAAAAGATCAACAGTTTAACAAGCACATAACACTAGTAACACACGCGCATACATATACTCACTCCGTAAGTATAGATCCAAACAAGCTTTTCACTGGTCACTGTTTACAATATACTATATGGGTATTAGAATTTATTCCATGGACGACACGCAGCAAAGGCGCCAGATTTACGATGCATGGCATCTATCGTACGCGAGAGTTGTCTCGTGATGTACCTGCTCACGAGATAACGTAGGGGAGCTCTAGGCTCTATAGCTAGGCGCTGTCGCGTAGCCGCTGAAGCAGCGCGGAGCGGATGGCGGCGCCGTCATCGTGCTGCAGCGCGGCCGGCACGTCCACCACGACGTCCTGCACCGTCGCGCCCTGCACGCGGCTCACGCACGCGTGCTGCACCTGCAGCTCCAGCGACCGGAGCGCGCTCATCAGCCGCGCCGGCGCGTGCGGGGCGGACCCCGCGGCCGTGGTCACGCGCACCGCCGCCGCGTCCCGCCCCACCATCCGCACTTCCACCGTCTCGTCTCCTGCTAGAAAGTGCTGGAAGGAGGCGCCGCCACCGCCGAGGGAGGCCGAGTTAGTGTCCCACCTCGCGGCGGCCGCCTGCTTGCTCTCGTCCTCGAGCCGGGCAACGCGGGCGCGCAGCTCGGCGATGTATGCGGCGGCGTCGGCGAGGAGGGAGGCCTTGTCCATGCGGGACACGGTGGGGACGGCAGCGCGGAGGTCGCAGAAGCGGCGGTTCAGTTTGTCGCGGCGCTGCCGCTCGGCCTCCACGTGGCTGACAGTGGGGCCCTCGGGGCGTGGCCCGGGCTTCCTGCCACGCCGCTTGGGCGCCGGCCGCGGCGTCGACTCCGTGGAGGCAGGGAGGCTCGCCGCCGGCAGCTCCGAGAGCTCGGAGTCCGTGGACAGCAGGGACCCCGCGGGCCACAGGTCCCCCGCGTCCTCGCTCTTGGCCGGCACGACGACGTCGCGGAGCAGCCATTGCTCGGGGACCTCGCAGGAGGCGAACTCGATAAACTGGTGGTGGGGGTGCTCGTACTGGCCGGACGGCGGCGAGACCGGGAAGAAGGAGGAGCACGGGGAGAGCAGCTCGTCGTCCATAGCCGGCGGGAGGTGCGTGCGTGTCGCTCCAAGAACTCGCAAGTGGAGATGGCAGATGCGTACCTGTTGTTCCACTCCGCTATGACCATGTATTTATACCGGTGGCACATTAGCGTTTGAGACCTTGCATATACGTTTATCTCACGGAAATGGCCTCTGTCGTTTTCGTTTCATCTTTGCCCCGCAAAAAACATGTCCGTGTGGGCCCGGGCTTGAGATCTTGAAGGAACCAATAGATGACAATTAGGTTAGCTAGCAGTTGTGTAGTCACTAATCAGTTAGTCGTCACTATGTGAGAAAACGAGAGAAGAAACGAGCAAGTTAAATTGCAGTGGTGAGCTAGACAACCAGTGACCTGCACATACATATTGAAAATGGATAGTCACTAACTCACCAGAAAGTCATTTTCTTTCAAAAGAAAAGAAAAAGAAAGTCATTTTTTGGTGCTGAAATGACCTTTTGGGACCCCGGGGAGTGATTTTTTTGCGAGAAGGATCTAAAAGTTCACCGAAAATACAAAGCATCTCAAACATAATATGCCGCCAGAACAAACCGTCCACGCGCCACTGTCGCTGCTACTAAATCGGAGCCGGCTCGACCATGTTGATGACAGCGGGGAAGTCTTCATGCATATGCCCCTAAGGACCAGCACCCTGGAGCCACAGTCGTCGCCATTGAACCCTTGGATAGATCTGAAGCACCTGGCACCAAACGACACCACGTGACGAGAAACCCAAACATCACCGCCCAAAGAAGATGACATATGTCGGAGCTCCGTCGACTATGTCCAACGGACGAACTTGAGGAGAATCAAAGCCCAGAAGACAAAGTCGAAGAAAAAGCATCGTTGTCTGCTTGAACGCCACACCTGCGAGGACTAAAAAGCCTAACATAAACTACTAACCGGAGCGAACGCACCAGGATTCCCCTTCCCCCACCGGCCTTCGAAGCGGCAGGCAGAGGGGAGGTGAAGCCACGGACTCGCTGATGATGAGTGGATGTGAGAATTTGCCCTAACCACATAGGGTTAGGGATGAAACGACCTGCCCACAGTTTTTTTTACGTGCGGGAAATGACCATGACCGAGTATTTTAACATAAAACACAACATTGAAATTTTAAAACCATGGAAAATCATGCATGTAGAGGATGGATTCAAGTATATATGTGCAAGTTAACTTTGAAACTTAAACATAACCATCTATGAGTAGGAAAAAAATCAGAAGATTGTTGTTTCGAGATCAGTTTTTGTGCTTACATTGTGCTTTGACCAATTTGCTATCTCCAACGTCGACCCCAAAACCTCCTGCATCCGTCCAGAATGTGTTGTACGGACCGCAGAAGTCGTCCAACGCAGTCCTCTATCGGTGTGCGGCGTGGTCCGGACGCGTTTTCTCTCGCAAACCGGAGACAAACT
>NC_041389.1:503673239-503682236 GCF_002162155.2 Triticum dicoccoides
ACTGGCCCACCAAAACCCCTTCTCCCTCGCCCGCGTGCGTTCCCGCACGATGCCATCTGCCCGCCTTCATGCTGTTGTAGAGCGACCGATCCCCATTGAAGATCGGACGCGACCTGTCACTGGCGTCAGCATTGAAGCGGCTCGCCGCCAAGGGCGCCGCCCGCAACGTGTCTTCGGTGTCTACGCCTGTTCAATGCCGGAGACGCGTGACTGGACGGGATGGGACGAATGTCTACCATGCTTGTTCATTGCCCCGTCCATTCAAATGCCGCCATTAAACAGGCTTGTCGGCCGAGAAACCCACTCTGGCGTCGTGCATGGATGCACCCGGATGGCTCGTCTCACCGGAATTCTCTACTTAAAGGCGACCACACCCGGCTTGAAGGAAATCTGCCCTAGAGGCAATAATAAAGTTATTATTTATTTCCTTATATCATGATGAATGTTTATTATTCATGCTAGAATTGTATTAACCGGAAACATAATACTTGTGTGAATACATAGACAGACAGAGTGTCACTAGTATGCCTCTACTTGACTAGCTCGTTGATCAAAGATGGTTATGTTTCCTAGCCATAGACATGGGTTGTCATTTGATTAACGGGATCACATCATTAGGAGAATGATGTGATTGACATGACCCATTCCGTTAGCTTAGCGCACGATCATTTAGTGTGTTGCTATTGCTTTCTTCATGACTTATACATATTCCTATGACTATGAGATTATGCAACTCCCGTTTACCGGAGGAACACTTTGTGTGCTACCAAATGTCACAATGTAACTGGGTGATTATAAAGAAGCTCTACAGGTGTCCCCAAAGGTACTTGTTGGGTTGGCGTATTTCGAGATTAGGATTTGTCACTCCGATTGTCGGAGAGGCCGATATCTCTGGGCCCTCTCGGTAATGCACATCACTTAAGCCTTGCAAGCATTACAACTAATGAGTTAGTTGTGGGATGATGTATTACAGCACGAGTAAGGAGACTTGCCGGTAACGAGATTGAACTAGGTATTGAGATACCGACGATCGAATCTCGGGCAAGTAACATACCGATGACAAAGGTAACAACGTATGTTGTTATGCGGTCTGACCGATAAAGATCTTCATAGAATATGTGGGAGCCAATATGAGCATCCTGGTTCCGCTCATGGTTATTGACCGGAGACGTGTCTCGGTCATGTCTACATAGTTCTCGAACCCGTAGGGTCCGCACGCTTAACGTTACGATGACAGTTATATTATGAGTTTACATGTTATGATGTACCGAAGGTTGTTCGGAGTCCCAGATGTGATCACAGACATGACGAGGAGTCTTGAAATGGTCGAGACATGAAGATTGATATATTGGAAGCCTATGTTTGGATATCGGAAGTGTTCCGGGTGAAATCGGGATTTTACCGGAGTACCGGGAGATTACCGGAATCCCCCGGGGAACATAATGGGCCTTAGTGGGCCTAGGTGGAAGAGAGGAGAGGCGGCTAGGGCTAGGACGCGCACCCCTCCCCCCCAGTCCAAATAGGACAAGGAGAGGGGGCGGCGCCCCCTTCCTTCTTCTCCTCCACTCCTTCCCCCTCCCAAGTCCTAATCCAACTAGGAAGGGGGGGGGGGAGTCCTACTCCTGGTAGGAGTAGGACTCCTCCTGGCACGCCCTCCCCTTTGCCGGCCGCACCCCCCTTGCTCCTTTATATACGGGGGAAGAGGGGCACCCCTAGACACACAAGTTGATCAGTCGATCTCTCCCAACCGTGTGCGGTGCCCCCCTCCACCATAGTCCACCTCGATAATACTGTAGTGGTGCTTAGGCGAAGCCCTGCGTTGGTAGAACATCAACATCGTCACCACACCGTCGTGCTGACGAAACTTCCCTCAACACTCGGCTGGATCGGAGTTCGAGGCACGTCATCAGGCTGAACGTGTGCTGAACTCGGAGGTGCCGTATGTTCGGTACTTGATCGGTTGGATCGTGAAGACGTACGACTACATCAACCGCACTGTGCTAATGCTTCCGCTTTCGGTCTACGAGGGTACGTGGACAACACTCTCCCCTCTCGTTGCTATGCATCACCATGATCTTGCGTGTGCGTAGGAATTTTTTTTGAAATTACTACGTTCCCCAACAGTGGTATCTGAGCCTGATTTTATGCGTAGATGTCATATGCACGAGTAAAACACAAGTGAGTTGTGGGCGATATAAGTCATACTGCTTACCAGCATGTCATACTTTGGTTCGGCGATATTGTTGGATGAAGCGGCCCGGACCGACATTACGCGTACGCTTACGTGAGACTGGTTTTACCGCCGTGCTTTGCACACAGGTGACTAGCGGGTGTCAGTTTCTCCAACTTTAGTTGAACCTAGTGTGGCTACGCCCAGTCCTTGCGAAGGTTAAAACAACACCAACTTGACAAACTATCGTTGTGGTTTTGATGCATAGGTAAGAATGGTTCTTGCTAAGCCCGTAGCAGGCACGTAAAATTTGCAACAACAAAGTAGAGGACGTCTAACTTGTTTTTGCAGGGCATGTTGTGATGTGATATGGTCAAGACGTGATGCTATATTTTATTGTATGAGATGATCATGTTTTGTAACCGAGTTATCGGCAACTGGCAGGGAGCCATATGGTTGTCTCTTTATTGTATGCAATGCAATCGCCTTATAATTCTTTACTGTATCACTAAGCGGTAGCGATAGTCGTAGAAGCATAAGATTGGTGAGGCGACAATGATGCTACGATGGAGATCAAGGTGTCGCGCCGGTGACGATGGTGATCATGACGGTGCTTCGGAGATGGAGATCACAAGCACAAGATGATGATGGCCATATCATATCACTTATATTGATTGCATGTGATGTTTATCTTTTATGCATCTTATCTTGCTTTGATTGATGGTAGCATTATAAGATGATCCCTCATTAAATTATCAAAGTATAAGTGTTCTCCCTGATTATGCACCATTGCGAAAGTTCTTAGTGCTGAGACAGCACGTGATGATCGGGTGTGATAGGCTCTATGTTCAAATACAACGGGTGCAAAACAGTTGCACACGCGGAATACTCAGGTTAAACTTGACGAGCCTAGCATATAACAGATATGGCCTCAGAACACGGAGACCGAAAGGTCGAGCGTGAATCATATAGTAGATATGATCAACATAGTGATGTTCACCATTGAAACTACTCCATCTCACGTGATGATCGGACATGGTTTAGTTGATTTGGGTCACGTTATCACTTAGATGACTAGAGGGATGTCTATCTAAGTGGGTGTTCTTAAGTAATATGATTAATTGAACTTTAATTTATCATGAACTTAGTCCTGATAGTATTTTGCAAATTATGTTGTAGATCAATAGCTCGTGTTGTTGCTTCCCTATGTTTTATATATGTTCCTAGAGAAAACTAAGTTGAAAGATGATAGTAGCTGAGGGAGTCCTGGATTAGGGGTGTCCGGATAGCCGGACTATAACCTTTGGCCGGACTCCTGGACTATGAAGATACAAGATTGAAGACTTCGTCCCGTGTCCGGATGGGACTTTACTTGGTGTGGAAGGCAAGCTTGGCGATACGGATGTGTAGATCTCCTCCCATTGTAACCGACTCTGTGTAACTCTAGCCCTCTCCGGTGTCTATATAAACCGGAGGGTTTTAGTCCCTAGGATGAACAACAATCATACCATAGGCTAGCTTCTAGGGTTTAGCCTCTCTGATCTCGTGGTAGATCTACTCTTGTACTACCCATATCATCAATATTAATCAAGCAGGAGTAGGGTTTTACCTCCATCAAGAGGGCCCGAACCTGGGTAAAAACATCGTGTCCCTTGTCTCCTGTTACCATCCGCCTAGACGCACAGTTCGGGACCCCCTACCCGAGATCCGCCGGTTTTGACACCGACAGTAGCAATGATGCGAACTGGGTCCGTGATCTGAGGTTTATCCTCATTGATGCACAGAAGAGTTATGTCCTTGATGCACCGCTAGGTGACAGACCTATTGCAGGAGCAGATGCAGACGTTATGAACGTTTGGCTAGCTCAATATGATGACTACTTGATAGTTTAGTGCACCATGCTTAACGGCTTAGAATCAGGACTTCAAAGACGTTTTGAACGTCATGGACCATATGAGATGTTCCAGGAGTTAAAGTTAATATTTCAAGCAAATACCCGAGTTGAGAGATATGAAGTCTCCAATAAGTTCTGTAGCTAAATGTGGAGGAGAATCTCTCAACTAGTGAGCATGTGCTCAGATTGTCTGGGTACTACAATCGCTTGAATCAAGTGGGAGTTAATCTTCCAGATAAGATAGTGATTGACAAAATTCTCTAGTCACCATCACCAAGTTACTAGAACTTCGTGGTGAACTATAGTATGCAAGGGATGACGAAAAGGATTCCCGAGCTCTTCGTGATGTTGAAATTGATGAAGGAAGAAATCAAGAAAAAGAGCATCAAGTGTTGATGATTGACAAGACCACTAGTTTCAAGAAAAGGGCAAAGGGAGTGAAAGGGAAACTTCAAGTAGAATGGCAAGCAAGTTGTCACTCCCGTAAAGAAGCCCAATGCTGGACCAAAGCCTGAAACTGAGTGCTTCTACTACAAAGGAAATGGTCACTGGAAGCGGAAATGCCCTGAATATTTGGTGGATAAGAAGGATGGCAGAGTGAACAAGGGTATATTTGATATACAGGTTATTGATGTGTGCCTTACTAGTGTTTATAGTAGCCCCTGAGTATTTGATACTTGTTCGGTTGCTAAAATTAGTAACTCGAAACAGGAGTTACAGAATAGACAGATACTTGTTGAGGGTGAAGTGATGATGTGTGTTGGAAATGGTTCCAAGATTGATATGATCATCATCGCACACTCCCTATACTTTCAGGATTAGTGTTAAACCTAAATAAATGTTATTTGGTGTTTGCGTTGAGCATAAATATGATTTGATCATGTTTATTGCAATATGATTATTCATTTAAAGTCATAGAATAATTGTTGTTCTGTTTACATGAATAAAACCTTCAATGGTCATACACCCAATGAAAATAGTTTGTTGGATCTCGATCGTAGTGATACACATATTCATAATATTGATGCCAAAAGATAAAAAGTTAATAATGATAGTGCAAACTTATATGTGGCACTGCCGTTTGGGTCATATCGGTGTAAAGCGCATGAAGAAACTCCATAAAGATGGATTTTTGGAATCACTTGGTTATGAATTATTTGATGCTTGTGAACCATGCCTTTTGGGCAAGATGACTAAAACTCCGTTCTCCGGAACAAAGGAACAAGCTACTGACTTGTTGGAAATAATACATACTGATGTATGCAAGCCAATGAGTATTAAGGCTCGTGGCGGGTATCGTTATTTTCCGACCTTCACAGATGATTTGAGCAGATATGGGTATATCTACTTGATGAAACATAAGTCTGAAACAGTTGAAAGGTTCAAAGAATTTCAGAGTGAAGTGGAAAATCATCGTAACAAGAAAATAAAGTTTCTGCGATCTGATCATGGAGATGAATATTTCAGTTACAAGTTTGGTCTTCAATTAAAACAATGTGGAATAGTTTCACAGCTCATGCCACCTGGAACACCACAACGTTATGGTGTGTCCGAACGTCGTAACCGCACTTTATTGGATATGGTGCGATCTATGATGTCTCTTATCGGTTTACCACTATCGTTTTGGGGTTATGCATTAGAGATAGCTGCATTCACTTTAAATAGGGCACCATCAACATCCGTTGAGACGACGCCTTATGAACTGTGGTTTAGCAAGAAACCAAAGTTGTCATTTCTTAAAGTTTGGGGCTGCGATGCTTATGTGAAAAGTTTCAACTTGGTAAGCTCGAACCCAAATCGGAGAAGTGCTTCTTCATAGAATACCCAATGGAAACTGTTGGGTACACCTTCTATCACAGATCCAAAGGTAAGATATTTGTTGCTAAGATGGATCCTTTCTAGAGAAGGAGTTTCTTTCGAAAGAAGTGAGTGGGAGAAAAGTAGAACTTGATAAGGTAATAGTACCTTCTCCCAAATTGGATAATAGTTCATCACTAAAATCAGTTCCAGTGATTCCTACACCAATTAGTGAGGAAGCTAATGATGATGATCATGAAACTTCAGATCAAGTTATTACAAAACCTCGTAGGTCTTCCAGAGTACGGTCCGCACCAGAGTGGTGCGGTAATCCTATTCTGGAGGTCATGTTACGTGACCATGGCAAACCTATGAACTATGCGGAAGCGATGATGAGCCCAGATTCCGCGAAATGGTTTAAGGCCATGAAATCTGAGATGGGATCCATGTATAAGAACAAAGTGTGGACTTTGATTGACTTGCCCGATGATCGGCAAGCCATAGAAAATAAATGGATCTTCAAGAGGAAGACGGACGCTGATAGTAGTGTTACTATCAACAAAGCTAGACTTGTCGAAAAAGGTTTTTGACAAAGTTCAAGGTGTTCAATACAATGAGATTTTCTCGCTCATATCGATGCTTAAAAGTCTGTCCGAATCATGTTAGCAATTGCCACATTTATGAAATTTAGCAAATGGATGTCAAAACTGCCTTCCTTAATGGATTTATTAAAGAAGAGTTGTATATGATGCAACCAGAAGGTTTTGTCAATCCGAAAGGTGCTAACAAAGTGTGCAAGCTCCAGTGATCCATCTATGGACTGGTGCAAGCATCTCGGAGTTGGAATATACGCTTTGATGAGTTGATCAAAGCATATGGTTTTATACAGACTTTTGGAGAAGCCTGTATTTACAAGAAAGTGAGTGGGAGCTCTACAACATTTCTGATAAGTATATGTGAATGACATATTGTTGATCGGAAATAATGTAGAATTATTCTTCAAAGCATAAAGGAGTGTTTGAAAGGAGTTTTTCAAAGAAAGACCTCAGTGAAGCTACTTATATATTGCGCATCAAGATCTATTGAGATAGATCAAGACGCTTGATAATATTTTCAATGAGTACATACCTTGACAAGATTTTGAAATAGTTCAAAATGGAACAGTCAAAGAAGGAGTTCTTACCTGTGTTGCAAGGTCTGAAGTTGAGTAAGACTCAAATCCCGACCATGGCAGAAAATAGAAAGAGAATGAAATTCATTCCCTATGCATCAATTATAGGTTCTATAAAAGTATGCCATGCTATGGACCAGACCTATTGTATACTCTACCCTGGTTTGGCAAGGGAGTACAATAGTGATCTAGGAGTAGATCACTGGACATTGGTCAAATTATCCTTAGTGGAATAAGGATATGCATCTCGATTATGGAGGTGACAAAAGGTTCGTCGTAAAGGGTTACGTCGATACAAGTTTTGGCACTGATCTAGATGACTCTAAGTCTTAATCTGGATACATATTGAAAGTGGGAGCAATTAGCTAGAGTAGCTCCGTGCAGAGCATTGTAGACATATAATATTTGCAAAATACATATGGCTCTGAATGTGACAGACCCGTTGACTAAACTTCTCTCACAAGCAAAACATGATCATACCTAAGTACTCTTTGGGTGTTAAGCACATAGTGATGTGAACTAGATGATTGACTCTAGTAAAACATGATCATGACGATGTGAACTATGGGTGTTAATCACATACAGATGTGAATATTGGTGTTAAATCACATGGTGATGTGAACAAGATTATTGACTCTAGTGCAAGTGGGAGACTGAAGGAAATATGCCCTAGAGACAATAATAAAGTTATTATTTATTTCCTTATATCATGATAAACGTTTATTATTCATGCTAGAATTGTATTAACTGGAAACATAATACTTGTGTGAATACATAGACAAACAGAGTGTCACTAGTATGTGTCTACTTGACTAGCTCGTTGATCAAAGATGGTTATGTTTCCTAGCCATAGACATGGGTTGTCATTTGATTAACGGGATCACATCATTAGGAGAATGATGTGATTGACATGACCCATTCCGTTAGCTTAGCACACGATCGTTTAGTATGTTGTTATTGCTTTCTTCATGACTTATACATGTTCCTATGACTATGAGATTATGCAACTCACGTTTATCGGAGGAACACTTTGTGTGCTACCAAACGTCACAACGTAACTGGGTGAGTATAAAGGAGCTCTACAGGTGTCTCCAAAGGTACTTGTTGGGTTGGCGTATTTCGAGATTAGGATTTGTCACTCCGATTGTCGGAGAGGTATCTCTGGGCCCTCTCGGTAATGCACATCACTTAGGCCTTACAAGCATTACAACTAATGAGTTAGTTGTGGGATGGTGTATTACAGTACGAGTAAAGAGACTTGCCAGCAACGAGATTGAACTAGGTATTGAGATACTGATGATCGAATCTCGGGCAAGTAACATACCGATGACAAAGGGAACAACGTATGTTGTTATGCGGTCTGACCGATAAAGATCTTCATAGAATATGTGGGAGCCAATATGAGCATCCAGGTTCCGCTATTGGTTATTGACCGGAGACGTGTCTCGGTCATGTCTACATAGTTCTCGAACCCGTAGGGTCCGCACGCTTAACGTTATGATGACAGTTATATTATGAGTTTATATGTTATGATGTACCGAAGGTTGTTCGGAGTCCCAGATGTGATCAGACATGATGAGGAGTCTCGAAATGGTCGAGACATGAAGATTGATATATTGGAAGCCTATATTTGGATATCAGAAGTGTTCCGGGTGAAATCGGGATTTTACCGGAGTACCGGGAGGTTACCGGAACCCCCCGGGGAACATAATGGGCCTTAGTGGGACTAGGTGGAAGAGAGGAGAGGCGGCTAGGGCTGGGCCGCGCGCCCCTCCCCCGCAGTCTGAATAGGACAAGGAGAGGGGGCCGGCGCCCCCCCTTCCTTTTTCTCCTCCACTCCTTCCCCCTCCCAAGTCCTAATCCAACTAGGAAAGGGGGGGAGTCCTACTCCCGGTAGGAGTAGGACTCCTCCTGGCGTGCCCTCCCCTTGGCCGGCCGCACCCCCCTTGCTCCTTTATGTACGGG
>NC_041389.1:503682575-503708937 GCF_002162155.2 Triticum dicoccoides
AGAGGGGCACCCCTAGACACACAAGTTGATCAATTGATCTCTCCCAACCGTGTGCGGTGCCCCCTCCACCATAGTCCACCTCGATAATACTGTAGCGGTGCTTAGGCGAAGCCCTGTGTAGGTAGAACATCAACATCGTCACCACACCATCGTGCTGACGAAACTCTCCCTCAACACTCGGCTGCATCAGAGTTCGAGGGACGTCATCGGGCTGAACGTGTGCTGAACTCGGAGGTGCCGTACGTTCGGTACTTGATCGGTTGGATCGTGAATACGTACGACTACGTCAACCGCGTTGTGCTAATGCTTCCGCTTTCGGTCTATGAGGGTACGTGGACAACACTCTCCCCTCTTGTTGCTATGCATCACCATGATCTTGCGTGTGCGTAGGATTTTTTTTGAAATTACTACGTTCCCCAACATAGTTAACTCCACACCACAACACAAGCCTCTCCCCATGACTGCGGATGACGAAGCTCTGTGGGAGAGCGTTTCCACGGAGATGAAGCATGCCATGGCCGCCCTTGCCACCGCTTGGTAGAGCTGTCGTGCCAGACGGATCGAGGTCGGCTTGCCGGCCAGCTTGCCCAATGTCTTCGATAACGAGGATGACACCACGATGGAGACGGGCTCCGATGACACCGCCCTGGCCCCCTCACTTCCTATGCACACTGGCTTCACCATGGAATAGGTGCATGCGCACTACAATGCCGTCATGGTTGAGGTGCAGCCTGTGTCAGCGCCTTTGTCGGCCTTCCACCAGGAGCAAGAGGAATAATGGTACAACATGTTTCTCCTGGAGTAGCACCGACTGGCGGAGGGCCAGATATATGGCGAGCGCGCGAGCGAGGAGGCCGTCGTGAACCCCCACTTCATCGCGGAGCAGCGTGCCATCTATGATGTCATCCGTGTTAAAGATTCTGCTCGGCAGGAAACGACAGCCGTGGAGTGCTACTTGTGAGCTGCGTTGGGATTTTCTCCGAAGAGTAGAGGAGATGCAACACAATAGAGATAATTATTTCCCGCAGTAAGAACCAAGGTATCACTCTGGTAGGAGAATCACGTAATGCCTCGTGAACAGCACCTGCACACACAAAAGCTAATACTTGCACCCAACATAGGCAAGAAGGTTGTCAATCCCCTTGAACTCGTTACTTGCAAGGATCAAATCTTATATAGGTAAATAGATAACTGCAAAACAAAATAAAAGATAAAAAAATTATAGCAAGGATATTTTGGTTATATATATATAGAAGATAAAAGTAGACCTGGGGGCCATAGTATTCACTAGAGGCTTCTCTCTTGAACACATAGCATATGGTGGGTGAACAAATTACTGTTGGACAATTTATAGAAAAGCGCATAGTTATGACAATATTCAACGCAATGATCATGTATATAGGCATCATGTCCGAGACAAGTAGACCGACTCCTGCCTGCATCTACTACTATTACTCCACCCATCGACCGCCATCCTGCATGCATATATGGTATTAAGTTCATGAAAAATAGAGTAACGCCTTATGCAACATGACATGATGTAGACAAAGTAAACCCAATCGATATGAATAAGCCCTGTCATTTTACCCTTAATGGCAACAATACAAATACGTGCCTTGTCCCCCACTGTCACTTGGATATAGAGCACCACAAGATTGAACCCATTACAAAGCACCTCTCCCACTGAAGATAAATCAATCTAGTGGGCCAAACCAAACAGATAGATATGAGAGAAATACAAAGCTATAATAATCATGCATAAAAGTTCAGAAAAGACTCCATTACTTATCATAAATATTCATATCATAAACCAATAATTCATCGGATGCCAACAAACACACCGCAAAAGAAGATTACATCGGATAGAACTCCAAGAACATCGAGGAGAACATTGTATTGAAAATCAAAGAGAGATAATAAGTCATTTAGCTACTAGCTATAGACCCATAGGTCTGCGGTGAACTACTCACGCATCATTGGAGGGCAGCAAAGATGATGCAGAAGCCCTACGTGAAGGATTCCCTCTTTGCCAGAGTACCGGAAAAGGCCTCCAGATGGGATCACGGAAGAACAGAAACTTGGGTGCGGCAAAAAAAGTGTTTAGAGTGGCTCTCTGTTGGTTTCCGGATTTTAGAGAATTTATAGAGGTTGAATTAGGTAATACCAAGCCACGAGGGGCCCACAAGGCAACAGGGTGTGACCTCTTTGTCGTTCGCTAGCAGACGGCAAAGAGTTGGCTCATGGCAAAGCCTACCTTTGCCGTCCGCTGCCTCTTTGCCGTCCGTTTTCTGCTGGCTTATGGCAAAGCCTACCTTTGTCGTTCGTTAGTGGACAACAAAGAGTGGGCAGACGACAAATCTGCTGATGCCAGTAGTGATATTACCACCTCAATATTGCAAAACTATTGCAAGGAATCAAACTTATCACATTCAGTGATCTACATGAAAGTTTTATTATATCCCTCTTGAATATCTATCATATCAGGATCAATTTCATAACACGTGCATATTGCCATTACTATTTATTAGACCTTCAAAAATATATAAGTGAAGCATGAGAGTGAAAATATTTCTTTAAAATATAACCACCGCCGTGCTCTAAAATATATAAGTGAAGCACTAGAGAAATTGTCCTAGCTCAAAACATATAAGTGAAGCACATAGAGTATTCTAACAAATCATGAATAGATATGTGCCCCTCTCAAAAGGTGTGTGCAGCAGATAATGATTGAGGAAAATTAAAAGAAAACAACGCAAAGACTAACATAATACAAGACGCTCCAATCAGAACTCATATCATGAGATGAATAAAAATATAGTTCCAAGTAATATACCGATGGTTTGTAGATGAAAGAGGGGTGGCCATCCGAGGCATCCCCAAGCTTAGATGCTTGGTTCTCCTTAAATATTACTTTTAGGTGCCTTGGACATCCCCAAGCTTAGGGTCTTGCTATTTCTTATTCCTTCATCCATCGTGATCTCACCAAAAACTTGAAAACTTAAGCACACAAAACTCAGCAGAAACCTCGTGAGATCTGTTAGAATAACAAGCAAATCATAAACTTTAGGTAATGTTATGAACCCATTCAAATTTTATTATTGCATAATACCAACTGTATTCTACTTCTCCATGACTTATACACCCCGTATAATCCATTGCAATACTAAAAACAAGTAAACTATGCAACAAAAATAGAATATATCTAAAATAGAACAATTAATGATCTGAACATACGAAATACTTACGTAGCTCCAAAAATTCTGGAAAATTAGGGCAATGTGCGAAATTTGTATATCAATAACGTGTAAAACATCCAGAATTTTATCAAGTTCCAGTAAATTTTAAAAATTCCAGTACCGGGCGTAAATGTTTTTGTTTGTCACAGAATCAAGTCAACTATCAACCAAGTCATCCCAAAGGATTTACTTGGCATAACACTAGTTAAAACATAAAAACACAATCATAATAGCAGCATAATTGTGTTAACACTCAAAAATATAAATGATAACTATTGGGTTATCTCCCAACAAGCTCTTCCTTTATAGCCATTAAGATAGACTTGGAGATTTCAACGATGCTCACATGAAAGACAAGAATTGAAGCACAAAGAGAGCATCATAATACATGTGACAAACAAATTTAAGTCTAACATACTTCCTATGCTTAGACATTTTATAAGGAAACAAACTATCAAGGCAAGCAATATCTAGCATATGAAAATAGGAAGAGTGAAACATTAATAATTTTAACATATTGAGAGGTAATTCAATAACATGAAGATTTCTACAACCATATTTGCCTCATCTATAATACCTAAATAGTTCATCCCCACTATGGTATTTCTCTTGAGATGCAAGCTATCCACATCAGCACGTCCGCCACCTCCACATTCTATCACTAACTTACGGATGGGCCCGACCACACAACAGCCCTGACAGATCAACGTCCGTTACCTGATGCGTAATGCATGTCCTCTCATCTCCCCCGTCAATTTAATTCGGCTCTTCCTTCTCGGCTTCTCCGTCAGTTTCCCCAACTTTAATCCCCTCCCATGAGCCCCTTCAATAGCCAATCCACTCCCAGGTTCCTGGCCAAATCCAGGAACAAGAAGATGGATCTCACGTGCAGTTTTTCATCCCCACCACCCGCCTGCACTCCGCCAAGAACAAACAATTTTTTCCAAAACATGGATGGAGAAGAATCTCACGTCCTTGGCTTGGTAGGACTCATAGAGGATGGCTGCAACAATTGGCTCCCGTACGACGCCGTCGTGGTGCAGGACCGAGGAGGGAACGCAGCAGGGGGGCCTCTTCCTCCTCCCCACACCCTTCTCCTCCTCTTCTTGCACCAAATCGAGGACTTGATGTTGTTTCGTGCCACCACGTTTGGGTCTCGGCTGCTCGCAGGTAAGTGTCGCTCCGCTTTCTTGCATCTTACCAGGTCGTTCCCCATGGGCATGGTGAACAAGTGATTCCCCATTTGTATTCCCGTGTGTGCGATTGCGGAAACGTCTTACCTCGTTGGAGGCGACGGGTTCATGTTAAATAAGCAGGGGCGCACCTCCCTGATACAATGCATACATTGAGTTGTTACAGAGATTGAGACTTGGAGAACAAGAGATAGAATCGGTTACAACTAGGTAGAGATAAGAGAGAATCCTACTACCTAACTACCAAGCTAATCTATACCAAAACAACTCAACAGAAGATAGGTGCGGGTGCGGTCGGTGCACATTGGCACGGTGCACATTGGCATGTTTAACACCCTCCCTTAATCACAACTTCATCAAGTTGAGATTATATCTGAAGGCTTCAAAACTCCTTGTTGGTAATGGCTTTGTGAACCCATCTGCAACCTGATCTCTGGAGTGTATAAACCGAATGTCAAGCTGTTTTTGAGCAATCCTTTCTCGGACAAAAATGAAAATCTATCTCAATATGTTTTGTTTTTGCATGAAACACAGGGTTGGCAGACAGATATGTGGCACCAAGATTGTCACACCATAAACAGGGAGCTTGCTTACTTTTCACACCAAGTTCCTTAAGAATGGACTGCACCCAAATAATTTGAGCTGTGGCATTTGCTAGTGCCTTGTATTCAGCCTCTGTACTTGATCTAGAAACTGTTGCTTGTTTTCTAGCAGACCAGCAGATCAAGTTAGGCCCAAAAAATATTGTAAAACCACCAGTTGAACGCCTGTCATCTAAGCATCCTGCCCAATCAGAGTCAGAGAAGGCACTGACAAGTGTGGAAGATGACCTGCTGAAACTGAGACCAACACTCAAAGTATTCTTGACATATCTTACTATACGTTTGGCAGCAGTCAAATGAACAGTAGTGGGTGCATGAAGAAACTGACAGACTTTATTGACAGCAAAAGAAATATCAGGTCTGGTTAGAGTGAGATATTGAAGTGCTCCTACCAAGCTTCTGTATTTTGTGCTGTCTTCTTGACTCAAGAGTGTACCTTCTATAAGAGATAGTTTCTTTGAGCTGGATAATGGAGTGGATGTAGGTTTACAACCTTGCAGACCAGCCTTCTTGACTAGGTCAGTGGCATACTTTTCCTGAGAGAGATGAAGTCCATCCTTGTGTTTCTTCACCTCAATTCCAAGGAAGTAATGCAAGTCTCCAAGATCCTTTAGAGCAAAGTCTGCCCCCAAGTCTTTTAACAGTCCTATGATTGCTTCATCAGATGAACTTGTCACAATGATATCATCAACATATATGAGGACAAATATGCATGTGTTGGACTTGTTGTAAATGAACAGTGAGGTGTCAGACTTTGAAGGAACAAAGCCAAGAGTTTGCATTTTGTGACAAAGACGAGAATACCAAGCCCGTGGAGCTTGCTTTAGACCATATAATTCCTTATCAAGTTTGTACACATGAGATGGGTTGCTTTTACTTTCAAACCCAGGAGGTTGCTTCATGTACACTTCCTCTTCCAGAACACCATGGAGGAACGCGTTCTGTACGTCAAGTTGTCTGAGACTCCAGCCCCTGGAAACAGCAATAGACAGGACAAGACGAATAGTTGCAGCTTTTACCACTGGGCTAAACGTATCTTCATAGTCTATACCGTACCGTTGCTTGAAGCCTTTTGCAACTAGTCTAGCTTTGTATCGATCAATAGTGCCATCAGACTTTCTTTTGATTCGAAATACCCACTTGCAATCAATCAAGTTTTTACCTTCCTGTGGAGGAACCAAGTGCCATGTATTATTTTTCTTTAGTGCAATAAACTCTTCATTCATTGCCTTCTGCCACCGTTCATCACCAAGAGCTTGTTCAAGTGTGTTAGGTTCACCTGGTTCGCCTGTGGAACAGATCATGCCATATTTAGTTATATGCTTGTAATCAACAGGTTGTTGTCGGTGTCAAAACCGGCGGATCTCGGGTAGGGGGTCCCGAACTATGCGTCTAGGCGGATGGTAACAGGAGACAAGGGACATGATGTTTTACCCAGGTTCGGGCCCTCTTGATGGAGGTAAAACCCTACGTCCTGCTTGATTGATATTGATGATGTGGGTATTACAAGAGTAGATCTACCACGAGATCAAGGAGGCTAAACCCTAGAAGCTAGCCTATGGTATGATTGTTGTTATTGTTGTTGTCCTACAGACTAAAACCATCCGGTTTATATAGACACCGGAGAGGGCTAGGGTTACACAGAGTCGGTTACAATGGTAGGAGATCTACATATCCGTATCGCCAAGCTTGCCTTCCACGCCAAGGAAAGTCCCATCCAGACACAGGACGAAGTCTTCAATCTTGTATCTTCATAGTCTTGGAGTCCGGCCGATGATGATAGTTCGGCTATTTGGACACCCCTAGTCCAGGACTCCCTCAGCAGCCCCTGAACCATGCTTCAATGACGACGAGTCCGGCGCGCATATTGTCTTTGGCATTGCAAGGCGGGTTCCTTCTCCGAATAATTTGTAGAGGATTGTGAACACCAGGATAGTGTCCGGCTCTGCAAAATAAATTCCACATTCCACTGTAGAGAGAATAATGTTTACACAAGTTCAATCTGCTAACGTATTTCGTGGTGTGACGTCACACCACACAACCAAGCCTTCACTCGAATTGTTTTTATTATACCACCTCAGCGCGTTTAGCGAAGCGGTTTCCTGGGCACGTCTTGTTGAAGCAGAGATCGTGCTCCCCCTATTCCGGGATTCTCATCAATACGGACGTGGGTAACCCAACCGCTCCATTGATTGCGGTGCTTGGGAGAAAAGCGAGTTTTACCAGGCCGGTGGGGACGCATAGTTTTGTCCGTCCATATATAAGGGGATAAGGATCCATCTTTTCACCTACGCCTTCTTCCTCCTTTGCTTATCCATCTCCGCGCACTCGAGCTCCAGCGCCCAAGTCCGCACATCTCGCCTCGACCTCCTCCAGCCATGTCCGGAGCGGGAGGCAAATGGATGGCCTCCTCCGTTACGGAGGGGCACATCGAGAGGCTGCGCGGTGCCGGATACCTGTCCAGCGACATCGCGCACCGGCTCCCCAACAAGGGGCAGCTCATCCCCACCCCCAGGCCCCATGAGAGGGTGGTATTCCTTCCCCATTTCCTCCGCGGACTGGGCTTCCCACTTCACCCCTTTGTCCGGGGTCTCATGTTCTACTACGGCCTGGATTTCCATGATCTGGCCCCGAATTTCATCCTCAACATTTCGGCGTTTATCGTCGTGTGCGAGGCCTTCCTCTGCATCCAGCCCCACTTCGGCTTGTGGCTCAAGATTTTCAATGTCAAGCCGAAGGTCGTGAAGGGGGATCAAGTGGAATGCGGAGGCGCCATGGTGGGCAAGATACCCAACGTTACTTGGCTCGAGGGCGCCTTCATGGAAACCATCAAGGTGTGGCAATCGGGGTGGTTCTACATCACCGAGCCGCGTAACCCTAAATGGGCAGCGGCCCCCGAATTCAGATCTGGCATCCCCACACGGCTCACCTCTTGGAAGGAGAGTGGCCTGACTTGGGGCGATTCGGAGGAGCTGACCGGACTCCAAGCCTGTATCCAAAAGCTGGTGGACAAGAAGCTCAAGCTTGTCAACGTCGTCCAGGTCATGCTCATCCGCCGGATCCTCCCGTGCCAACAACGGGCCTTTAAACTGTGGGAGTTTGATCCGGTTCAACACCGAACCTTCAGCGGGCTCTTCGACACTAGGTACGAAGATGCCTGGAAGGTGCTTTTTAAGGGCGCCGAGGCCCTCGCATCCGCTACCGAAGATCGCGGATTCCGCTCGCAGCGTCAGGCTGACGAGGTAAATGATTTTACCCTTTACGGGATACTTGTTTTTCATAGTTTGACTCTATGCGGGATCTAAACTCCCTTTCCTTTGACAAGACTGGATGAAGAAGGCCAAGTAGACTAACTGTCCGGCCCCCTTGCCAGAAGACCCAGTGGATGCCCATCTGGCGGGGCTGCTGGTTCTGGCACCCCATGTGGTGCCGGAGAAGAAGGCCAAGAAGGAGGCCACGGGTACTCGGAAGAGTTCCCGTTTTCAGGTGTCCGATGACTCCAAGGCGGACTCCTCCCCCGAGGACAAGGAGAAGAAGAAAAGGGCCTCTCCCCCAGCGGGGGAAGGGAAGACAAGGAGGGCCTCCCCAATGAGGGAGGCCGAAGGGTCCAAGAAGGGAAGAACTCTTCCCCCGGACTGTTCTGCCAACGCTGGTGACGACGACGAGGATTGGCCTCCGAGGGCCAAGCCCCTGGCGAGATCCTAAGTATCCGGACTCCCGAATGACTTCATGATTTTTCTCTTTGCCACTTGGTGTCTTTCTAACGCCGCATACAACCCTGCAGTCCGCCCAAGGACGATCTTCCCGCTTCGTCGAGCGGGTCCTTGGGTTCGTCGGACGTGAACAACACTTCACTTCCAACCGCCTCTTCTCCCCGCGACGCTGACGATGTCGAGGTGGGATCCCAGGGAGGGACCCATCCGGAGGAGGAGGACCCGGAGGTAGCACAGGGCGACCTCCTGGAGTGGTTCCGGAGTCCGGCGGGCGGCCCCTTCGCAAGAAGGGCAAGACCGTGGCGCCGGCGGCCTCCATCCAACCGGAGGCGCCAGATAACTTGCTGGAGGCGCTCAACAGCGCTTCCATTGAGGAGGAACACCGCACTGTCATGAGTGCGATGATTCAGAAGGTCCAGCTCGCCAAAAGCGGGCTGACCGAAGCCTGCAGCAGCCTTCTATCAGGCTTTGAGGTAAGAATATTAATATATGTAAAATAATATCGCATAGACAGTAGCCCCTGATGCTCGGTTCGGTGTTCGGAAAGAAAAGCCAGACTGAGGATCTAAAAAGATATACACAGCAGTCATAAAAAATATGTCGATATGGGATTGCAGGCTACCCTGCTGACCTCTGCCGCACTGACTGCGGAGGTCAATGCTTTGAAGCAAAACCTTGAGCGGTCTGAGAACGAGCTCGATCGTGCCAAGAAGCAACTCGAGGCCAAAGAAGGTGAGTAGCACCTTATTAAAATTGTACCTTACAGAAAAGGATTTGGTTGCAAAAAGAATGACAAGGATAACGTGGGTATTGCAGGGGCCACAAACGAGGTGGCGACCCTGAAGGAGGCAGTGTCCGTGGCCGAACGTAATGCAGCCGTGGAGCGCGCCGAGCGAGAGAAGCAGGAGGCGCGGGTGGCGGAGGTACGGCAAGAGCTCCAGGCTCTCGTGGAAAAACACGAGAGTTTGGAGCATGACTCAAAGACTCGAGAGTCCGAGCTTGCATCGGCTCTTGAGAGTGCCAAAGCTGCTAAGGCCGAAGCCTACAAGGCCCTCCAGGAAATCGAGGCGTTGAAGAAAATAGCGTCGGGTAAGGCATTTTTCATGCAAAGCAAGCATGTGGATGTGGATTACGTGTTACTTACCCGAATTCGGAGCTCTCCAGGAGCGTTCATAGATCTGCCCCGCAGCGTGTCCGATGCTGCCGCTTTCTACAGGGCCGAGGAGGGGAGCGCGACGGAGAAGGTCTTCTGGTCTCAGTATGCTGAGGCCGGACATCCGGTTCCCTTTAGCGACCAGCTGAAGCAGCTGGTCGAGCTCCAGAAGGTGGCCGAACAGGCCATGAAGGGCCTCATAGTTCGGCTGTGGCCCAATGAGGCCATGCCTGGGAGCTACTTCGGCCTGGTGCAGCGGCTGGTGGATGCGTGTCCATGGGTTGAGGTCATCAAGCGATCCGCCTGTATTGAAGGTGCCCGTCGGGCCCTTGCCCGTGCTAAGGTGCACTGGGGCAAGATGGATTCTGAGAAGCTTGTGACGGACGCGCCACCGCCGGGCAAGGAGTATCGCACGCCCGAGATGTATTATAAGAGTGTCCTGAAGGGTGCCCGCACTATTGCGGGTGAGTGCTCCAATATTGTAATATTTGAGTAAACTCGCATTTTGTTATCCTATGCGCAGAAAACCTTGTTCATATGCGCTAAGCAATGCTTGTTGATTTAAAATATTACCTTCTGTGCGGCTGTTTATCAAATATAAGAGATGGCAAGTCGTCGGCTTCAGCCCCCATGCCACGAGTGCTGGGGTGTTCGGTATAAATTTGAGCACTCTTGTTCCCATATTTGGGTCCATCTAGGGAGGCGCTCAACACGACGAACTAGGCAACCGGACTTATAATGCTTGAACACTCTCACTTAGCCATAGAATTCTATAATTTTAAATTTCGGCGAAGCCCCTAGTGTTCGGAAGACCAAATTCGGGGCGCTATCCATGCCTGGGCCGGACAAAGCCGGTTCCTCGCTCTAAGCAGCATAAGTCTTTAGGGACTCGAAAAAACCTCTCGAACAGCGACCGGCTCTCGCCTCATCATGACAGTGAGTTTTAGCTTTCTCCACTGAGGCGTTAACCCAGCTCAACTGGGGCGCAATCGCAGTGGTTCTCCCAGTGCTACCTTAGCTGATACAACGGAACGTAAGGTACCAAAACATGGGAGCCGGGCAAACCCAACTATTGACCCAAGACATGATTCGGATCTGATGCATATAATGCTATAAGTTCAGAGTGCCACACTTGTGAAAGTGTTCGGACTTATCACACCATGATGTGGGGAACATAAGCCCCTGGTGTTTTTAGCCGTACCAAGTGTACGGATGCAACATGTCGCAAATGAACATATGTATAAGAAAGAAATGCAATTATAAGCAAAAAGGTGCTGCATTGTTTTATTCAAGAAGTACTGCTATGAATGCAGAACGAGACAAATAGTGCGATAAGCAAGGGACGAGACTATTAAACATGTCCCCCCTCCAGGGGTAGGCTGCGGAGTGGTGTATAAAACAGATTTAATGCTCGTAAGGGAGACCACCTGGATATTCGTCGTAGCCTTTCTCCTTCCCTGGCTGTTGCATCGTGAGTTCGGCCGATCTACTGCTGGACAGGGCCTCTGTAAATGGAGTCCTGTGGGTCAGAAAAGAAAAAAGGAAAAAGAAATGACACACTTGGGAGCCCCTGATGTGGTTGAGCCGCATTCTGGGCCTGTCGTGGTCGTGCCCCTTCCCCTATGCTCATGGTATCTCCAGAGCGTAGTGATGTACGCGACGGACCAGTCTTGCGATCTTGCGAGGGCTGGGGTTGGGGTCGCATTGCTACGCGTGCTCGGAACGCGCCAGGTGGTCTTGTTGTAGGTTACTTCGGGCGCGGTTGGCCGTGTCCGGTCGCTTAACGGCCGGACTCGAGAATTGCCTTAAGAGGCTGCATTGTACTTCTGCCGCGAGAGGCACTGTATGTTCCTCCGTTCGGAGGGAGCACTCGGTGTTTCCGTTGACTGTGATGACTCCTCGAGGGCCTGGCATCTTGAGCTTGAGGTATGCATAGTGCGGCACCGCGTTGAACTTTGCAAACACGGTCCGTCCGAGCAGAGCATGATAGCCACTGCCGAACGGAACTATGTCGAAGATTAACTCCTCGCTTGGGAAGTTATCCGGGGATCCGAAGACCACTTCCAGTGTGACTGAGCCCGTACAATTGGCCTCTACACCTGGTATGACACCTTTGAAGGTCGTCTTTGTGGGTTTAATCCTTGAGGGGTCTATGCCCATCTTGCGTACTATGTCCTGATAAAGCAGGTTCAGGCTGCTGCCGCCGTCCATCAGGACTCTGGTGAGGTGAAATCCATCGACGATTGGGTCTAAAACCAATGCGGCGAATCCGCCGTGGCGGATGCTGGTGGGGTGGTCCCTTCGATCAAAAGTGATCAGGCAGGAGGACCATGGGTTAAACTTCGGGGCGACTGGCTCCATCGCGTATACGTCCCTGAGTGCACGCTTTCGCTCCCTCTTGGGTATGTGGGTTGCGTATATCATATTCACCGTCCGCACTTGTGGGGGAAAACCCTTCTGTCCTCTGTTGTTCGGCGGTCGGGTCTCTTCTTCGTCATCGCTATGCAGCCCATTGTCATTGTTTTCGGCGATTAGCTTGCCTGCCTGCTTGAATACCCAACAGTCCCTGTTGGTGTGGTTGGCTGGCTTTTCGGGGGTGCCGTGTATCTGGCATGAGCGATCGAGTATTCGGTCCAAATTGGACGGACCCGTAGTAGTTCGTTTGAATGGCTTCTTCCGCTGACCGGGTTTCGAGCCTCTGAATCCGGCGTTGACTGCCGTATCCTCATTATTGTCGCCATTAATGCGGTGTTTATTCTTGTTGCGACATGACCTGCCATTGCGATCCTTGGTATCCGGACTGCCGGAATTTTTGCTAAGGTTGTTGCTGCGAGCTAGCCAGCTTTCCTCTCCTACGCAAAAGCGGGTCATGAGTGATGTGATGGCTGCCATGGATTTCGGCTTTTCCTGTCCCAGGTGCCGGGCAAGCCACTCGTCGCGGATGTTATGTTTGAAGGCTGCGAGGGCCTCCGCATCTAGACAGTCGACGATTTGATTTTTCTTAGTTAAGAACCGTGTCCAGAATTGTCTGGCCGATTTGTCTGGCTGCTGAATTATGTGGCTTTGGTCGTCAGCGTCTGGTGGTCGCACATACGTGGCCTGGAAGTTATCAAGGAATGCGGCTTCCAGGTCCTCCCAACATCCGATTGATTCTGCTGGCAAGCTGTTAAGCCAATGCTGAGCTGGTCCTTTAAGCTTGAGTGGGAGGTATTTGATGGCGTGAAGATCGTCACCGCGGGCCATGTGGATATGAAGGATATAGTCTTCGATCCAAACCGCAGGGTCTGTTGTGCCGTCATAGGATTCGATATTCACGGGTTTAAACCCTTCGGGGATTTGATGATCCATTACTTCGTCTGTGAAGCATAGTGGGTGTGCGGCGCCTCTGTATTGGGCTATATCGCGACGAAGCTCCAACGAGCTTTTTCTATTGTGTTCGGCCCGGCCGGACTTACTGTGTCTGGCACGACGGTTGTCGTCACGTATCATGGGGCGCCCACGCGATCCGTAGATCGATCTTGATTGTCTTGCCTTATCCTCCAATATATCTCGCAAGTCCGGAGCATTCCCCTGTGGCCTTGTGCTGTTCGATCGGTGCCGGGGTACGGTTATAGTGAAGGGCCTAGAGGCCTCTCTGTCGCGGCCGCGAGGTGGCCGGTCAGCCGTATTGTGCTCTGGTAATGCAGGTTTATATGCCTCCTCCTCTAATCGCCGGAGCAACTTGCGTTTGGGGTAGCTTTTGGAGGGGCGTTCGAGCTCATGCTCTTCGGCCGCCAGGACTTCCGTCCATCTGTCGGCTAGCAGATCCTGATCAGCTCTAAGCTGTTGCTACTTTTTCTTGAGGCTGTTTGCCGTGGCCATAAGCCTGTGTTTGAAACTCTCTTGTTCGATGGGATCCTCAGGCACGACAAATTCGTCGTCGTCGAGGCTTGCCTCATCTCGAGAGGGAGGCATGTAAATATCTTCCTCTACCTCTTCGTCTGCCGCCCTCTTGTGAGGGCTGGCATCCCCGTCCTCCTGCGCTGAATCTTGCTAGAGGGGGTTGTCTTCGGCACTGTCTGGGGTATTATTATCTCCGGTGCCGGAATCGCCATTCTTGCTGTGGCGGGATTTAGAGCGGCGCCGCTGACGCCGGCGCTTGGGCTGTTTCTTGGAGGGGTCTTCCTCCGCTGTTCCTTCGCCATTCCCATCCTTTGGGATATCCACCATTTATATGTCATATGACGAGCTGGCTTTCCAGTGCCTAGTAGGCGCTAGTTCTTGGTCATCTCCGGCATCGTCGTCCATACCGTCGATGTCGTCGGAGTCGAAGTCTAGCATGTCGGTTAGATCATCGACAGTGGCTATTAAGTGGGTGGTGGGTGGGTCTTGAATTTCTTCGTCGTCCGCATCCCAACCGTCCTAACCGCAGTTCGGCTAGGGCTCTCCTCATAACGAGAGATATTTTAGCGAGCTCAAAACGTCGCCAAAAGGTGAGTGTTGAAAGATGTTCGCGGCGGCGAACTCCATGATCGGCGCCCAATCGGATTCGATTGGTGGGGGCGCGGGAGGTTCAGAGTCCGGCAAGGAGTCCGGCACCTTGGAGTCACGAGCTTCAGAAGGGACAAAGTCAGTATTCGGCTCTATCACCATAGAGGTTGCAGCCCCCGAGGCGGTGTCTAACCACCCGTCCTCGATCTACGCAGCCGGCTCCGAATCGGAGGTCGGAGCGGACTCGTGTGCGGCCTCCAGGGCACTGTCCGGCAGCAGAGCTAAATCATGCCCATCATGACAGTGCGGCACGATTGGCTGTGGCTCGGATCCATTGAAGATCAAGTCTCTGCGGATGTCATCCGTGAAGTTCAGACTTCCAAATCTGACCTGATGGCCAGGGGCGTAGCTTTCGATCTGCTCCAGATGGCCAACCGAATTGGCCCGCAGTGCAAAGCCGCCAAATACGAAGATCTGTCCGGGGAGAAAAGTCTCACCCTGGACCGCGTCATTGTTGATGATCGAAGGAGCCATCAAGCCTATCGGTGACAACACAGAGGAAATCTCAATGAAAGCACCAATGTCGGTGTCAAAACCGGCGGATCTCGGGTAGGGGGTCCCGAACTGTGCGTCTAGGCGGATGGTAACAGGAGACAAGGGACACGATGTTTTACCCAGGTTCGGGCCCTCTTGATGGAGGTAAAACCCTACGTCCTGCTTGATTGATATTGATGATGTGGGTATTACAAGAGTAGATCTACCACGAGATCAAGGAGGCTAAACCCTAGAAGCTAGCCTATGGTATGATTGTTGTTATTGTTGTTGTCCTACGGACTAAAACCATCCGGTTTATATAGACACCGGAGAGGGCTAGGGTTACACAGAGTCGGTTACAATGGTAGGAGATTTACATATCCGTATCGCCAAGCTTGCCTTCCACGCCAAGGAAAGTCCCATCCGGACACGGGACGAAGTCTTCAATCTTGTATCTTCACAGTCTTGGAGTCCGGCCGATGATGATAGTTCGGCTATCCGGACACCCCCTAGTCCAGGACTCCCTCAGTTGTATTACCCCTTTTTGAAGCCGTGTGCGACGTGGTGATGAGGTAATCTGTAGATTAGCCACAGAAGATCCTGTGGGCTGAGCAGGAGTTGTAGTTGCCGATCCCGAGAGGGATTCTCCGACTGCTGCAGCCGAATCCAAATCTGCAGGGCTTGGATCCTCTATGGTGGAAAGCGACGTGGAATCCTGAGCAGCAGCCGCAAAAGATCCTGGTGAAGGAGGCAGCTCATCATTGCTGCATGATGGCGTAACAGCCTCGAGGCGCGCGCGAGCACTGGCACGGGGCGCCGTGGCCGCATCTGCTCCTGGCCCCATCTCGGTCGGGCGAACCGGGGCGCGGCGTGCGTAGCACCGCGGGTGGGCGCTGAATCGCGCGTCGTCCACACCCATCGCAGGGGGCCGCGTGTCAGGCGCGGATTGGAGCGGTGCTGGAGGCGCGCCTCGACCGATGGGAGGTGACCGCATGGCACGCCCAGAGCCAGTTTGCACGGAGCAGGATGATGGCGCGACTGGCGCATCTGGCGCGTCTGCGCCCGCGGATCCCGAGGAAGATCCGATCTGCTGCGCCTGCCGAACGGATTCCGAGGCGGATCTGCCTCCCGTCTCACGACACATGAGATGTCGTTCGGAGGAGACGTTTTTTTCACCGTTTTCTTCATTGTTTTCTCTGGTTTCTCCTGTTTCATCACAAAACTCAAAAGTGCCATTAGTAAGAGGATGCGTCAGTGGTTGATCATCATAATTTAGTCCCCCGTGATCAATGCCGGAGAGATGAGGAGGAAGGAGTAGAATTTCCTCACGAAGAAGGGCGCCGGCATTTGAATGGAGGTCAGCGAAGGGAAACTTCGTTTCATCAAAAACGACATCCCTGGAGATGTAGACGCGACCGGTGGAGACATCTAGGCATTTAACTCCTTTGTGTTGAGCACTATACCCTAAGAAAACACATTGTTTTGAGCGAAACATAAGCTTGCGTTTGTTGTATGGGCGAAGGTTGGGCCAACAGGCACATCCAAAGACACGAAGAGATTTGTAGTCGGGTTTTTTATGAAGGAGACGTTCTAGGGGAGTTTCATTGTTGATAACACGACTAGGAAGCATGTTGATGATATGAACGGCAGTGAGAAAAGCCTCATCCCAAAATTTTAGCGGCATGGATGCACCAGCGAGGAGGGCAAGGCCAACCTCAACTATATGTCTGTGCTTGCGTTCAGCTAAGCCATTCTGTTGATGGGCATGCGGGCATGACACGTGATGTGATATGTCAAGGGTTTGGAAAAAGGAGTTGCGTTTTTCGTACTCCCCTCCCAGTCCGATTGGACTGCAATGATCTTATGATCAAATTTTCTTTCAACTAGAGCTTGGAAGTTTTTGAAAACTTGAAAGACGTCGGATCTTCTTTTGAGGAGATAGATCCATGAAAATTTGCTGTAGTCATCTATGAAGGTTACGTAATATGTGTGTCTACCAACAGAACTAGGGGCATGACCCCAAACATCAGAGAAGATTAATTGCAAAGGGTTGGTAGAAACACTAGTAGATATAGGATAAGGTAACTGATGACTTTTTGCTCGCTGACAAGAATCACAAATGGTTTCAAGATCACGCTCACCAACATACGGGAGGTTATTTTTCCTAAGTAATTTTTCAACTAAAGAGAAAGCAGCATGTCCTAGTTGACCGTGCCACCGTGTTGACGAAATTTTGGCAACACCATAGGCTCATTTATTGAATCTTCGATGCTCCGGAAGCAATGGATAGAGGCCTCGAACGCATCTACCTCGATAGGGTATTTTCTTTGTGGCCTGGTCCTTGATCAAGAAAAAGAAAGGATGAAATTCAAGGAAGACATGATTGTCAATGGCAATTCTATGAACAGAAAGTAGATTCTTGTCGGCACTAGGAACATGCAAAATTTTCTTTAGATGAATTTTACGGCGAGGGGTACTAAAAAATGAGTGACCAACATGACTGATCCTCATACCTTCACCGTTGGCAGTGCAGATTTCATCTTTTCCGTGGTACTTCTCCTTCATAATGACCTTCTCGAGCTCGTTTGTGATGTGATTGGTAGCACCACTGTCGACATACCAGTTTGTGTCGATGCCGTAGGAGCCGTCCGCAGCTGTAGCAACTTTGTCCTCATCTTGGGAGTCATCGTCATCTTCATCGTAGCGGTACCAGCAGTCTTTGGCCGTGTGCCCAAGCTTGCCGCAGATCTGACAGCGAGGGGCATCCGGATGAGACCTCGTGGAGCTGCCGCCACGACGAGATTTGGGGTTGGTGGAGCGACCGCCGCGGGAGTTGGAGGAGGCACCACCGTTGCTGGTGCCTCCGGGACGCCCTTTGGTGCGAGGAGAGCCACGGGAGCGAGTGCCACTGCCACGACCGCGAGATGCAGCGTTGGCCGAGGACTTGAAGCCGCCGGCGGAGCCATGAAACTGGGCCATGCGCTGATCGAAGTTACTCAGCATGGCATATAGCTCATCAAGCGTGACGGGCGTGACGCGGGCGTCGAGGGCGGAGACGAGCGGCTGGTAGTCGATGTCGAGCCCATGGAGAATGTACGAGATCAACTCGTCATCCTGGATGGGTTTCCCGGCGGCGGCGAGTTCATCAGCGAGGCCGCGTAGAGAGGCGAAGTAGGCGACGACCGACTGGTTGCCCTTCTGCACATTGATGAGCGCAGTGCGGATGTTGTTGACGCGGCTGAGGGAGTGGGACGAGAACATGCCCGCCAATGCCACCCAAAGTTCACGCGCCGTGGTGATCGCGGTGACCGCGACCAGAACCTCCTTGGAGAGAGTACTCAGCAGGTAGCCGAGCACTTGTTGGTCCTCCCTGACCCAGAGAGGGTGGAGAGGGTTGGGCGCAGAAGTCTCCTTGCCGTCTTTGTCCTTGGTGACGTGGAGTCTGGCCGGTTCCGGCGAGGTGCCGTCGACGTAGCCGAAGACACCGGCGCCCCGTAGGTGGGGTGTGACCTGCGTGCGCCAGAGCACATAGTTCGTGCGGTTGAGCTTCTTGGTGACCTGGCCGTTTAGGCTAGGTTGGGTGGCGCCGGATGAAGACATTGCTATGCACTAGATGCAATCGGGATAGCTAGTTAGATTGAGAGAGGAAGGGCTCTGATTACCATGTGCGATTGCGGAAACGTCTTACCTCGTTGGAGGCGACGGGTTCATGTAAAATAAGCAGGGGCGCACCTCCCTGATACAGCGCATACATTGAGTTGTTACAGATATTGAGACTTGGAGAACAAAAGATAGAATCGGTTACAACTAGGTAGAGATAAGAGAGAATCCTACTACCTAACTACCAAGCTAATCTATACCGAAACAACTCAACAGAAGATAGGTGCGGGTGCGGTCGGTGCACATTGGCACGGTGCACATTGGCATGTTTAACACCGTGGACGTATGAAGCACGGATCTATGGAGTGATGGTGAAGCGGGTCCATGTGCTAGATACACTCTTTCCATATTACACTTTGTCCATCTTCACCGGCTGTAGCACTCCTCCTGCCATGTTCGTCAGATGATGTGTCTACAAACGCCGAGTTGTCTCCAACAGTAAGGTCCCCGTATGTACTTCCGGTGATTTGTCCACAAATGTTGATTCGTCTCCAATAGTCAGTTCCCCCGGATGTAACGCCCGTCAGGTGATCTGTGCATGAACGTTGATTCCTCGCCAACATACTGTAATATTTGTTTTAAATCTCCCATGTTTTCTTAGATCTATTTCTTTATTTCATTGCAGGAAGCGGTCAGCGTTTTTTTTCATTCACTGTTATCTATCTGGAACATCGATCGAAGAATACTTGATTTTCTTTTTGCAACAAACTACAACTTGCGGGATGTACTACTGTTTTTCTCCTTGAAACTGGATGATAAGATGGTGCCTGAGCCAATCCTCTAGCCCATGTTGAACTGCCATCTCAATGTTGTTTCCAGGAAGGCAATATCTATCGATGCAGACGAGTTAAATTACCATGTATGTTCTCTTACGTTTTCGTTTAATGGTCTGATGCCATATGGTACCGGAGCATAGAATTTATTTTCATCTGTTCAATCATATAGATGCTTACAATCAGACTGGGTTATTTGTGAGTTATTTCTAGACATGCATCTTTTTCTCTCTCTCTCAAATAGTTTGTACACATGTTTCACTTACAGATATAAATTGTATGAACGTACTTATATGCTACTACTTTTTTTGCGGGAAAAATAGGGATATACTACTCAGCCATCAAAGAATTAATTAGGGCTGATGTTTACATTATGAATTTCCCTTTCTTGTAGATTTTCAACTTCAACTATTGAATGAGATGCATATGCCTGAACCTGTCCTCCGAGTTGGCCTCCAACAGTTTGCATAGCTCAACACAATCCACTTCTGGGAAGATGGGGATGGTATTTTGTTCATGAATTATGTCCTATGGGCTTGCAGGAGCTAGCTAATACTAGGTTTTCCCAAATTAATATCAGGGTGCAAGATGTGTTGTACTAGTCTCACAACCCAATCGAAGAAATAATAATAACTCTATTTGATTGTTCGGTGAGAGTTTCTTCCTTATTTTTGCAAAGATGTAAAATATTTAACAGGTGTTGGTCTTAGTTATGTTACCGACCAATGCAACATTAAATTGTCCCATATCAGAGGACTATTCTATTTTACCCTAAAAGAGAACCATTGTGTTTGATGGACAAGCATGGATGCAGTCTGATATCCAGTAGGTGCGACACCATTTTGAGTTTTTTTTTTAAATATCTATAGAATTTTAGTGACTCGCTTTAATTAACACTTTTTAATCTACATATAGGTATGCCTGCTAGCATATTAAATTAAAAACTGCTATGTGACTGGCCTTTATTAACCATTTTATCTCAATATATGTCTACGTCTGCTAGCATATTAAACTAAAAACTACAATATATTTGAATCATCATTCCTTGGCTAAATCATTTGTAGATGAATTTGGAGAAAAAGTTAAACCGCTTGCTTGAATTGGTATATGAAAATGTATGATATTGACAAGCCTTCTTTTATCAAAATAGCAAGTCTCTCACAGCCTTTCCAATGGAAATATGTTAGAGTACATGTTTCTTAGTTTAGGCCTTATAAATGACACTATGTCTCCCCTTTTTACCCTCTAACATAAATCTACATAGTGCGCCGTCTTAAAGTTCTACTCTTAGATAACTTAGATAATCAAGCTAACCTAGGTAATCAAGCATTGGTAATCCAATAGGATTGAACATTGACATATACAAAACCTTCTATACTACCAATGGGTTAAATACTCTCTATTATCAATTGTTGTTCTCAGAATTGTCCATGCTAATTTAGCATTCTATTCTGTTTACTACAAAACCTTCAATGTCAGCTTAAGAGTCCTGCAACAACGCACGGGGTATCATCTACTTATAATTACATGTAGGATCATATTCAAATTCAACAATGTAACTATCATGTAAAACGTTCTCTTTATGATCCATATGAATGCAAATCTTATAGTCTTCCAAGATAGTGGGACTAACTGTCGTGGTTCTAAGACTGACAGTAGAAAGGGGGGTAGGTATGGAGAGGTAAGATCTCAGCTATGGTGAAGGTGTACACGCGGGATTTACGAGTTCAGGCCCTTCACCTCTAGACGGTCGATTGGATTATGTGTGTGATATTACAGGGGGTGCGAACCATTGTACCAGAGGAGGGGGGTGGCTTATATAGAGTGCGCCAGGACCCCAGCCCTCCTCCATTACAGGAGGTTCAATGTACATAAAGGCCGGGCGTTACTGATAACACCAGCCATACGTGCTATTAATGATCTTAAAGACTACGGAGTGAACGCCTGACCGTTGCAGGGCCGAGCGACTCCCGGTCTTCAGTATGGTCGAGTGACTCTCCATATGGTCGAGTGACGGTAGGGAGGAGGACCTCCGAGTGATGTGGCCGTCGAGTGGATTGCACTCAACGTGTTCAACCAGAGCTCTCCTGTTGTCTCTTGGTCCCTTTATCTTCTAGGGTAGTGACCTTGGGTAGGACGTATAGGTCAGGCCTATGACCCTACCCCGGGTCTGTATCCTCATCAGTAGCCCCCGAATGGATTAAGGTGCGAGTGGAAAGTAGGTCGAAGTTGAACCTGCTCCGAGCTTCGTGTCTTCACGAGTGTTTTCTGCAAGTCTGAACGCCCGCGTCGGTACTTCGGTGTCGACTCAGTCGCCTTGATCCATTCAGTGAGCTGCCGATTGAACTGGTGACCTCTTGTGTCGAGTGTTGTGTTGAAGCGCGGGATCTTGGGCGCGATTGTCTGCAGTGTATCCCGTATTTCGTGGGATACGAAATTTCAGGGAAGCACGCGGGCCAGAGAGCGCTGAAACGGGCGGCCCGGATAAGTAGTGATGCCTCGATTACCGCGCTTCCTTTTTCGCCACATACGCTGCGTGCAACTGTTGCGGGATTTGACGGGATTGCCTGGTCCCACGCGTCAGTCACTCGGAGGTGACCCTTTATAAGGCGACGGGGCCGAGACGCTTGCACTGTGCACGCCTATTCCTTCTTCTTTCTCCTCTGCTTCTCCATCGTGCCCAGCACATCCGCTCTCGATGCTGCTGCTCCCCAACCATGGTGAAGGACAAGACGGCGGCGCTAGAGCATGCTAAGAAGGCGACGGGGGCGGCCAAAGCGAAGAAGCAGAACCGCGGGTCGTCGTCGCGTGCAGGGCTGCTGCCGGGCTGGATCCAGGGCGATTGGATCCGGTCTTCGGTCCGGCAGGAAGATCTAGCCAAACTGGAGGAGTCCGGATTGATCGCCAAGGGAGCGACGAGGCTGCCGAAGGGGGAGACGGAACCGCAACCTCGACCGGGTGAGTGTGTTCTGCTCGCCACTCACGTCGATCGGGGCTTCTCGCTCCCTCCGCACCCTTTCTTACGGGGCTTTCTAAACTTCTTTGGCGCTCAGCTCCACCGTTTCCCCCCCCCCAACACCATCACGTATTTAGCTGCATTTGTATCAATGTGCGAGAACTTCTTAGGGTGTCGACCGCACTAGGGTCTTTTCAAACATATCTTCACCATTCGTTCCCAGTCGGTAAAAAAAGGCGAAGTCGAGTGACTCGAAAACCCACGTCATCCAGATGTGTGGGGGTTTAGGTATCCAAAAGAGAAACATGAGTGCCTTTCCTGCCATGACTCTCCCTGAATCTATTAGAGGCTGGCAGTCAAGCTGGTACTATTGCCAGGACGTCGCAGCTCCAGGTCAGTCGACTGTTCTTCCCCACTTCTCGTTTGACCGTGTTCAGACCCCTGTCCCACTAAAAGTAACCGCTGATGAGACCATGGAGATGAGGATGTTGGTGGATAGAGTGGTCCAGCTCATCAGTGATGGCGTTACCGGCCTGGACTTGTTGGAAGTGTTCCTCAGTCGACGCATCCAGCTTCTCCAGACCCACGATCACCCAATGTGGTTGTATTCCGGACCGGACGACACCGCTCGGGTCCATCCAGAAGAAGTGCAGTCTGAAACCGTAGCTTTGTGGCTGAGGAGTATCACAGGCAACCAGGACAACCCCAGAGGATCCAGGCGAGTTGTCCCCTTCAGCGACAAAAACCCGCCCGACAAGGTATACTTTTTGTTCCAACTGCTTCCCGCTCATGCTCTGACTGTACTTGATTTTGACTGACTCTTGCTCGACCGATTTGTTCTGCAGGTATTCACTGAGATGCATTCGATGCCCAATGGTGAACAAGCTTTGGAGCAGGTCCAGGAGTGGGAGGACAGTGTGGAGGGGATTTGTGAGTGGGAGTCTCCGGGAGAAGAGGAGGAGGAGGAGAGCGAGGAGTCGGACGAGGAGGAAGAAGTCGACTCGCCGCCGCGCTCCAAACGTCTATCCAAATAGCAGCATGATTCGTCTGGCGGGGGTGGGAAAAGCGTGGTCCCGAGTGCCGGTACTCAGAAGCGCACTCGCACGTCGTCCGTGGAGCAGACGAAGAAGGTGGCCAAGAAGCCTAAAGTTGCTCCTCCCAAGGCTCGGAAGACATTGCCACGGATTAAGATGGACGTCCCTATTGCTTCGGGGTGAGTATCTCATTTGCGTTTGCATAGGCCGACTGAAGATTTTCTTGTTCTGACCAACCAATTCATGCGTCTTTCTAGTCCCACCTCAGCTGCCACTGACATGGACATTGACAAGGAGCCAGGAGAAGAAGAGGCCACCTCATGAGTCGGTAAGTCCGATCGACCAAGCTTTGTTAAGTTGAATAGATCGTCAATCAGCATAATTTCTAACATTTCTCTCTTTCTGTAGTTCCGCAAGAAGTGCTTGTGCTTCCTGATGATGAAGAAGAGGCGCCTCTACAGGAGAGGAAGAGGAGGAGCGGGAGCTCTGGCAGGAGGAGGCTTGAAGTTCAGGTTCGTCAGTCAACGCCGGCGCTCGAGGCGGTGGTCGATCGTTCCGGAGAGCCTGTTTGGACCAGCGTCACGTTTGCCAGCCCGCTGACGACTGATCGTCCGGCGGACTCGACTACGCCAACTCTTGCTGCTCCAGTGCAACTCCACGCCTTTGACCCAACGACTACTTCGGCTGCTCTGCAGCCATCACTTTTTGCTGCGTATCAGACTCCGGATGATTCACCGAGTGCCACTAGGGAAGCGCTTCGTCAGGTGAATCTTGTCATGGAGCAGGTGAAAGTGATGCATGAGGCTAGTAAGGTAGCTTACAACGCCAGCACTACTCTTCAGACCAATGTTCAGGTCAGCAAAATTTCGACTGAACTTTTGGGTGTTGCCTTTATATCTTTATGTCTAATCACCCACTGGGGTGTTCCTTTAAATCTTCAACTTCGCTCGCCTTGAGCTGAGTCTCAGTATACTGTTCGAACCAGTGGGGGCACGCCGAGTGCACCCACTGGGTGTAGTCCCCGAGACCATGGTCGACTGCTGGCAGTTGACTAAGGTCTAATGGTGTATCCTCTCTTTTTTTTGACCTCAGCTGAGTATTGATCTGATCCAGTGGGGGCACACTAAGTGCACCCACTGGGTGTAGTCCCTGAGACTACTGTTGAATATTTTATTCGGCAGTAGTCTTAGAGTAAATCTTCTCTGTCACTGTCGCTTATTTCTGTCGACTGACATGTCTGTCTTTCTGGTTGCAGAGGTCTTGTGATCTTGGAGCTCAGCTCACCGAATCAAAGAAGAAGCATATCAGCATTGAACTTGACCTTGAACTTGCGCTCAAGAAGAAACGGCCATCATGGGAGGTAAACATTCGACCGTTTTGTCTGCTTTGTAGTTCACACTTCGCGCTGGTTTTTCTTTCAGTCTCTTTGAACCGAGTGATTTCACACGAGCAGATGTGCGCAGTGAAAATCACCAACTTCAGTCTCGTCTAAAGACTGTTGAGGATGAAGGAGGCTTTGGAGCAGAAGGATCTAGATCTGGCAGTTGCTCAGAAGGAAGCACGTGAGAAGACGAAGCTTGCGGACCAGAAGCTGGCTTCAGTCGGCAAATTGGAGGAGGAGAACGCGAAGCTGAAGACTGCCATCTCGGATGCTAATCGAGAAGTCGAGCAGCTGAGGAAGGACAAGGAGAATCTGACCACTGAAGTCGGCGGCCTCAGGACCAAGACAGACAAGCTAGAGTCCTATCTGGAGCAACTCACCGCGAAACTTGTTCTGAAGCTTGAAGGTATGATCATTTGACTGCGGTTAATTTGTCGTCGACTAAACTTTGTTGTCATGTTGTCGACTTATCGTTTTTCGCAATGGGACAAAACTGTGTCAGGACTTTGAAGCTGAAACTGGGCGGGTCGAGACCGGTCTCGACCCCATCAACTGTCCTATGAAAGATGACGTTGCAATGAATCTGCTGCGATTGGAGTCACGCTTGGATGGTGCAGTTGCTTATCTAGCTCGACTGAAGGCGGCGATGACCCAAGTGGATGCTGAACTCTGGCCTCAGGCGGAGCTGTCTCAAGACCTCGAGTTCCTGATGACTCGACTAAATCAGATTCCAGGCCGAGTGCAAGAGTGGAAGAAATCTTCCGCTCACAGTGGTGCCGATGTCGCCTTGTCGTTGGTCCGAGTGCACTGCAAGGAGGCTAAGGAAGACAAGCTGGCAGCTCTCAAAGTGGCGAATACTAAGAAGCACTCTTTCCAGGACTTCATGGACACCTTCCTCGCGGCAGCCACTCGCATCGCCGACAGCATCGACCTGGACAGCTTCTACGATCTGGGCAGTCCTTCTCCCGCCAAGTGATTGAAAAAACATTATGCTTCACCTTTATTTGCCTCGGAATGCCGAGTGATTTTGTAACCGTTAAAACTCCTTTGGGTCTGGTGCCTGAGTACTTTTAATCTGCCGTTAGGAAACTCTGGATTTATCTTTGAATATGTTGGGTTTATCTTCGAGTGAAATCTGTTCTCCACTTGGATCGGTTTCTCATCGTTCGATGCAGGTGCTGAAGAAGGATCAGCAGTCGACCCGTTGATGAGCCCTTGGCAGCATTGAACAGCTCATCAGCGAGGTACGCAACAATGGTCTTGACGTTCCTGTCATCAGCAAGGGGCCAATCGTTGGGTGCATACAATCTCGTCCTTCTTCTTGAGGGTGCAGCCCCCGGGTGGGGGGGGGGTGTGGTCGACCCGCAACCTCACTCACCACTCGGTATGATTTTCAAACTTAGGCGAGCACTGGGCTGCAGTTAAGTCCCCGAGTGGGAGGGCTGCTCACCACTAGATAGGAATTTTCAAACTTAGGCGAGCGCTGGGCTGCAGCTAAGCCCCCGAGTGGAAGTGTTGTTCACCACTCGGCAGGATTTTCAAAACTTAGGCGAGCACTGGGCTGCAGCTAAGCCCCCCGAGTGGAAGGGCTGCTCACCACTCGGTAGGAATTTTCAAACTTAGGCAAGCACTGGGCTGCAGCTAAGCCCCCGAGTGT
>NC_041389.1:503709569-503793616 GCF_002162155.2 Triticum dicoccoides
GTAGGATTTTTACACTTAGGCGAGTACTGGACTGCAGCTAAGGCCCCGAGTGGGAGGCAGACTCACCACTCGGTAGGATTTTTATCACTTAGGCGAGTACTGGACTGCAGGTAAGCCCCCGAGTGGGAGGAAGACTCACCAGTCGGTAGGATTTTTATCACTTAGGCGAGTACTCGACTGCAGCTAAGCCCCCGAGTGGGAGGCAGACTCACCACTCGGTAGGATTTTTATCACTTAGGCGAGTACTGGACTGCAGCTAAGCCCCCGAGTGGGAGGCAGACTCACCACTCAATAGGATTTTTATCACTTCATCTTAGGCGAAACAGATTCGCAGCTAAGGCGATACGTACAAAAGAAATAAACAACAATCATTCGGAAGAAAGTAAAATTATGTCTCTTGATAGCCAAACTAAGAGGTATTTCTTATTACATCTCATCAGTCTAAATACTTAAGAGTAAAAAGGCCAGAGCAGATCCGCATTCCAAGTGAGCGGTTCGTCTTTGTTGTGCTCGACATTGAAGAGACGGTATGCTCTGTTGTGGAGCACCTTGGTGACGACGAAAGGGCCCTCCCAAGCAGGGGCGAGCTTCTATGGCTTTTGCTGATACACTCGAAGAACCAAGTCTCCTTCTTGAAATGCCCGACCCCTTACGTTCCTGGCATGGACTCGACGCAGGTCTTGTTGATAAATGGTCGACCAGATCAAGGCCATCTCTCTTTCTTCCTCCAGGAGGTTGACTGCATCTTGTCGAGCTTGTTCTGCTTCCTCTTCCGAGAAGAGTTTGACTCGGGGAGCATTGTGGAGCAAATCACTCGGAAGTACGGCATCGGCTCCGTAGACTAAGAAGAATGGAGTCCGTCCGGTCGACCGTTTGGTAGTTCTCCTTAGGCCCCAAAGCACTGATGGGAGCTCATCAACCCAAGCTCCTGCTGCATGCTTAAGGTCACGCATCAACCGAGGCTTCAGTCCCTTGAGAATCAATCCATTCGCTCGCTTAGCTTGCCCATTCGACTAAGGATGGGCGACCGAAGCGTAATCAACCCTCGTACCTTGGGAGGCACAAAAGGATCTGAATTCATCGGAGTCGAAGTTCGATCTGTTGTCCGTGATGATGCTGTGTGGCACACCATATCTGAATATCAATTCTCTGATGAAACTCATGGCAGTACTTGCTTCAAGGTTTTTAATGGGCTTAGCTTCGATCCACTTGGTAAACTTGTCGACTGCTACTAGCATGTGGGTAAATCCGCTCCTGCCAGTCCTCAGGGTCCAACCATGTCCAATCCCCAAACAGCAAAAGGCCAGACGAGTGGGATAGTCTTCAGAGCTGATGTTGGTTTATGGGACATGTTGGAGTAAAACTGACAGCCTTCACACTTGTCCACTATTTCTTTTGCCATCTCGTTGGCACGTGGCCAGTAAAATTCGGCTCGGTATACTTTGGCCACGATGGTCCGAGAGGACGCATGGTGACCATAGGTCCCCGAGTGAATATCATTGAGGATCATTCGGCCTTCTTCTGGCATGATGCACTTCTGGCAAACCCCAGTTACACTTTCTCTGAACAACTGACCTTTTATCACCGCAAAGGCTTTATACCGTCGGACGATCTGTCGAGCCTCTTCTTCATCCTCTGGAAGTTCTTTCCTAAGAATGTATGCAATGTATGGCACTGTCCAATCAGGAGTGATGACCAAAACCTCCATGACTAAGTCGACCACGGCTGGGATTTCAACTTCAGTCGGATCTGTGGCACTCTTGGGCTGTGGTGATTATTTGGTGAAAGGATCTTCCTGAACTGAAGGTGAATGAATATGTTCCAAAAACACATTTCGGGGAATGGCCTCTCTCTTTGAACCTATCTTTGCCAACTCATCTGTAGCTTGATTTTTCAGTCGGGGTATATGGTGAAGCTCCAAACCTTCAAACTTCTTCTCCAGCTTTCTCACCGCATTGCAATAACCAGTCATGGTTGGGCTCCTGACATCTCATTCCTTCATCACTTGATTAACCACCAAATCTGAGTCGCAGTAGACCATAAGGCGATGGATGCCCAGTGAAATGGCCATACGCAACCCATATAAAAGTGCTTCATATTCGGCTTCATTATTGGAGGAATCAAAATGAATCTGGAGACATAACTAAGCTTGTCTCCGCGGGGGGATACCAATACTACCCCAGCGCCTGAACCATTCAACATCATGGAGCAATCAAAGAACATAGTCCAATGCTCCGAGTGAACTTGAGTCGGCAATTGTTGCTCATTCCACTCGGCAAGGAAATCTGCAATTGCTTGGGACTTGATAGCCTTCTTTGCGTCAAACTTGATATCTAATTGGAGGAGTTCAATCGCCCATTTTGCCACTCGACCAGTTGCATCTCTATTATTCAGAATTTCGGATTGTGGCGTGTCACTAACGACTGTAATGGAGTGATCAGAGAAATATTGCACAACCTTCTTCATGGTCATGTATATTCCATAGAGAAGCTTCTGATAATGTGGATATCATTGCTTGGATGGAGTCAAAACTTCAGAGAGATAATAAACTGGGCATTGAACCTTGTAAGCTTTTCCTTCCTATTCTTGCTCGACCGTGAGCACTGTACTGACAACTTGTCCATTGGCTGCAATGTAAATCAGTAAAGGCTCTTTGCTGATTGGCATAGCGAGCACCGGCTGGGTGGAAAGCAGGGCTTTGAGCTCTGCAAACGCTGCATTAGCTTCCTCAGCCCACTCGAACTTATCAGATTTCTTCATCAGTCGGTAAAGAGGCAAGGCCTTTTCACTGAGACGAGAAATGAATCGACTCAAGGCGGCCAAACAACTAGTCAGCTTCTGAACGTCATGCACTCGCACGGGGCGTTTCATTCGAAGAATGGTATCAACTTTTTCTGGATTGGCGTCGATCCCTCATTCGGAAACGAGAAAACCGAGTAACTTTCCTCCTAGAACTCCGAATGTGTACTTTTACGGATTAAGCTTGATATCGTACCTTCTTTGGTTGGCAAAGGTTTCTGCAAGGTCAGTCAATAGGTCGGAACCTTTGCAAGACTTGACCACAATGTCATCCATGTATGCTTCCACATTCCGACTGATTTGAGTGAGCAAGCACTTCTAAATCATTCTCATGAATGTGGCTCCAGCATTTTTAAGACCAAATCGCTTGGTGACATAACAAAAGCAGCCAAATGGGGTGATGAAGGCTGTTTTTATTTCATCGGGACCATACAGTCGGATCTGATGATACCCGGAATATGCATCTAAGAAAGACAAGCGCTCACATCCTGCAGTCGAGTCAACAATCTGATCAATGTGAGGGAGAGGGAAGTGATCTTTCGGGCAGGCCCAATTGATATGCTTGAAATCAATGCACATATGAAGTGAATCATCCTTCTTAGGGACCATGACTATATTGGCTAGCAACTCGGAGTGGTAGATTTCACGGATGAACTCTGCTGCCAACAACCGAGCCACTTCTTCGCCAATTGCTTTTTCTCCTGCACGGCGGACCGCCGAAGGTGCTCTTTGACGGGTTTTACCTTGGGGTCGACACGCAAATGGTGCTCAGCCAGTCCCCTGGGTACACTTGGCACGTTAGAGGGTTTCCATGCGAAGATGTCCCAGTTCTCACGGAGGAACTGGATGAGCGCTTCTTCCTATTTGCTGTCGAGTGTTGTTGATATATGAGTCGGTGCAGCATTGGGATCGGTCGGGTGAATATGAATCGGCTTCATTTCACCAGCCGACTAAAATGCAGAGTCTGTATTAGGCTTCTTTGCTCGGAGCAAATCACTCAGATCTGCACTCTTCTGATACTCTTGGAATTCAACCGCTGCCATTTGTGCGTCGGCGATTTTGGAACCTTTGTGGAAACATTCCTCTGCCTTCTGCCGATTGCCAGTAACTGTGATCACACCTTTGGGGCCAGGCATCTTCAGCTTGAGATACACATAACACGGTCGAGAAATAAAACGTTCGTAGACTGGCCTACCCAGGATGGCATGATAGGCACTCTGGAAATCCATGACTTCAAATGTCAACTTCTCCTTACTGTAATGCTTGGAATCACCGAAAACCACGTCGAGGGCGATCTGGCCGAGTGATTCAGCTTTCTTTCCGGGGATAACACCATGAAAACTCATGTTGCTCTTGCTAAGTTTGGACATCGGAATTCCCATCCCCTTTAAGGTTTCAGCGTCAGGATGTTCAAACCACTGCCACCGTCCATCAGTACTTTGGTCAGTCGAATGCCCCCGACCACGGGGTTGACCACCAGTGCTTGCCTCCCAGGGGTGGCTACACGAGCAGGATGGTCAGACTGGTTGAACATGATGGCTGTCTGAGACCATCTCAGGTATGTGGCTGTCGCTGTCGGAGCAGCCATATTCACTTCTTTGTTGATGACCTTCAATCGACTCTTGCTCTCAACATCAGCAGAAATCATCAAAGTTGAGTTGACTTTGGGATAACCATCGTCTTCCTCTTCATCCTCATCTTTGTCCAACTCTTTCTCCTTCTCATTGGGCTGTTTCTCTGGGAACTACTGGATCAGGAGTCGACATTGCCGGGTGGTATGCTTCGGGTAAATAAGATTACCTTCTTCATCCTTCTTCGTGTGGATGTGACACGGCAAATCCAGCACGTCATTCCCTGCTCGATCTTTTACCTTCTTAGGGGGCCAGGGCCCCTTAGGTTTTCCCTTAAACTTTCCTTGAGCCACTGCTGCAATCTCTCCAGGTGCCGCTGGTTCAGCCTTACGCTTCTGTTTCTGACTGGAGTTACCTCCACCGGCCTCTTGGCCGACTGGTTTACTCTTCCCGCTACGGAGTCGATCCTCTTCTTCTCTGTTAGCGTACCGGGTTTCTATCTCCATCAACTGAGTCAGAGTCATATCCATAGTCCGACAGAATTTCAAGACCAACTCTCTGTATTTGACGCCTTCCTTGAAAGCGCATACTGCTTGATGCTCTGATACATTTTCAACTGTGTGATGCAAAGTGGTCCATTTTTGAATGAATTCCCTCAAAATCTCATTCGGCTTCAGCACGCAATGCTGCAACTCGGGCAACCTTGTTGGACGCTTGCACGTGCCCTCAAAAGTTCTTATGAACACTCGAGCTAGCTCCTCCCAACTGTGTATACTGCCCGGAGTCAACTGAGTCAACCATGCTCGGGCCGACCCTTCCAACATAAGAGGGAGATGCTTCATCGCTATCTCATCGTTTCCGCCTCCAATATGCACAGCCACTCGGTAATCCTCAAGCCAGGTTTCGAGCTTGGATTCTCCAGTGAAATTACTGACTCCGGTTGCCAACCTGAAGTTGGGAGGAATTATTGCTGCCCTGATGGCTCTGCTGAAACACTCTGGGCCTAAAACATGCAACCTGCTTCCACTTGGACGATCTCTGCTAGGGTCTTCTCTATGCGCTCTGTTCCGGTCAACCAAGCCTTGAACGAGAATAGATCTCGCATCGAAGCCTGGCTCTCTTGGGTCGACTGGAGCCCTGCGCTCGCCACTGTGACGGCGTATGTCATTGTTCCGCCGAGGCCCGTACGACGCACTCCTCGGAGGAGGCGTAGGCACTCGACGAAGATTGTCGCGGTCGAACTGATGATCATACTGTGCATCGCCTTCACGCTGCGGGGGCGGTCTTGGGCTATGGGCCGACTGGACTGTATCTGCTACTACGGATCTGCTGTGAATCCTATTCAGCGACTAAGACACTGCAGTGTTCTGCTCCCCCGCTGCCTGGAGAAAGGCCCGGATCTGCATCAGCCCTCTGCCGGCCTCCGACTGGGAAGGCTGAATCGACTCTACTATTCGGGCTGCAGCCGCGAGGTTCTGAATTGGGGTACGATATACCTTAGGTGGAGGCGGAAAAAGCTATCGTCGACTGGATTCATGGATCTGCTCCTGAGCACGCTCGTCGAGAGCACACTGAAGGTTATCCAGTCGAGCGCGCTCAGCCAAATTGGCTAGGCGCACCTCCTCCAAGGCCCGAGCCTCGGGGGTTTCTCCAACAATGGGCGTGTGGAGTGCATCCATGTTGCGGCGACGAAGTTCTTCTCTCTACGGTGAAGAGAGGGGTTCGGGTCAGTATTCCTCGTGGACGCATGATGGATCGCCATCTCTGTCTTCGCCGTCCTCACAGTGAAAACCTGGCGGGCTGTGAGGCCCGTCGACCATCAAGACTTCTGCCGTAGGGTCGCTGCTGTCGCATTCAGATGCGGTCTCCGCGGAGCCAGTCGACAGATCGAACAGGCCGTGGAGGGTTTCGTCAGGCTCGATTGCCGTGACTTGATGGGTGGCCGAACGCGGAGCCACCACGTGCTTCACCCACCGCTGGAGCCGCGATCGACCGGATCGCTTGCGGCGACGGACAGCGGGGAGGGAAAACACAGTCGGCACGGACTAATACTGAGTCGACAGCTGCCGGAGGAGGACGCCGCAGACACATGCATGGAAGTGCGTCGCCCCTCAGACGGGGAGCGCCTCAACATCCAGGGGAGCTTCTTGAAGCCACGCAGAGTCGTTGGCGATGAAAACGAGCGCGCCGAGACGGATCTCACGGCCCTCAGCAAGTCCGCCGCCGGAAACCATGATGATGATGGTCGGTAAAACTTGCAGCTTCACCAACAAGTCGCCAAGACACCTGCCCCCACGGTGGGCGCCAACTGTCGTGGTTCTAAGACTGATAGTAGAAAGGGGGGTAGGTATGGAGAGGTAAGATCTCAGCTATGGTGAAGGTGTACATGCGGGGTTTACGAGTTCAGGCCCTTCACAGTGGAAGTAACAGCCCTACGTCTCGGTGCCCGGAGGCGGTCGATTGGATTATGTGTGTGATATTACAGAGGGGTGCGAACCCTTGTACCAAAGGAGGGAGTGGCTTATATAGAGTGCACCAGGACCCCAGCCCTCCTCCATTACAGGAGGTTCAATGTACATAAAGGTCGGGCGTTACTGATAACACCAGCCATAAGTGCTATTAATAATCTTAAAGACTACAGAGTGAACGCCTGACCGTTGCAGGGCCGAGCGACTCCCGGTCTTCAGTATGGTCGAGTGACTCTCCATATGGTCGAGTGACAGTAGGGAGGAGGACCTCAGAGTGATGTGGCCGTCAAGTGGATTGCACTCGACGTGTTCAACCGGAGCTCTGTTGTTGTCTCTTGGTCCCTTTATCTTCTAGGGTAGTGACCCTAGGTAGGACATATAGGTCAGGCCTATGACCCTACCCCAGGTCTGTATCCTCATCACTAACATCAACTAAAATCATGACCTCTCCAAACCCACTTTTATCAAAAATTTCATAAGATTGAAAATTCTCTAAATATGTGGGATTATTTTTTCCTAAAGTTGACACTCTTCCAAACCCACTTTCAATATTATTGCAAACATTATTATCAATTTCATATTCATCATGAGTCTTAAATAATTTTTCAAGATCATAAGAAGCATCATCCCAATCATGATCATTACAATAAGTAGTGGACATGACAAATTCGTCTTCTCCAAGCTTATAGTTTTGCTTATTATTAGCACAATTGACATTAATAGAATTTATACTAACATCATTATAATCATGTTTTTTAAGGAACTATCATGAATCAATTTATAAATTTCTTCTGAACGAGAGTCTGGCGGATTGTGGCAAAGTGGGCCTAGCCCCTTTCTGCAAAGATAACCCGACTCCAAAGGTAAACCACCCATATGAAATGATTATCTTATTTTCTTAATATTTCACCCATACTCATAAATATGCTTAATCCTTGCAGGCGGGTGATAAATTTTGGAAAGTTAAATATGATCATGAAGCTGCCAAGAGAGCAAGAAAAGAAAAGAAAGCCGCCAGGAAAGAAGCTGTCAAGAAGAAGGACAAGAAGGCTACCGCTTCTGACCTGCTTCGGCTATTGGACTCTTCTGAGTCGGAGGTAGCCCTTGATTCCCTTGGCTTATTTTTTAACCATCTTATTGACACTGATCATCAGCAGGAGGACACCGGAGCAAGCCGTAACAAGGCTGGTGAGGTAACTATCCTTTCCTCCGACTCCGAGCCTTTGCCAAGATGAAAATCCGCAGAGTGACCCGGAAAGTAAGATTTTCTCATCCTTTAGCTCATCACGACCCTCAATTTCTTTTGAAGCTGCAAATTTATGAGAGTCGGAGGCAGACCCGGACCAGGAAGGACGCGGAGCTCTCCTCTAGCTTACCAAACACTCCAAGGAAACGCCAAAACGAGGTCACTTCTATTTTTAATAAATTTTACCCCTTGGCGGGTCTCTTTCGTCAACCACTCAATCCCTCTGACTCGGATTATCAGGATACTTCCCCTTCCTCCGGCGAGTCATTACAGTCCAATATGCGAGCCTTTAAGACTGCACCAGGGTATAATAAGCCACTCATTTTGTATTTATTTTAATCTTCTTGCCTCTGTATTAATCCTTTTATTTTAACGCAGTGGTCAAGCCAAGCCCAGCAAGAGGGTTAGGAAGAATAAACCAGCTGAAGATAGAGTTGCAACTGAGCCGGCTCTTGAAACAAGCATGCCGGACTCAAGTACTCATGAGCCCCCATCTGAACCAGCACAAGATGTACCACCTCCTGCTACCGACCTGCCCACTGATCAAGCTGTTGATGACTCAGAAAATCCCAAGGCTCCAAGCCCGGTCCGGACAGATGATCCTTCCAATGCTGATGCAGAGATCACCAGAACCGGCTATGCTGAGCCGGGAAGGCCAACTATGCTGGCTAAATGTCCCGCCAAGGAAGAACTTCTGGACCAACGCTGAGTCAAGATGGATGTTGCTAACTATGCTCATATGAGCATTGCAGACATCTTTTCTGGCTATATGAGCCAAGTGCACAGCAGCCGGAACCTCGAGATTGACATGGTGAAGCAGATGCATCACAAATTCGAGGTATAACCCGCTCTCTCTTGTTCATTATCCTTTAGTATGCTAGCCCCCAAGTCTTCTGCTTATGATGCTTATGTTATTGACTTAGAAACAAACTTAGCAACATAAATAAAAGAAAAAATTTCCAGCTTACCATGTAGTCCCCAAGGGGCGGCTTAAACAATATGGTTGAGCCGGTTCTTTATAGAAAAATTCTCATAGTTCTTTGAACAACAGTATGCATTAGCCCCCAAGTGCCAAGTATTATTACTTGAAAAATGCTTGGGACTTACTCTTATAAATCGCCATATGATGAACCACCATGGAAAAGAAAAACTCTTTGGGACATTAGCCCCCAAGTGCCATGTGTTATTGCTGGCAAAATGCTTGGGACTTTAATACTGCATAAACAACTTACTTGATTTGAATTTTGCACTTGTATATGCTACCACGAGTCAACTCGAGTCCGAGGTGACTAAACTGAAGAGCCGCCTTGAGATCCAAGAGACGGAACTTGAGAAGGCCAACACCAAGTTCGAATTCAGTGTTTCTGAACAGGAGAAACTAAAGAAAGAATTTGAGGCTGAAAGGAAAACCTGGGCAGATGAAAAAACCACACTGATAAGCCGAGCTGAGAAGGCAGAGGCGGCTCTGGAAGAAGTCACTGGTGAATTATCCGGTTTAAAGCGCCATGTCTCTCAAATGGTCTCAGCCATCTTTGGTAAGTCGCCTTGCAACTGCTTTAACTATCTAAGCCTTTCAATGGATCATAAGACTGGAATTAACTCACCTAATGATGTTTATATAGGCCCCAAAAGCTCAAACTTGGACCAAAACATGCTGACCAAGCTGAAGGCAGTGTACACCTTGGTGGAACAATTGTACACCGGGTCTCAACGTGCAATAGCCACTGTGGCTCTAGCGAATGAAATGCCAACTCTCCTGGTAGATGTCTTGAGGAAGCCTGCCGTTCTTCCTCAAAGAATCAATGAACTGAGAGGGTCAGCTGCAAGAGCCGGAGCGATAAATGCTCTAAGCCGGGCCAAGGCCTGGTTACCAGAACTAGACCCAGCGGACATTGCCATTGGTTACCCAAGCCTGAAGGAGGATGGCACTCCGTTTGAAGACGCAGACTTTCTCGCCTGTGTCAAAGAAACACGCCCCATGGCGACTTTGATAGCAAATGAAGTGGATCTTACCAAGTACCGGGCGGGTTATGATGAACAAAACCGGAGAATTCCAACGCCTCAATTTGACGTGACCAGTTAGATTCCCCCACTCCGTAAGCATACCTTTGCTCTTGACGTTGACCCAGTCGGCCTTGTTGATGCTGAGGCTGAATTTGAAGCCTTGAACAACATTGACTGGTCATCATCAACCTTCCAGGAAAAGGAGCAGGGAGAAGGCGCGGAGAGGGCTAACCCGGACGCTTCAGGTCAATCATGAAGGTGAACCTGCCGTGGCGGCTCATACTTGGGGGGTAAAAAACAATGTGAACTATTTGGACTCAATGAGTCCTGTAATAGGATAGAGTTAACTTTATTTTGGCTGTGCCATCGTGCACGTCTTAATGCTTAACGTCATTAAGCCGCCATGTTGTATCCATCCGTGTTACTTTTTATGTGCTGACGGTATGCTTGATCAGGTTTCGAAAACTGTCCTGCATATGAAAACAGATTGCAAAAAGCCCTTGACCTAGGAAAACTAGGCGGGTCAACAGGAAAAAGAATCATAGATTAGCTTGTTGTAAAGAACACAACTATGATCCTATGCTTAAGACTTCTTAGGTTTTCACCGCCGGTTTACATGACCCGGTCGGTAAGGGTGATAACCTAGTCTTTGGATACCCAAAAATTGCAAAGGTACAATGATGCTTATGAATCGGCGACTCATCAGTCGATATTGAGCCGGGTTAAAGCTGTCATACTTAAAATTAGTAAGCCTCAGAAAAAAAATCTCAAGTCAAAGGGTGTTTCAAAGACAACTTAAATCGAAAGAGAATAAAAAAATTGCAAGGCTACTGATTCGAATACAATCAGTAAACTGTTCCAGAGGGGTTTAAGCTAGGCTTCGAATACGATCATGTAGCCCCCAATGGCTTTGGCATTGCACCGATCAAGAGGGTACTGACAGTTGTGTTCTCTTTGGTTCAAATACGACCCATGTTTGAACAAGAATCCCCCTAATGACCTTGAGAGTTTTTTAACGACTCTGATTCAAATACGATCAAAGTCGGTTCCCAAAAGGGGTTAAGCTATGATTCGAATACGATCAAGAAGCCCCCTAATGAGCTCGGCAGTGTGCTAACCAAAAGGGTACCGACAACTATGTTCTCTTTGGTTCAAATACGACCTATGTTTGAACAGGAAGCCCCCTAGTGATCATAATTTGAATGGCTAGATTTGAATACGATCGTAAGTCGGATCAAATGGGTTAAGCCGAATCAAATGTGATCATCCCCCAAGTGATCATGTGAGAGAATAATGACAATGATAATGACAATTTTACCTTGAGGAAAGGGAAAAGGATAGAGGTCCTGCTTTATTATTCATCATAATATATACATCGGTAGAATATGTACATCAGGGGAGCCTATGGCTCAAGTGTAGTAGGGCCTAAGATGAGCAATATTCCATGGCCGGCGGGTCTCCTCCTTTGACTTACGTGAGTCTTTGTGCTCTCGAACATTGATAAGGTAATATGACCCATTGTTCAAGTTCTTGCTGACCACAAAGGGTCCTTCCCAAGGCGGGGATAGCTTGTGTACATCAGTTTGATCCTGGATGAGCCAGAGCACCAAATCACCTTCCTGAAAAGCTCTGGACTTAACCCGGTGGCTGTGATATCGGTGCAAGTCTTGCTGGTAAATCGCCAAGCGGGTTGCTGCCAAGTCCCGCTGCTCATCTAACAGGTCAAGAGCATTCTGACGTGCTTGCTCATTATCTGCCTCAACATAAGCCGCTACACGAGGCGAGTCATGACGGATGTCGCTAGGGAGAACCGCCTCAACTCCATAGACCATGAAGAAAGGTGTATAACCCGTAGATCTATTAGGAGTAATGTTAATGCTCCATAACACAGAGGGTAATTCTTCAACCCAGCAACCCGGCGTCCTCTGCAAAGGGACTAAAAGCCAGGGCTTAATGCCTTTCAATATTTCCTGATTGGCTCGCTCGGCTTGACCATTGGATTGGGGGGTGAGCCACTGATGAAACATCAAGCCGAATGTGCCCCCGTTGGCAAAATTCTTCCATGGCGCCTTTAGACAGATTAGTGCCATTGTCCGTTATAATGCTGTGTGGAAAGCCAAAGCAAAATATCACCTTCTTCATGAATTAAACTGCCGTGGCTGCATCACACTTACTGACAGGCTCTGCCTCAACCCACTCTGTGAACTTATCAACTGCCACCAAGAGGTGGGTCTTTTTATCTTTGGACCTTTTGAAAGGCCCAACCATGTCAAGCCCTCGGACTACAAACGGCCAGGTAATTGGAATCATCCTCAATTCTTGAGCCGGCACATGAGCCCGTCTTGAGAACTTCTGACAACCATCACATCTACTGACCAATTCCTCTGCATCAGTGTGAGCCGTCAGTCAATAGAATCCATGACAGAAAGCCTTAGCCACGAGGGATTTTGACCCGGCATGGTGACCACAATCCCCTTCATGAATCTCACGGAGAATTTTTTGGCCTTCTTCAGGAGAGACGCAACGTTGAAATGCCCCTGTAACACTGCAATGATGCAACTCGCCATTGATAATCGTCATAGACTTAGATCACCGGGTTATTTGCCTGGCCAATGTTTCGTCCTCAGGCAACTCGCCCCGGGTCATATAAGCCAGGTATGGCACCATCCAATCTGGAATGACATGAAGAGCCGCCACCAATTGTGCTTCTGGGTCAGGAACAACCAAGTCTTCCTCTGTAGGTAGCTTGATAGAAGGGTTATGGAGAATATCCAAAAAAGTATTAGGCAACACCGGCTTACGCTGAGATCCCAGCCGGCTTAAAGCATCAGCCGCCTCGTTCTTTCTTCGGTCAATGTGCTCCACCTGATAACCCTTGAAGTAGGATCCTTAGAATCCCACTTGCCTGATACTTGATGAGCCACCAGATCTGAGTCGCTGAAGCATCGTACCCGGCTTAAGCTCATCTCCTTAGTCATCCGGAGACCATGGAGTAAGGCTTCATACTAAGCTGCGGTTGTTAGTACAGGGAAACATTAACCGGAGCACATAACAAAATTTGTCACCTCGAGGGGAAGCCAAAACAACTCCAGCTCCCGAGCCCTCCAATTGCCTGGACCCGTCAAAATGAATTGTCCAATATGTGTTGTCCGACTTTTCTTCAGGCATCTGCAGCTCTGTCCAATCGTTGATGAAATCCACCAGCGCTTGAGACTTGATAGCTGTGCGTGGCACATATTTTAAGCCATGAGGCCCAAGCTCAATGGCCCATTTGTTGATTCATCCTGTGGCCTCTCTGTTTTGAATGATATCTCCTAAAGAGGCAGAGCTAACCACAGTGATGGTGTGTTCCAAGAAGTATTGCTTAAGCTTCCGGCTTGCCATGAACACCCCATAGACGAGCTTCTGCAATGCGGATATCGTTGCTTGGACTCAATCAGCACCTCACTGATGTAGTAAACCGGCCGTTGAACCGCGTGTTCCTTGCCAACCTCCTTGCTCTCCACCATGATAGCTACGCTGACAGCACGCATGTTAGCAGCCACATACAGTAACAAGGGCTCCTTGTCAATGGGAGCAGCAAGAACCGGCGGCTCAGCCAACTGTCTCTTCAGATCTTCAAAAGCAGCGTTTGCAGCGTCACTCCAGGTGAAGCTATATGTCTTCTTCATCATTTGATAGAGTGGCATGGCCTTCTCTCCTTACCGGCTTATGAACTGTCTTAAAGCAGCGATACGACCGGCCAAACGCTGAACGACATTGATACATGCTGGTTTGGCCAGAGTGGTGATGGCCTTGATCTTCTTCGGGTTAGCCTCGACGCCCCTGTTAGAAACCAGAAAACCCAACATCTTGCCTGCAGGCACACCAAAAACACATTTGGTCGGGTTAAGCATCATCTTGTAAACCCGAAGATTGTCAAAGGTTTCCTTGAGATCCTCAATCAAGGTCTCCTTCTCTCTGGATTTTACCACTATGTCATCCACACAAGCATGAACATTACGCCCAATTTGATTATGAAGACAATTCTACACACATCCCTGGTAAGTCGCCTGGGCCTTCTTGAGCCCAAAAGGCATTGAGACATAGCAGAAGGCTCCAAACGGAGTAATGAACGATGTCTTCTCCTGGTCCTTAACTGCCATCTTGATATGATGATAACCATAATAAGCATCCAAGAAAACTCAAACTCTCACAACCCGCCGTAGCATCAATGATTTGATCAATATGAGGGAGAGCAAAAGGATCAGCCGGACAAGCCTTGTTTAAATCCGTGTAATCCACACACATATGCCAAGTGCCATTTTTCTTGAGAACAAGCACCGGGTTAGCCAACCACGCTGGATGAAACACTTCGATGATGAACCCAACTGCTAAGAGCCGGGCTACTTCCTCACCAATGGCCTTCCGCCTCTCCTCATTAAACCACAGAAGAAACTGCTTGACCGACTTAAACTTCGGATCAATATTAAGAGTGTGCTCAGCGAATTCTCTCGGTACACGTGGCATGTCAGAAGGGTTCCATGCAAAAATGTCCCGATTCTCACGGATGAACTCGATGAGCGCGCCTTCCTATTTGGGATCCAAATTAGCACTGATACTGAACTGTTTGGACGAGTCGCCTGGAACAAAATCAACAAGCTTAGAACCATTAGCCGACTTAAACTTCATGACCGGCTCATGTTCTATGGTTGGCTTCTTTAAAGATGTCATGTCTGCCGGGTCAACATTGTCCTTGTAAAATTTTAGCTCTTCCGTCGCACAGACCGACTCAGCATAAGCCGCATCACCTTCTTCACATTCCAGGGCCACCTTCTGGCTTCCATGCACCGTAATGGTCCACTTATGACCCGACATCTTGAGCTGCAAGTACACATAACACGACCGTGCCATGAATTTGGCATAAGCCGGTCGTCCGAATAGGGCATGATACGGGCTCTTGATCTTGACTACCTCAAACGTCAATTTCTCAGCTCTGGAGTCATATTCATCCCCAAAAGCCACCTCCAGTTCGATCTTACCAACTGGATATGCCGATCTACCAGGTACGACCCCGTGGAAGACATTGTTCGACTGCTTAAGGCTCTTATCAGTTAGCCCCATGTGACGGAAGGTCTCATAATAAAGGATATTGATGCTGCTGCCTCCATCCATGAGTACCTTGGTGAATTTATATCCACCCACCTGAGGGGCCACCACCAGGGCTAAGTGACCCGGATTATCAACCCGGAGAGGGTGATCCTCCCTACTCCATATGATAGGCTGCTCGGACCATCTCAAGTAACGAGGAATTGCCGGCTCAACTGCATTCACAACCCTATTATGAAGCTTCTAGTCTTGTTTACATAAACCGGTGGTAAACACATGATATTGCCTACTGTTCAGCTACTTTGGATTGCTCTGGTATGCACCTTGCTGCTGTTGCTGCCCGCGCTGGCTAGACTGTTGGTTATACCCACCTTGGTTGCCCTGGGAATTTTGGAAATTGGGATTTGATCCGCCGCCCGAGCCATGAAAACCGCCACCACCTGAGCCGCCCTGTCCATTGTTACCGTCAAACATGTTGGAATTTTTGAAGGCCTTCATGATCGTACAGTCCTTCCATAAATGGGTAGCCGGCTTCTGCTGAGTGCCGTATCTCGGACAAGGCTCGTTCAACAATTGCTCAAGTGTGGGGCCTTAGCCGCTAGACCGGGGAGGTGGCCTCGCTTTGCGCCATTGGTTGTTACCCTGCGCACTGGTGTTAGCCACAAAATCCAAACTACTGTCAGCCTTACGTTTATGACCTCCTTGATTAGCCGGGTTGTGCTGAGGGCCCTTGCCATTGCCATTTTTCTTTACCTTTCCTGCCTTATCATCGTCAGACTCGGGATCCTTGGTACTATTAGAGTCGGCATACTTGACCAGAGCCGCCATCAGCGTGCCCATATCATTGCAATCGCGCTTGAGCCGCCCCAGCTTTTGCTTCAGAGGCAAAAAACAACATTTTTTCTCCAACATTAAGACTGCTGAGCCGGCATCCATCTTATCAGATGAATGTATTATGGCTTTAACCCGGCGCACCCAATGGGTTATAGATTCGCCCTCCTCTTGCTTGCAATTCGTCAGATCCACAATCGACATGGGCTGCTTGCACGTATCCTTGAAATTCTGGATGAACCAGGCCTTTAGCTCCGCCCATGAACTGATTGAATTAGGTGGCAAACCTTTTAACCAAGTGCGGGCAGTCCCATCCAACATCATGGTAAAGTACTTAGCCATTGCAGCATCACTAACCTCCAATAACTCTATAGCCATCTCATAACTTTCAATCCATGCCCCGAGCTGTAAGTTGGCCGTGTAATTTGGCACCTTCCTAGGTCCCTTAAAATCTTTGGGCAAACGCTTGTTACGTAGAGCAGACACCAGACATGGGACTCCTCCAGTCCGGGTGGCTACACCTGCCTCGATAGAAGTCATCGGATAAGCCGGATATGGCTGGTAAGCCGTCAACTGAGCCGCCTGCTCAGTCGCCTGCTGAGCCGCTCGCTCAGCCTCTTGACATATTATGTCTTGATCTACCAAGTTAAGGCCTCATGGCGCGCCGGGTTATGCCCACCTGGCAGGTCACGACGTCTGACGTTGCTTGAAACGGCCGCTGAATCCATGTGCCTGCTATAACTCGGGCTTCGGCTTGGACGAGGGGTCGAGTGGATCCTGTCCCGACTGTATGAGTATGCCTCCTACTGTGCCAAGGCCGTCTGAAGAAGTTCCCTGACCCGACGGGTTTCAACCGCCGCCGGAGAGTCACCATCAACTGGGAGAGCTGCTAAACGAGCTACTACTATCATGTTCTCCAACGGGTTAGAATAGTGACCCGGAGGTGTTGGTACATATTAAGGTGGAGCCGTGGTTACGCGGGGAGGTCCCATCACTTGTGGTTGAACCGGTGCGCCATCCCCGGGTGCTGCAACATGATCCGCCCCTCCATGCGGGGATAACCACGGCATGTTACTTGTATGTGGGGAGAGCCATGACGGGTTACTGGGCCCTGCCCCCGATGTATGAAAGAGATTTCGAGGATCATAAACTAGGGGGAGTCAAGACTGAGTCTTCTGATGCCTTCTTCTCATGACCTCATTAGCCGCGTTTTGGTCTTGCGTGAGCCGGAAAGTACGCGCCTGGATCTGTTGAGCCTGAACATCAAGAGCCGCCCGCTCTGCGGTTATCCTGACATCTTCCGCTGCTAGGTCTTCTTTAGCCTGCGCCATATCCAATTTTAACTGTGCCACCTTCACATCATGATGAGCTTGATCCGCTGGATTGACTACGGCCGTTAACAAGGTGGTCAGCTTGTCTGTGAGATCCATCAACACCTGAGCCAGCGAGCGCGCAGGGCCTCCTGCCCCGGCTGCTGCTGACCCATGGGTTATGGTAGCTGCAGCTGTGGAGTCTTGGATAGGTTGTGTGCCGGCCATGAAGATCCCAATCCTGCTCGGCGGCTCGAAGCAATCCGGAATACTTCTGCCATCGGAACAGCCCCCGAGCCCGCCATCCTGCAGTTGATACAACGAATCTGTCTCACCTGTGGACGACTCACCATCAGAGTAGATGTCCGTCTCACCGCCAGAGGCAGATCCTTCGGAGGGTCCTCCGTGGATGCATCCCACGAAGGTACGCTTCTCAGCCGGCGGAGCCCGGGCGGGTCTCGCACGCTGAGCCGTCTCAACGAGGTCAGTGCGGATGTCCGGCTCAGGGCCCGGCTCGGCGATCTTGCCGATGAAGACGTGAATTCCGCCGAAGGGAACCCGGTACCCGCTCTCAATTGAGCCGGCGTCGGGGCCCCAGCCTGCGTCGTCGATGTAGAGCTTGCCGCGACGACTCTTGGTCATCCGGCCCACAGCTTATCCCTTGAGCCCTTCGAAGCTGCCCTTCAAGAACTCAAATCCACCGTGCGCTGGCCCCACGGTGGGTGCCAACTGTCGTGGAATTGTCATGGTAGATGTCCTAGTGAAAGGACTTAGTCGCGGAGCCATCGCAACTAGAAAGCTTGAAGGGGTTAATCGGGACAAAGGACACGAGGTTTGTACTAGTTCGGCCCCTTACGGTGAAGGTAAAAGCCTACGATCCAGTTTTGAGTGGGATTGCTTATGTTCTCGATAACCAGGGAGCAAATCGCTTGACCTAGCTCTTGAGTTATTGTTACTTGCCCTGACCTGCCGCCGGGTCATCCCTTTATATACAGAGGCCGATGCCCAGCGGCTCTACAGAGTCCCGGCCGGCTCATAAACAGTGTCCGCCTCGGTCTCTTAATATTCCTTGTCTTATAATACAAGTAATGCATATATGGCGGTTTATCACTACGGGCCCTAAGTCGCCTCTGGGCTTATGGGTCCTTCCTAAACCGTCGTCTTCAACCTTGGTCTTGGGCTTCAAAAATACTCACAGGTATAACCCGGCCCCTCCTGGGCGGGTCATACCTAATAATCATACCCAACACCTCCCGAAACTTCTAGGGTATCTCCTGTCCAGAAAAAAATCGTCAAAAAGTTTCGTAGCATTTGGACTCCGTTTGGTACCGATTTCCAGGAAAACCAAAAAACAAGAAAAAAACAGCAACTGGCATTAGGCACTAGGTTAATAGGTTAGTGCCAAAAAATGTAATAAAATTGCAGAAAAAGTTATATAAACCATCCAAGATTGATACTATAATAGCATGGAAATAAAAAATTATCGATACATTGGGGACGTATCACAGAGGCGCAGCTGCAGACGATCGCGGAGGTTAACACTGCCAACTGTGCCTCCTACGCGCCGCCGGCGAACTATCAGGCTCCCCGGTGGGACGATGACAACGCCAACGCCCCTATTTCCATCGTGGATCTCATGTCCACCGGCGTCGGATAGGCCACAAACTCCTCCAAGGATGAGTAGGCCATGGGAGGCACCGGGGCCTAGTGTCGCATGTGGGCCGGTCCGTCTCCCGTGTTCTATTCTTTCTCGCTGGAGACCATACCTTCACTTCACCGGTCTTATCGCCGGTGCTCACGGAGGACGACTTGGGCTTGGAGGCCGGGCGCTGCTGCCGTAGGATAGGTTTAATGTCGGGTCATTTTTTTTGTTCTAAATGTTTGAGATGTAATAAAAATCCGGGGTGTTTGCATGAACTTCGCCTGGTTTGTTGAAAAAGAGTTTGAAATGTACGCGGCTACGGTTGGATGGCGGCCTCCCACATCCATGTTCGCGGACTAGTCCCCCCTGTCCGCGGACGGATGCGGAGGAAATTTCCAGGTTGTCATTGGAGATGCCCTTATATCCATTCTCTACATGATTATCGAAAAAAGAAAACCTTATATCCATTCTCCACATGAATATCATAACTTTCTATAACTTGAATTATGTGATTTTTGCTAAAAAATTCTGAGTCGAGATCATGTACACCATGTTAAAACCCAGTCCTGAACTATCTCGCGAGAAGTTTTGACTGCACCTGCATTTATATGCTCCCCATTATCCAAGCCAAATAAGAGAAAAACACGAGTAAACGGAAGGGTCAGCCTTGGTCATGTGACCTATTGACTTTTCTCCCAAGCCATGCTTTCAGCAACATTTTTTTTTTTTGCAGCAACTACCTAGCCCTAAGTATGTGGTCTATTGACCTTTCTGCCAAGGCATGCATGCAGGGCCTAGTTCGATCTGCCTGCTACAGCCATGGGCCATGCAAGCACGTACGGTGATGGGGAAAAGGTGCCGGCCCGGCTGGGCTCGATGCATTGCGTATTTTCACTCCTATGCGAAATGGGTCCTATGTGAAATGGGAAATAATTTGCAGATGCGCGCTGTAGGTTTGCACCACAAGCAGATGGCAGGGGCTACATAGATATTGGTTAAAAATTAACTGGGACTCGGTCGATTTGGCTGGACCGTTAGATTTTCATCCAACGGCCGTCCAACCTTCTTCTTTGTTCAACCTCCTCCTCGTTCGACCCGTTGATCGGTGCCGACCGAACCACTAGCTACTGCCACCAATGGTCTGCAGCACTCCTGCACGCGCCTTGCTGTTACACCACGTTCTCGTAGTTGACTCCGCCATGTTGCGGGACCAATCAAGCTGTGGTCCGTGCACGGCAAAGGCCCGTTGGCCTCAGTCACCTAAGTAATTTTTGGTATGTATATAAGTTGATGCAATGGTTGGCCCATGAAAAAAAAAGTTGTTGCACTGAGCAGTCCAATATATAACTCATGCTGATACAAGCGGATACGACGAAAATCAAGATTACATAGACAATGTTATGAGCTCTGAGAATAATTAATAAAATGATTGCGTGCATCGCTCAAATGTAGAGGCCGGGGGTAGTCCTCCTTTTCTAAAAACAAAAAGACAATGTTATAGTTGACATATACTATATAAGAAACTCTCGATCGATTTAGATGTGGACAGATGATAAATTATTTAGTTTTTTTTGGAACGAAGATGCTAGAAGCGTCCAACTTTAAATTAATAAAGCCAACCGACAGTAAATTATTTAGTTCAAGAGCTCAGTTTTTCCAAAAAAAAATTCTTCATTGTCCTAACTGATAGTAATGCAAGGAAGCAGAAACTAATTTATTTTCTTGATTTATGTTCCTTAAGAAATGCATATCGTTGTCAATGTTTTTTTACAAACATAGTACAAACGTATATACTCACATACAAGCACATATACTCATCTCTGTGAAAGCATCCACACACTTCGCAGTTCCGAGAGACTGAGCCGGTGAATCCTCAAATTGAGGAAGTCGCCAAGATGCATCATAGTTCATACTGCTGAGAGAACAGCGTCGAAAACTCTGGGATGAATTAAGGAAAATTCGATCATCCATGTCAAGTCTTGGACTTCTTTAAGAGATAAGTCATGTGTCTGGCTTTACAAATAAAGACACCAGGCAGAATTCAGACTAGCACCAAACAGGGCCAAAGTTAAGGCGTCCCAACTGGGAGGCCAACAAAAACATCAACAGTTTACACAAATATAAGGCGCTCAGGCCAACTACTTACTAACAGCGACCAAAAGGTAAGCTAGCATCAACGGAAGCAAGCTGAATTGCTGGGAAAGGGAAAGAGGTCAGTAGCTCCGTTGCATCTCGGTCAGACACTCAGACTCCTTAGTCAATAATTTCCAATGCTAAGGAAATGAAGACAATTTGAACATACAGTCAGCAGGTCTGTTACGGAAGATATGATCGGTAGTAAATTTGCTCCTAGTAGTTCAAAGAGTCCAGCACATCCCAGCAAGACCAAACGTAAATAAGCGCCTATTCAGGCCCATCCGTGTGACCTATTCGAGCTCTAAAATCTGGCCACGCAAGGTAGATCGATCGAGTGCGACGTGTTGGTGAGAAAGGGACTGGGCAGGGTTTTGTCTTTGGCCCATAGCAAACAACAGAGGAAGGACAGGGCAGGATGATAATGTACTGCGTGGGTCTTGAGGTGTAAGCCTTCTCGCTTCACCTCTTTCCCTTTCCAGGAAGCACCTGTGCTAATTGCCATGCAGAAACTAGCCTCCGACGTGCCGGCTGGCTGGCAAACGCACGTCACCCCGCTTCGCGCATCAGACGATCTATCGAAGCCATGGAACAAGTCAAAAAGATCCGATCACACTCATATCGTACTGCCTTGGAACTTGAGATAAGCGACGTACGCATCATGATCCGGAAAAAGACGGACGATACGTACATCAATCATCATCCGGCTGTGAGATGTCGATGTAAGTCCCTCTCGATTTGAGGCGCGATCTGCTAATTGGATCCATCCTTGTCGGCATAGCTACTCGTTTTGACTACGAGCGCGCTACGCAACAAGCCAGGCAAGAATCCAAGAGAAACACAGCTTCAGCCTTCAGGTGCCAAACACCAGAAGAACACGTAACTATATAAGCTACTCCCTCTGTTTCAAAATATAAGAACGTTTTTAACACTACACTAATGTTAAAAATATTCTTATATTAAGGGACGGAGGGAGTAGCGAGGAGTATTAGCTACGTGGGTCCGTTCTGAGTTTTGCTCATTGTTGTTGTCATGCGACCCGGACATCGATTTATGTACGGACTAGTATGATTGTCTAGTGCATATGTACGGCCCGTTTAGAACATCTATTCGGTTCTTGGATCTAGATGAAGTTAGCTTAGGGCAACTCTAACTGATCTCCTAAAAATAGTGCAATATCCCGTGGAGTAAAAACTTAGTGTTTGGCCCGACCTAGCCAATCCCCTATATTTAACAGAGTAAACTTTTGTTTTTCTAAACTTCACATTTCCAGTATAAATTGCAACTACATATTAGCACACATATAGAACTAAACATAAATTTGAATGTTCACGCAAATCACCAATATAGTTTACAAACCAAATTTAAATTTTACAATTTGAATTATTCAAATTTAAACACGCCGAATGGTTCAAATGTAGCAAAGTAGCATGTGATAGAACAACTAGGACTCGCTACGATGTTGCCAGTGATACTCAACAAGGTCTTGTTGGAGCTGAGAATGGATTTGACGGTTCTCGATCTTGCGATGCTCCTCAAGGAATGCCAAGATCCTGTTCTTATCATACTCTGGCTCAACCGGAGTCTCGTTGGCGATGTACCGAAAGTTCTCAGGCATATCTCTCTCATCTTCAATGGTCATGTTATGGAAGATGATGCAACAAGTCATGATCCGCCATAGAACCTTGGAGTTCCAATACTCGGCAGGACCACGAACAATTGCAACGCGCTTCTGAAGCACATCGAAGGCTCTCTCAACATCTTTCCTAGCAGCTTCTTGACATTGGGCAAAGTGAATTTTTTTGGACATGGAATTTTTTTGACCAAGGTGGCCCATGGTGGATAAATGACATCCGTAAGGTAGTAACCCATCGAGTAGGTGTGCCCGTTGACCGAATGGTTGCAAGTAGAAGCTTCACCTTCAATAAGCCGAGAAAACAGAGATGATCTAGACAATACATTCAAGTCATTGTGAGAGCCGGGCAAACCAAAGAATGAATGCCATATCCAAAGTTCCTTCGATGCAACTGCTTCAAGAATGATCGTTGGATCGTTGCAGTGGCCTTTTTGTATTGACCCTTCCACCCTGCAGGGCAATTCTTCTATGTCCAGTGCATACAGTCAACTGATCCAAGCATCCATGGCCATCATCTTTCTTCACTCTTAGTCATCAGCCTCTGGGTGTCTTCCTCACTTGGTGCTCTCAAGTACTCCGGGGCAAATACATCGATCACTGCTTTAGTGAATCTTCGAACAGACTCCAAGATTGTGTCTTCATCAATGTAGACATAGTCATCGATTGCATCGGCCGAACACCAATATGCCAAGACTTGAACAGTCGCAATGCATCTCATCATAGGGCTTGCACTTATCTCTCCAAATGCATTCCTCCGAAGCTTGAACCAATCATCGTATCTCTCGATGGATTTTGCAATGGTGAGAAGAAGACTTGTGTGCATCCGGAAGTGCCAACGAAAGTACTTCTCCAGATAGGTTGGCTTTTGTCAAAGTAGTCTCTCGTGATCTTCACATGACCCTTCGCTCTATCACGGTTGATGTGTATGCGGCCATACTGTGATCCTCTCCTCGGCCGTCGAACATCATCATTCAAAATCATGCCTAAAATAGTGTCAAAGTCATCGTTGTCTTCTTCCTCTTCGGATGACAACGAGTCCTCTAAAGCCATCTCCCTCAACCTCTTAATCCATAATTCAGACGACTTTATTGGTTTAATACAAATTGCTCAGTTCACAAACAAACAATCAAAAGCTCACCTAGCCAATTCGCCGAACATTTGAGCTGTGGTGGTGACGCACTGGTCGGCCGATGTTGTTCTGACCAAAAAGGACGGCGGCTGCGAGAAGAAATGGCCTACAACGGTGTGCAATCAACGTGAGATGCGGCGGCCGACAATAAAAAAAGAAAATAACAATGTTTTAAATAGCAGGCTATGAAAAAATAGCGGTGGGCATCCAAATCAGCTATACCGGAGCTATAGCGGAGTTATAGAAGGCTATAGCGGGATATTTGTGAAGGCGACCATTTAGCGGCACCCTGCTGAAAAGGCTATATAGCGGGCTATAGCGTAGCTATAACCGGCTATTTAAAACTATGGAAAATTAGCAATCCGATGAATCAACAACAATGGCGACGGCGGCGGCGGCGTTTCACCTGATTTTGCGATGGGGATGGGGGCCGAAAGGGCTGGACATCTGGCAGAAGGGTGGCGGAGGGAAGGGGAGGTAATGAGGTAGCGGCGGGGCCGGTGGAGGGTCGATGGGATTCGCGCTAGCGGAAGTGCAGCCGCGGGGGAGGGGGAGACACGAGGGAGCAGTGTGGCTTTTACAAGCCACCAATTGGTGGAGTAAATTTAGGGAGAGGATTGGGAAGAGGAGTTGTAGGATCGAAAGTATGTCTATAAGGGGGGTGATTAGACTACTTGACCAAATAAAAGCTCAACCTTTTCCCAGTTTTAATTCTTGGCAGATTTTAACAACTTAGCACAAGTCAAGCAGTCACAATACAATTCAAACAAGCATGCAAAGAGTATATGAGCAGCGGAAAGTAAAACATTCAACTTGAAAGAAAGCAAATGGGATGAGTTTTGAGGGAGCAAACACAATGTTGACACGGGGATTTTTGGCGTGGTTCCGATAGGTGGTGCTATCGTACATCCACGTTGATAGAGACTTTGAAGGAAATATGCCCTAGAGGCAATAATAAAGTTGTTATTTATATTTCCTTATATCATGATAAATGTTTATTATTCATGCTAGAATTGTATTAACCGGAAACTTAGTACATGTGTGAATACATAGACAAAACATAGTGTTCCTAGTATGCCTCTACTTGACTAGCTCGTTAACCAAAGATGATTGTGTTTCCTAACCATAGACATGTGTTGTCATTTGATGAACGAGATCACATCATTAGGAGAATGATGTGATGGACAAGACCCATCCGTTAGCTTAGCATTATGATCGTTACAGTTTCATTGCTACTGCTTTCTTCATGACTTATACATGTTCCTCATCCTATGAGATTTATGCAACTCCCGAATATCGGAGGAACACCTTGTGTGCTATCAAACGTCACAACGTAACTGGGTGATTATAAAGATGCTCTAGAGGTGTCTCCGAAGGTGTTTGTTGGGTTGGCATAGATCGAGATTAGGATTTGTCACTCCATGTTTCGGAGAGGTATCTCTGGGCCCTCTCGGTAATGCTCATCACTATAAGCCTTGCAAGCAATGTGACTAATGAGTTAGTTGCGGGATGAAGCATTACAAAACGAGTAAAGATACTTGCCGGTAATGAGATTGAACTAGGTATGATGATACCAACGATCGAATCTCGAGCAAGTAACATACTAATGACAAAGGGAACAACATATGTTGTTATGCGGTTTGACCGATAAAGATCTTCGTAGAATATGTAGGAGCCAATATGAATATCCAGGTTCCATTATTGGTTATTGATCGAAGATGTGTCTCGGTCATGTCTACATAGTTCTCGAACCCATAGGGTCCGCACGCTTAATGTTCGATGACGATTTGTATTATGAGTTATGTGATTTGATGACCGAAGTTTGTTCGGAGTCCCGGATGAGATCACGGACATGATGAGGAGTCTCGAAATGGTCGAGAGGTAAATATTCATATATTGTAAGGCTATATTCGGACATCGGAAAGGTTCCGAGTGATTCGGGTATTTTTCGGAGTACCGGGGAATTACGGGAATTCATCGGGAGAAGTAATGGGCCTTATTGGGCCATACGGGAAAATGGGGAGGCAGGTGATACGTCTCCAACATATCTATAATTTTTGATTGTTCCATGCTATTATAGTACCCCTTTTGGATGTTTATGGGCTTTATTTTACATATTTATATCATTTTTGGGATTAACCTACAAACCGGAGGCCCAAACCATATTGCTGTTTTTTTGCCTATTTCGGTATTTCGAAGAAAAGGAATATCAAACGGAGTCCAAACGGAATGAAACCTTCGGGAGCGTGATTTTTGGAACAAATCTGATCCGGAGAGCTTGGAGTGCAAGTCAAGAAGCTCCCGAGGGCCCCACGAGATAGCCCCCCCCCCCTGTAGGGCGCGCCCCCTATCTCGTGGGCCCCTCGGGCGGCCACCGACGTACTTCTTCCTCCTATATATACCTACGGACCCGGAAAACATCCAGGAGCACCAAGAAACACAATTTCCACCGCCATAACCTTCTATATCCGCGAGATCTCATCTTGGAGCCTTCGCCGGCACTCTGCCGGAGGGGGAATCAACCACGGAGGGCTTCTACATCAACATCCTTGCCCCTCCGATGAGTTGTGAGTAGTTTACCACAGAACTACGGGTCCATAGTTATTAGCTAGATGGCTTCTTCTCTCTTTTTGGATCTCAATACAATGTTCTCCCCCCTCTTGTGGAGATCTATTCGATGTAATCTCTTTTTGCGGTGTGTTCGTCGAGATCCGATGAATTGTGGGTTTATGATCAAGTTTATCTATGAATAATATTTGAATCTTCTCTGAATTCTTTTATGTATGATTGAGTTATCTTTGCAAGTCTCTTTGAATTATCAGTTTGGTTTGGCCTACTAGATTGATCTTTCTTGCCATGGGAGAAGTGCTTAGCTTTGGGTTCTACCTTGCGGTGTTCTTACCAGTGACAGAAAGGGTTTTAAGACACGTATTGTATTATTTCCATCGAGGATAACAAGATGGGGTTTATATCATATTGCATGTGTTTATCCCTCTACATCATGTCATCTTGCTTAAGGCGTTACTCTGTTCTTATGAACTTAATACTCTAGATGCAGGCATGAGTCGGTCGATGTGTGGAGTAATAGTAGTAGATGCAGGCAGGAGTCGGTCTACTTGTTATGGACGTGATTCCTATATACATGATCATGCCTAGATAATCTCATAACTATGCGCTTTTCTATCAATTGCTCGATAGTAATTTGTTCACCCATCGTAATACTTATGCTATCTCGAGAGAAGCCTCTAGTGAAACCTATGGCCCCCGGGTCTATCTCTTATCATATTTGCTTTCAATCTATCTTTATTTGCATCTTTAATTTTTGCATCTATCTTATAAAATACGAAAAATATATTTATCTTATCATACTATCTCTATCAGATCTCACTTTCGTAAGTGACCGTGAAGGGATTGACAACCCCTTTATTGCGTTGGTTGCGAGTTCTCAGTTTGTTTGTGTAGGTGTGTGGGACTTTTGAGGAGCCTCCTACTGGATTGATACCTTGGTTCTCAAAACTGAGGGAAATACTTATGCTACACTTTTCTGCATCACCCTCTCCTCTTTGAGGAAAACCAACGCAAGCTCAAGACATAGCAAGAAGGATTTCTGGCGCCGTTGCCGGGGAGGTCTTCGCTCAAGTCAAGACATACCAAGTACCCATCACAAACCCATCTCCCTCGCATTTACATTATTTGCCTCTCGTTTTCCTCTCCCCCACTTCACCCTTACCGTTTTATTTGCCATCTCTTTCCCAATCTCCTCTCTTTTTCGCTTGCCTTCTTCCTCTCTCTTTTGCTTGCCCTTTCGTTTGCTCATTTGGTTGGAATAGATGCTTATTTATTGCTAAACAGAGAACCTAAGATCTATGGATCCTCATCCGCTTGCTAATCTTTTTAAGAGATCCAATTATGATGAACCAATTGCTAGTGAGTTTTGTGCACTAGACTATCTTTATGAAGCTTTGCTCAAAATTTGTGTGTCTGAAAATTATGATGAAGAAATTTATGAAGAGATTCACGATAACTCCTTGAATAAAAAGCATGATTGCAATTATTTTCCTATAAATTCTCTTGATGTCAATTGTGCTAATAATATGCAAAACCCTAAGCTTGGGGATGCTAGTTTTGCTATGTCTACTACTTGTTTCAATGATCATGATTGGGGTGATTCTTCTTATAACATTGAAAATTTATTTAAGCCCCATGATGAATATAAGATTGATAACAGTGTTTGCAATAATATTGAAAGTGGTTTTGGAAGAGTGTCAACTTTAGATCCCACATATTTGGAGTATGTTCAATCTTATGATATTTTTGATAAAAGTGGGTTTGGAAAGGTCATGACTTTAGTTAGTGTTAATCCCACTATCTCGGAAGAGTGTCAACTTTGCATGCATGTGGATCATGTTGAGAATATGTTTTGTGATAGCTATTTTGTTGATTTTGCCTATGATCCTACATGTAATTATTATGAGAGAGGAAAATATGGTCATAGAAATTTTTATCTTATTAAATTACCTCTCGTCATGTTGAGATTGCTATCGTCTCTTTTTTCTTCCTTGCATATGCTAGTTTTTGCTTGCCTTGCAAATTTGTTTGCTTATAATATGCCTATGCATAGGAAGTATGTTAGACTTAGATGTGTTTGTCACGTGTTACATGATGCTCTCCTTGTGCTTCAATTCTTGTCTTTCATGTGAGCATCATCAAAATTATCAATGCCTAGCTAAGAGGCTTTAAAGAAAAGCGCTTGTTGGGAGACAACCCAATATTTTTCCTTGATGTTATTCAATAAATCTTGCATATACCTTCTGTTTAGATGTATTTTTATCTTTTAATTAGTGTTTGTGCCAAGTAGAACCTATAGGATAACCTACGATGATAGTTGATTTGATTCTGCTGAAAAACAGAAACTTTGCACGAACGAATATAATTTTGTTAAATCACAGGAACGTGATTTTGCGTTGATTCTTTTTGCTTCTGTTCAATAGACAAATTGTCCAGGACTTCCTATTTTCGTAGGATTTTTAGAGTTCCAGAAGTTTGCGTTAGTTACAGATTGCTACAGACTATTCTATTTTTGACAGATTCTGTTTTTCGTGTGTTGTTTGCTTATTTCAATGCATTTATGGCTAGTAATTCAGTCTATGAACCATAAAGAAGTTGGAATACAGTAGATTTAACACCAAAATAAATAAAGAATGAGTTCATTTCAGTACCTTATGTGGTGGTTTTGTTTTCTTTCACTAACGGAGCTTATAAGATTTCCTGTTGAATTTTGTGTTGTGAAGTTTTCAAGTTTTGGGTAAAGCTTTTATGGACTATGGAATAAAGGGTGGCAAGGGCCTAAGCTTGGGGATGCCCATGGAACCCCAAGATATTCAAGGATAGCCAAGAGCCTAAGCTTGGGGATGCCCCGGGAAGGCATCCCCTTTTTCGTCTTCGTTCATTGGTAACTTTACTTGGAGCTATATTTTTATTCGCCACATGATATATGTTTTGCTTGGAGCGTCGTGTATTATATTAGTCTTTGCTTTTTAGTTTACCACAATCATCCTTGCTGTACACACCTTTTGGGAGAATCCTATTTGATTAGAATTTGCTAGAATACTCTATGTGCTTCACTTATATCTTTTGAGCTTGATAGTTTTTGCTCTAGTGCTTCACTTATATCTTTTAGAGCACGGTGGTGTCTTAATTTTGTAGAAATTGCTAGTCTATCATGCTTAACTTATATTATTTTGAGAGTCTTTTAGAACAGCATGGTATTCGTTATATCATAAAGTTGGTCCTAGAATTATGAGCATCCAAGTAGGGTATAATAAAAACTATCACAGGAAGTGAATTGGATGTTGTGATCAACTTGATACTTGATAATTGTTTTGAGATATGGAGGTAGTGATATTAAAGTCATGCTAGTTGGGTGATTATGAATTCAAAGAATGCTTGTGTTGAAGTTAGCAAGTCCCTTAACATGCACGTATGGTTAAAGTTATGTAACAAATTTGAAACATGAAGTGTACTTGGCTTGTGCATCCTTATGAGTGGCGGTCGGGGACGAGCGATGATCTTTTCCTACCAATCTATCCCCCTAGGAGCATGCGCGTAGTACTTGATTTTTGATGACTTCTAAATATTTGCAATAAGTATATGAGTTCTTTTGACTAATGTTGAGTCCATGGATTATACGCACTTTTACCTTTCCGCCTTTGCTAGCCTCTTCGGTACCGTGCATTGCCCTTTCTCACATTGAGAGTTGGTGCAAACTTGGCCGTTGCATCCAAACCCCGTGATACGATACGCTCTATCACACATAAACCTCCTTATATCTTCCTCAAAACAGCCACCATACCCACTTATTATGGCATTTCCATAGCCATTCCGAGATATATTGCCATGCAACTTTCCACTGTTCCGTTCTTCATTATCATGACACACTTTACTTTTGTCATATTGCCATTGCATGATCATGTAGTTGACATCATATTTGTGGTAAAGCCACCATGCATTATTTTTCATACATGTCACTCTTGATTCATTGCACCATCCCGGTACACCGCCGGAGGCATTCATATAGAGTCATATCTTATTCTAGTTTCGAGTTGTAATTCTTATGTTGTAATCAATAGAAGTGTGATGATCATCATTATTAGAACATTGCCCAAAGAAAAAAAAGAAAGGCAAAAAAAGGCCCAAAAGAAAAAAAAAGAAAAAAAAGAAAAAAAGGAAGAAAAAGAATAAATAAAAAGGGCAATTTTACTATCTCTTTTTCCACACGTGTGCTTCAAAGTAGCACCTTGTTCTTTATGTAGTGAGTCTCATATTTTGTTCTTCAAAGTAGCACCATGTTTTTCGTTTAGTGAGTCTCATAAGTTGTCTTTTTCATACTAGTGGGGATTTTTTCATTTGAGAACTTGGCATGTATATTCCTACGATGGGCTTCCTCAAATGCCGTAGGTCTTCATGAGCAAGCAAGTTGGATGCACACCCACTAGTTTTCCTTTGTTGAGCATTCTTTGTAGCTCTAGTGCATCTGTTGCATGGCAATACCTACTCCTCATGTTGACATCAATTGATGGGCATCTCCATAGCCTGTTGATTATCCTCGTCAATGTGAGACTTTCTCCTTTTTTGTCTTCACCACACAATCCCCATCATCATATTCTATTCCACCCATAGTGCTATATCCATGGCTCACGCTTGAAGTGTTACTATTTCTTATGTCAATATGAACTTTTATTTTGTATTCATTTGGATCTGAACTTTCATGCCACAATGAAGAAAATTACATTATGAATTATCCTAGGTAGCATTCCACATCAAAAATTCTCTTTTTATCATTTACCTACATGAGGACGAGCAGGAATTAAGGTTGGGGATGCTTGATACGTCTCCAACGTATCTATAATTTTTGATTGTTCCATGCTATTATATTACCCCTTTTGGATGTTTATGGGCTTTATTTTACATATGTATATCATTTTTGGGACTAGCCTACTAACCGGAGGCCCAACCCATATTGCTGTCTTTTTTGCCTATTTCAGTATTTCGAAGAAAAGGAATATCCAACAGAGTCCAAACGTAAAGAAACCTTCGGGAGCGTGATTTTTGGAACAAACTGATCCGGAGAGCTTGGAGTGCAAGTCAAGAAGCTCCCGAAGGCCCCACGAGATAGCGGGCCGCCCCCCCCCTGTAGGGCGCGCCCCCTGTCTCATGGGCCCCTCGGGCGGCCACCGACGTACTTCTTCCTCCTATATATACCTACGGACCCCGAAAACATCCAGGAGCACCACGAAACACAATTTCCACCGACGTAACCTTCTGTATCCGCGAGATCTCATCGTGGAGCCTTCGCCGGCACTCTGCCGGAGGGGGAATCGACCACGGAGGGCTTCTACATCAACATCCTTTCCCCTCCAATGAGTTGTGAGTAGTTTACCACAGACCTACGGGTCCATAGTTATTAGCTAGATGGCTTCTTCTCTCTTTTTAGATCTTAATACAATGTTCTCCCCCTCTCTTGTGGAGATCTATTCGATGTAATCTCTTTTTGTGGTGTGTTTGTTGAGATCCGATGAATTGTGGGTTTATGATCAAGTTTATCTATGAATAATATTTGAATCTTCTCTGAATTCTTTTATGTGTGATTGAGTTATCTTTGCAAGTCTCTTCGAATTATAAGTTTGGTTTGGCCTACTAGATTGATCTTTCTTGCCATGGGAGAAGTGCTTAGCTTTGGGTTCAATCTTGCGGTGTTCTTACCCAGTGACAGAAAGGGTTGCAAGACACGTATTGTATTGTTGCCATCGAGGATAACAAGATGGGGTTTATATCATATTGCACGTGTTTATCCCTCTACATCATGTCATCTTGCTTAAGGCATTACTCTCTTCTTATGAACTTAATACTCTAGATGCAGGCAGGAGTCGGTCGATGTGTGGAGTAATAGTAGTAGATGCAGGCAGCAGCCGGTCTACTTGTTATGGACGTGATGCCTATATACATGATCATGCCTAGATAATCTCATAACTATGCGCTTTTCTATCAATTGCTCGACAGTTATTTGTTCACGCACCGTAATACTTATCCTATCTCGAGAGAAGCCTCTAGTGAAACCTATGGCCCCCGGATCTATCTCTTATCATGTTTTCTTTCAATCTATCTTTATTTGCATCTTTACTTTTTGCATCTATCTTATAAAATACCAAAAATATATTTATCTTATCATACTATCTCTATCAGATCTCACTTTCGTAAGTGACCGTGAAGGGATTGACAACCCCTTTATTGCATTGGTTGAGAGTTCTTAGTTTGTTTGTGTAGGTGCGTGGGACTTTTGAGGAGCCTCCTACTGGATTGATACCTTGGTTCTCAAAACTAAGGGAAATACTTACGCTACACTTTGCTGCATCACCCTCTCCTCTTCGAGGAAAACCAACGCAAGCTCAAGACGTAGCAGCAGGCCAAGGGGAGGTGGCGCGTGCCCCCCCATGGGTCCGAATTGGACTAGGGGAAGGGAGCGGCACCCCCTTGCCCTTTCCTACTCCCTCTCTCTTTCCATCTTTCCTTCTCTCCTACTCCAAAAGGGAAAGGGATTCCTACTAGGACTTGGAAGTCCTAGTAGGACTCCATACTCTAGGTGCACCCCTAGGGGGCCGGCCTCGCTCCCTCCCTCCTTTATATACGTGGGCAGGGGGCACCCCAAAGACACACAATTTTCTCTTAACCATTTGCGGTGCCCCCCACCACGGTTACACACCTCAATCATACCATTGTAGTGCTTAGGCGAAGCCCTGCACCGGTAACACCATCATCACCGTCGCCACGCCGTCGTGCTTACGAAACTCACCCTCATCCTCAACTGGATCAAGAACGCGAGGGACGTTATCGAGCTGAGCGTGTGCTGAACGCGGAGGTGTCGTACATTCGGTACTTGGATCTGTTGGATCGCGTAGAAGTTTAACTACATCAACCGCATTACGAAACGCTTCCGCTTTCTGTCTACGAAGGTACGTGGAAACACTCTCCCCTCTCGTTGCTATGCATATCCTAGATAGATCTTGTGTGATCGTAGGAATTTTTTTGAAATTACTGCATTCTCCAACAGTGGTGTCCGAATGTTTTATGGACGAGTAGAACACAAAGAGTTGTGGGCGATAATAGTCATACTTCTTACCACCAATGTCTTAGTTTGATTCGGCGGTATTGTTGGATGAAGCGGCCCAGACCGACATTACATGATCGCGTTCATGAGACTGGTTTTACCGACGTGCTTTTGCACACAGGTGGCTGGCGAGTGTCTGTTTCTCCAACTTTAGTTGAATCGAGTTTGATTACGGCCGGTCCTTGTTGAAGGTTAAAACAGCACACTTGATGAAAAATCATTGTGGTTTTGATGCGTATGTAAGAACGGTTCTTGCTAGAAGCCCGTAGCAGCCACGTAAAACTTGCAACAACAAAGTAGAGGATGTCTAACTTGTTTTTGTAGGGCATGTTGTGATGTGATATGGTCAAGACATGATATGATATAATTTGTTGTATGAGATGATGATGTTTTGTCAAAGTTATCGGTAACTGGCAGGAGCCTTATGGTTGTCTTTTTATTGCATAAGATGCAAGCGCCATATAATTGCTTTACTTCATCGCTATGCGATAGCAATAGTTGCAAAAGCAATAGTTGGCAAGACGACCATGTGATGAGACGTTGATAAAGATCAAGATGATGGAGATCATTGTGTCATGCCGGTGACGATGGAGATCGTGATGGCACTTTGGAGATGGAGATCAAAGGCACAAGATGATGATGGCCATATGATGTCACATATTTTGATTACATGTGATGTTTACCTTTTATGCTTCTTATTTTGCTTAGTTCAGCGGTAGCATTATAAGATGATCCCTTACTAAAATTTCAAGGTATAAGTGTTCTCCCTGAGTATACACCGTTGCGACAGTCTTCATGCCGAGACACCACGTGATTATCGTGTGTGATAAGCTCTATGTTCACATATAACGGGTGCAAGCCAATTTTGCACACGCAGAATACTCGGGTTAAACTTGACGAGCCTAGCATATGTAGATATGGCCTCGAAACACTAGAGACCAAAATCTCGAGCATGAATCATATAATAGATATGATCAACATAGTGATGTTTACCATTGAAAACTACTCCATCTCGCGTGATGATCGGACATGGTTTAGTTGATTTGGATCACGTGATCATTTAGATGACTAGAGGCATGTCTATCTAAGTGGGAGTTCTTAAGTAATATGATTAACTGAACTTTAATTTATCGTGAACTTAGTCTTGATAGTATTTTGCAAATTATGTTGTAGATCAAAAGATGGCGTTGTAGGTTCCCTATATTTTTTATATATGTTCCTAGACAAAACTAAGTTGAAAGATGATAGTAGCAATGATGCAAACTGGGTCCATGATCTGAGGTTTATCCTCATTGCTGCACAGAAGAATTATGTCCTTGATGCACCGCTAGGAGACAGACCTATTGCAGGAGCAGATGTAGACGTTATGTGCACCATGCTTTACAGCTTAGAACCGGGACTTCAAAAATGTTTTCGAACGCCACAGAGCATATGGGATGTTCCAAGAGCTGAAATTGGTATTTCAGACTCATGCCCGTGTCAAGAGGTATGAGACCTCCGACAAGTACTTCTCCTAAAAGGATGGAGGATAATTGCTCAGCTAGTGAGCATGTGTTCAGAATGTCTGGGTACTACAATTGCTTGAATCAAGTGGGAGTTAATCTTCCAGATAGGATAGTGATTGATAGTGTTCTCTAGTCACCATCACTAAGTTACTGGAACTTCATGATGAACTATAGTATGAAAGGGATGACGAAAACGATTCCCGAGCTCTTCGTGATGCTGAAATCGACAAAGGTAGAAATCAAGAAAGTGCATCAAGTGTTGATGATTGACAAGACCACTAGTTTCAAGAAAAGGGCAAAGGGAAAGAAACGGAACTTCTAGTATAATGGCAAGCAAGTTGTCACTCCTATGAAGAATCCCAAAGCTAGACCTAAGCCTAAAACTAAGTGCTTCTACTGCAAAGGAAATGGTTGCTGGAAACGGAACTACCCCAAATATTTGGCGGATAAGACGGATGGCAAAGTGAACAAAGGTATATTTGATATACAGATTATTGATGTGTACCTTGCTACTATTCATAGTAGCCCCTGGGTATTTGATATTTGTTCGGTTGCTAAGATTAGTAACTCGAAGCAAGAGTTGCAAAATAAACAGAGACTAGTGGAGGGTGAAGTGATGATGTATGTTGGAAGTGGTTCCAAGATTGATATGATCATCATCGCACAACCCATATACTTTCGGAATTAGAGTTGAACCTAAATAAATGTTATTTGGTGTTTCCGTTGAGCATGAATATGATTAGATCATGTTTATTGCAATATGGTTATTCATTTAAGACAAAGAATAATTGTTAATCTGTTTACCTGAATAAAACCTTCTTTGGTCATACACCCAATGTTGATGGTTTATTGAATCTCGATCATAATAATACACATATTCATAATATTGATGCCAAAAGATGCAAAGTTGATAATGATAGTGCAACTTATTTGTGGCACTGCCGTTTGGGTCATATCGGTGTAAAGTGCATGAAGAAACTCTATAAAGATGGACTTTTGGAGTCACTTGATTACGAATCATTTGATACTTGCGAACCGTGCTTTATGGGCAATATGACTAAAACTCCGTTCTCCGGAACAATGGAACGAGATAGTGACTTATTGGAAATAATACATACTGATGTATGCGGTCCAATGAGTGTTGATGCTCGTGGTGGTTATCGTTATTTTTTGACCTTCACAGATGATTTAGGCAGATATGGGTATATCTACTTAATGAAACGCAAGTCTGAAACATTTGAAAAGTTCAAAGAATTTTAGAGTGAAGTGGAGAATCATCATAACAAGAAAATAAAGTTTCTACGATCTGATCATGGAGGAGAATATTTGAGATACAAGTTTGTCCTTCATTTAAAACAATGTGGAATAGTTTCACAGCTAACGCCACCTGGAACACCACAGCGTAATGGTGTGTCCGAACGTCGTAACTGCACGTTATTTGATATGGTGCGATCTATGATGTCTCTACCAATTTACCACTATCGTTTTGGGGTTATGCATTAGAGACAGTTGCATTCACTCTAAATAGGGCACCATCAAAATCCGTTGAGACGACGCCTTATGAACTGTGGTTTGGCAAGAAACAAAAGTTGTCGTCTATTAAAGTTTGGGGCTGCGATGCTTATGTGAAAAAGTTTCAACCTGATAAGCTCGAACCCAAATCGGAGAAGTGCATCTTCATAGGATACCCAAAGGAAACTGTTGGGTACACCTTCTATCGCAGATCCAAAGGCAAGATATTCGTTGCTAAGAATGGATCCTTTCTAGAGAAGGAGTTTCTCTCGAAAGATGTGAGTGGGAGGAAAGTATAACTTGATGAGGTAATTGTACCTTCTCCCGAATTGGAAAGTAGTTCATCACAGAAATCAGTTCCAGTGATTCCTACACCAATTAGAGAGGAAGTTAATGATGATGATCGTGAAACTTCAGATCAAGTTACTACCGAACCTCATAGGTCTTCTAGAGTAAGATCCGCACTAGAGTGGTACGGTAATCCTGTTCTGGAAGTCATGTTACTAGACCTTGACGAACCTATGAACTATGAGGAAACGATGATGAGCCCAGATTCTACGAAATGGCTTGAGGCCATGAAATCTGAGATGGGATCCATGTGTGAGAACAAAGTGTGGACTTTGGTGGACTTGCCCGATGATAGGCAAGCCATAGAAATTAGATGGATCTTTAAGAAGAAGACCGACGGAGACGGTAATGTTACTATTTACAAAGCTCGACTTGTTGCTAAAGGTTTTCGACAAGTTCAAGGAGTTGACTACGATGAGACTTTCTCACCCGTGGCGATGCTTAAGTCTGTCCGAATCATGTTAGCAATTGCCGCATTTTATGATTATGAAATTTGGCAAATGTATGTCAAAACTGAATTCCTTAAATGGATATTTCTTAAAGAAAGAGTTGTATATGATGCAACCAGAAGGTTTTGTCGATCCTAAAGGTACTAAAAAGGTGTGCAAGCTCCAGCGATCCATCTATGGACTGCTGCAAGCATCTCGGAGTTGGAATATATGTTTGATGAGTTGATCAAAGCATATATTTTTATACAGAGTTGCGGTGAAGCCTGTATTTACAAAAAGTGAGTGGGTGTACTACAACCTTTCTGATAAGTATATGTGAAATACATATTGTTGATCGGAAGTGATGTAGAATTTTTTAGAAAGCATAAAGGAAAGTTTGAAAGGAGTTTTTCAAAGAAAGACCTCGGTGAAGCTACTTACATATTGGGCATCAAGATCTATAGAGATAAATCAAGATGCTTGATAAAGATTTTTCAATGAGTACATACCTTGACAAGTTTTTAAAAGAGTTCAAAATGGATCAGTCAAAGAAGGAGTTCTTGCCTGTATTACAAGGTCTAAAGTTGAGTAACACTTAAATCCCCACCACGGAAGAAGATAGAAAGAGAATGAAAGTCATTCCCTATGCCTCAGTCATAGGTTCTATAAAGTATGCCATGCTATGTACTAGACCAGTTGTGTGCCTTGCTATGAGTTTGGCAAGGGGGTACGAAAGTGATCCAGGAGTGGATCACTGTATGGAGGTCAAAGTTATCCTTAGTTTTCTAAGAGGACTAAGGAAGTATTTCTCGATTATGGAGGTGATAAAGAGTTCGTCTTAAAGGCTTACGTTGATGTAAGCTTTACAGCAATCCAGATGACTCTGGGCCTCAATCTGGATACATATTGAAAGTGGGAGCAATTAGCTAGAGTAGCTCCATGCAGAGCATTGTAGACACGGAAAATTTGCAAAATACATACGGCTCTGAATTTAGCAGACCCATTGACTATACTTCTCTCACAAGCAAAACATGATCACACCATAGTACTCTTTGGGTGTTAATCACATAGTGACGTGAACTAGATTATTGACTCTAGTAAACCCTTTGGGTGTTGGTCACATGGCGATGTGAACTATGGGTGTTAATCACATACATATGTGAACTATTGGTGAAATCACATGGCGATGTGAACTAGATTATTGACTCTAGTGCAAGTGGGAGACTGAAGGAAATATGCCCTAGAGGCAATAATAAAGTTGTTATTTATATTTCCTTATATCAAGATAAATGTTTATTTTTAATGCTAGAATTGTATAACCGGAAACTTAGTACATGTGTGAATACATAGACAAAACATACTGTGCCTAGTATACCTCTACTTGACTAGCTCATTAATTAAAGATGGTTATGTTTCTGAACCACAGACATGTGTTGTCATTTGATGAATGGGATCACATCATTAGGAGAATGATGTGATGGACAATACCCATCTGTTATCTTAGCATTATGATCGTTAAGTTTCATTGCTACTGCTTTCTTCATGACTTATACATGTTCCTCAGACTATGAGATTAGGCAACTCCCGAATACCAGAGGAACACCTTATGTGCTATCAAACGTCACAACATAACTGGGTGATTATAAAGATGCTCTACAGGTGTCTCCGAGGGTGTTTGTTGGGTTGTCATAGATCAAGATTAGGATTTATCACTCCGTGTTTTGGAGAGGCATCTCTGGGCCCTCTCGGTAATGCTCATCACTATAAGCCTTGCAAGTAATGTGAATAATGAGTTAGTATCAGGGTGAAGCATTACAGAACGAGTAAAGAGACTTGCCGGTAACGAGATTGAACTAGGTATGATGATACCGACGATCGAATCTCGAGCAAGTAACATTCTGATGACAAAGGGAACAACATATGTTGTTATGCAGTTTGACTGATAAAGATCTTCGTAGAATATGTAGGAGCCAATATGAGCATCGAGGTTACTCTATTGATTATTGATCGGAGATGTGTCTTGGTCATGTCTACATAGTTCTCGAACCCGTAGGGTCCGCATGCTTAATGTTCGATGATGATTTGTATTATGAGTTATGTGATTTTATGACCGAAGTTTGTTCGGAGTCCTGGATGAGATCACGGACATCACGAGGAGTGTGGAAATGGTTGAGAGGTAAAGATTCATATATTGGAAGGCTATATTCGGACATCGAAAAGGTCCCGAGTGATTCGGGTATTTTTTGGAGTACCAGGGAGTTATAGGAATTCACTGGGAGAAGTAATGGGCCTTATTGGCTATACGGGAAAAGGAGGAGGCGGGCCAAGGGGAGGTGGCGCGTGCCCCCCCATTGGTCCGAATTGGACTAGGGGAAGGGGTCGGCGCCCCCCTTGCCCTTTCCTACTCCCTCTCTCTTTCCCTCTTTCCTTCGTTCTCTCCTACTCCAAAAGGGAAAGGGATTCCTACTAGGACTTGGAAGTGCTAGTAGGACTCCATACTCTAGGCACACCCCTAGGGGGCTGATACGTCGATTTTGCATCATGCTTTCATATCGATATTTATTGCATTATGGGCTGTTATTACATGTTATGTCACAATACTTATGGCTATTCTCTCTTATTTTACAAGGTTTATCATGAAGAGGGAGAATGCTGGCAGCTGGAATTCTGGCTGGAAAAGGAGCAAATATTGGAGACCTATTCTGGACAGCTCCAAAAATCCTGAAACTCCACGGAAGTCACTTTTGGAATTAATAAGAATTATTGAGCGAAGAAAATACCAGAGGGGGCCCACACCTTGGCCAAGAGGGTGGGGGCGCCTCCCTACTGGGTGCACCCCCTGTCTCCTGGGCCCCATGGTGGCCCTTCGGTGCCCATCTTCTGCTATATGATGGCTTTCACCCTGAAAAAAATCAGAAGCAAGCTTACGGGTCGAAACTCCACCGCCACGAGGCCGAACCTTGGCGGAACCAATCTAGGGCTTCGGCGGAGCTGTTCTACCGGGGAAACTTCCCACCGGGAGGGGGAAATCATCACCATCGTCATCACCAACGATCCTCTCATCAGGAGGGGGTCAATCTCCATCAACATCTTCACCAGCACCATCTCCTCTCAAAACCCTAGTTCATCTCTTGTATCCAATCTTGTATCAAAACCACAAATTGGTACCTGTGGGTTGCTAGTAGTGTTGATTACTCCTTGTAGTTGATGCTAATTGGTTTACTTGGTGGAAGATCATATGTTCAGATCCTTAATGCATATTAATACTCCTATGATCATGAACATGAATATGCTTTGTGAGTAGTTACGTTTGTTCCTGAGGACATGGGTGAAGTCTTGCAATTAGTAGTCATGTGAATTTGGTATTCGTTCAATATTATGAGATGTATGTTGTCTCTCCTCTAGTGGTGTTATGTGAACGTCGACTACATGGCACTTCACCATTATTTGGGCCTAGAGGAAGGCATTGGGAAGTAATAAGTAGATGATGGGTTGCTAGAGTGACAGAAGCTTAAACCCTAGTTTATGCGTTGCTTCATAAGGGGCTGATTTGGATCCACTAGTTTCATGCTATGGTTAGGTTTACCTTAATACTTCTTTTGTAGTTGCGGATGCTTGAAATAGGGGTTAATCATAAGTGGGATGCTTGTCCAAGAAAGGGCAGTACCCAAGCACCGGTCCACCCACATATAAAACTATCAAAGTACCGAACGCGAATCATATGAGCGTGATGAAAACTAGCTTGACGATAATTCCCATGTGTCCTCGGGAGCGCTTTTCTCATTATAAGAAATTGTCCAGGCTTGTACTTTTCTACAAAAAGGATTGGGCCACCTTGATGCACTTTATTTACTTTCATTGCTCGTTACCCGTTACAAATTATCTTATCACAAAACTATCTGTTACCTACAATTTCAGTGGTTGCAGAGAATACCTTACCGAAAACCGCTTGTCATTTCCTTCTGCTCCTCGGTGGGTTCGACACTCTTACTTATCGAAAGGACTACGATAGATCCCCTATACTTGTGGGTCATCAAGACTCTTTTCTGGCGCCGTTGCCGGGGAGTGAAGCGCCTTTGGTGAGTGGAACTTGGTAAGGAAACATTTATATAGTGTGCTGAAATTTTCTATCACTTGTTACTATGGAAACTAATCTTTTGATGGGCTTGTTCGGGGTATCTTCACCCCGAACAGTAGAGCAAAGAGTTGCTCCTCAACCTACTGAACCTACTGAAAATGTTTACTTTGAGATTCCTTCGGGTATGATAGAGAAACTGCTAGCTAATCCCTTTGCAGGAGATGGAACATTGCATCCCGATTTACACCTTATCTTTGTGGATGAAGTTTGTGGATTATTTAAGCTTGCAGGTATTCCTGATGATGTTGTCAAAAGGAAGGTCTTCCCTTTATCTTTGAAGGTAGATGCATTGACATGGTATAGGCTATGTGATGATACCGGATCTTGGAACTATAAACGATTGAAGTTAGAATTTCACCAGAAGTTCTATCCTATGCATCTTCTTCATTGTGATCGTAATTACATATATAATTTTTCGCCTCGCGAAGGAGAAAGCATCGCTCAAGCTTGGGGGAGGCTTAAGTCAATGTTATTCAGGCCCCAATCATGAGCTCTCAAGAGAAATGATTATTCAAAAAATTTATGCTCGGCTTTCTCTCAATGATCGCACCATGCTCGATACTTCCTGTGCTAGTTCTTATATGCTGAAGACTACTGAATTCAAGTGGGATTTATTGGAAAGAATTGAACACAACCTTGGAGATTGGGGTTCCGACGATGGTAAGGAGTCAGGTATATGATATGTCTCCAACGTATCTATAATTTTTGATTGTTCCATGCTATTATATTACCCCTTTTGGATGTTTATGGGCTTTATTTTACATATTTATATCATTTTTGGGACTAACCTACTAACCGGAGGCCCAGCTCATATTGCTGTTTTTTTTGCCTATTTCAGTATTTCGAAGAAAAGGAATATCAAACGGAGTCCAAACGGAATGAAACCTTCGTGAGCGTGATTTTTGGAACAAATCTGATCAGGAGAGCTTGGAGTGCAAGTCAAGAAGCTCCCGAGGGCCCCACGAGATAGGGGGCCGCCCCCCCCCTATAGGGCGCCCCCCTGTCTTGTGGGCCCCCCGGGCGGCCACCGACGTACTTTTTCCTCCTATATATACCTACGGACCCCGGAAACATCCAGGAGCACCACGAAACACAATTTCCACCGCCGTAACCTTCTGTATCCGCGAGATCTCATCTTGGAGCCTTCGCCGGCACTCTGCTGGAGGGGAAATCAACCATGGAGGGCTTCTACATCAACATCCTTGCCCCTCCGATGAGTTGTGAGTAGTTTACCACAGACCTACGGGTCCATAGTTATTAGCTAGATGGCTTCTTCTCTCTTTTTGGATCAATACAATGTTCTCCCCCTCTCTTGTGGAGATCTATTCGATGTAATCTCTTTTTGCGGTGTGTTTGTCAAGATCCGATGAATTGTGGGTTTATGATCAAGTTTATCTATGAATAATATTTGAATCTTCTCTGAATTCTTTTATGTATGATTGAGTTATCTTTGCAAGTCTCTTTGAATTATCAGTTTGGTTTGGCCTACTAGATTGATCTTTCTTGCCATGGGAGAAGTGCTTAGCTTTGGATTCAACCTTGCGGTGTTCTTACCCAGTGACAGAAAGGGTTGCAATACACGTATTGTATTGTTGCCATCGAGGATAACAAGATGGGGTTTACATCATATTGCATGTGTTTATCCCTCTACATCATGTCATCTTGCTTAAGGCGTTACTCTGTTCTTATGAACTTAATACTCTAGATGCAGGCAGGAGTCGGTCGATGTGTGGAGTAATAGTAGTAGATGCAGGCAGGAGTCAGTCTACTTGTTATGGACGTGATGCCTATATACATGATCATGCCTAGATAATCTCATAACTATGCGCTTTTCAATCAATTGCTCGACAGTAATTTGTTCACCCACCGTAATACTTATGCTATCTCGAGAGAAGCCTCTAGTGAAACCTGTGGCCCCCGGGTCTATCTCTTATCATATTTGCTTTCAATATATCTTTATTTTCATCTTTACTTTTTGCATCTATCTTATAAAATACCAAAAATATATTTATCTTATCATACTATCTTTATCAGATATCACTTTCGTAAGTGGCCGTGAAGGGATTGACAACCCCTTTATTGCGTTGGTTGCGAGTTCTCAGTTTGTTTGTGTAGGTGCGTGGGACTTTTGAGGAGCCTCCTGCTGGATTGATACCTTGGTTCTCAAAACTAAGGGAAATACTTATGCTACACTTTGCTGCATCACCCTCTCTTCTTCGAGGAAAACCAACGCAAGCTCAAGACGTAGCAAGAAGGATTTCTGGCGCCGTTGCCGGGGAGGTCTTCGCTCAAGTCAATACATACCAAGTATCCATCACAAACCCATCTCCCTCACATTTACATTATTTGCCTCTCGTTTTCCTCTCCCCCACTTCACCCTTGCCATTTTATTTGCCCTCTCTTTCCCAATCTTCTCCTCTCTTTTGCTTGCCCTTTCATTTACTCGTTTGGTTGGAATAGATGCTTATTTATTGCTAATTAGAGAACCTAAGATCTATGGATCCTCATCCACTTTCTAATCTCTTTAAGAGATCCAATTATGTTGAACCAATTGCTAGTGAGTTTTGTGCACTAGATTATCTTTATGAAGTTTTCCTTGAAATTTGTGAATCTGAAAATTATGATGAAGAAATTTATGAAGAGATTCACGATAACTCCTTTAATAAAAAGCATGATTGCAATGATTTTCCTATAAATTATGTTGATGTCAATTGTGCTAATAATATGCAAAACTCTATGCTTGGGGATGCTAGTTTTGCTATGTCTACTACTTGTTTCAATGATCATGATTGGGGTGATTCTTCTTATAACCTTGAAAATTTATTTAAGCCCCATGATGAATATGAGATTGATAATAGTGTTTGCAATAATATTGAAAGTGGTTTTGGAATAGTGTCAACTTTAGATCCCACATATTTGGAGTATGTTCAATCTTATGATATTTTTGATAAAAGTGGGTTCGGGAAGGTCATGACTTTAGTTAATGTTAATCCCACTATCTTGGAAGAGTGTCAACTTTGCATGCATGTGGATCTTGTTGAGAATATGTTATGTGATAGCTATTTTGTTGAATTTGCCTATGATCCTACATGTAATTATTATGAGAGAGGAAAATATGGTTGTAGAAATTTTTATCTTATTAAATTACCTCTCATCATGTTGAGATTGCTATCATCTCTTTCTTCTTCCTTGCATATGCTAGTTTTTGCTTGCCTTGCAAATTTGTTTGCTTATAATATGCCTATGCATAGGAAGTATGTTAGACTTAGATGTGTTTGTCACGTGTTTCTTGATGCTCTCTTTGTGCTTCAATTCTTGTCTTTCATGCTAGCATCATTAAAATTATCAATGCCTAGCTAAAAGGCTTTAAAGAAAAGCGCTTGTTGGGAGTCAACCCAATATTTTTCCTTGCTGTTATTTAATAAATCTTGCATCTACCTTCTGTTTAGGTGTGTTTTTATCTTTTAATTAGTGTTTGGGCCAAGTAGAACCTATAGGATAACCTACGATGATAGTTGATTTGATTCTGCTGAAAAACAGAAACTTTGCACGCATGAATATAATTTTTTTAAATCACCGGAACGTGATTTTGCATTGATTCGTTTTGCTTCTGTTCAATAGACAAATTTTCCAGGATTTCCTATTTTGGTAGGATTTTTAGAGTTCCAGAAGTTTGCGTTAGTTACAGATTGCTACAGACTGTTCTATTTTTGACAGATTCTGTTTTTCGTGTGTTGTTTGCTTATTTCAATGCATCTATCGCTAGTAATTCAGTCTATGAACCATAAAGAAGTTGGAATATAGTAGGTTTAACACCAAAATAAATAAAGAATGAGTTCATTGCAGTACCTTATGTGGTGGTTTTGTTTTCTTTCACTAACGGAGCTTATAAGATTTCCTGTTGAGTTTTGTGTTGTGAAGTTTTCAAGTTTTGGGTAAAGCTTTTATGGACTACGGAATAAAGGGTGGCAAGAGCCTAAGCTTGGGGATGCCCATGGCACCCCAAGATATTCAAGAATAGCCAAAAGCCTAAGCTTGGGGATGCCCCCGGAAGGCATCCCCTCTTTCGTCTTCGTTCATTGGTAACTTTACTTGGAGCTATATTTTTATTCGCCACATGATATGTGTTTTTCTTGGAGTGTCGTGTATTATATTAGTCGTTGCTTTTTAGTTTACCACAATCATCCTTGCTGTACACACCTTTTGGGAGAAGCCTATTTGATTAGAATTTGCTAGAATACTCTATGTGCTTCACTTATATCTTTTGAGCTTGATAGTTTTTGCTCTAGTGCTTCACTTATATCTTTTAGAGCACGGTGGTGTCTTAATTTTGAAGAAATTGCTAGTCTCTCATGCTTCACTTATATTATTTTGAGAGTCTTTTAGAACAGCATGGTATTTGCTATTATCATAATGTTGGTCCTAGAATGATGAGCATCCAAGTTGGGTATAATAAAAACTATCATAGGAAGTGAATTGGATGCTATGATCAACTTGATACTTGATAATTGTTTTGAGATATGGAGGTAGTGATATTAAAGTCATGTTAGTTGGGTGATTATTAATTCAAATAATTCTTGTGTTGAAGTTAGCAAGTACATTAGCATGCATGTATAGTTAAAGTTGTGTAACAAATCTGAAACATGAAGTGTACTTGGCACGTGCATCCTTATGAGTGGCGGTCGGCGACGAGCGATGGTCTTTTCCTACAAATCTATACCCCTAGCAGCATGTGCGTAGTACTTGATTTTTGATGACTTCTAAACTTTTGCAATAAGTATATGAGTTCTTTTGACTAATGTTGAGTCCATGGATTATACGCACTTTTACCTTTCCACCTTTGCTAGCCTCTTCGGTACCGTGCATTGCCCTTTCTCACCTTGAGAGTTGGTGCAAACTTCGCCGGTGCATCTAAACCCCGTGATACAATACGCTCTATCACACATAAACCTCCCTATATCTTCCTCAAAACAGCCACCATACCTACCTATTATGGCATTTCCATAGCCATTCCGAGATATATTGCCATGCAACTTTCCACCGTTCCGTTCTTCATTATCATGACACACTTTACTTTTGTCATATTGCCATTGCATGATCATGTAGTTGACATCGTATTTGTGGCAAAGCCACCATGCATTATTTTTCATACATGTCACTCTTGATTCATTGCACCATCCCGATACACCGCCGGAGGCATTCATATAGCTAGAGTCATATCTTGTTCTAGTTTCGAGTTGTAATTCTTATGTTGTAATCAATAGAAGTGTGATGATCATCATTATTTGAACATTGCCCAAAGAAAAAAAGAAGAAAGGCCAAAAAAAAGGCCCAAAAGAAAAAAAAAGAAAAAAGCAAAAAGAAAAAAAGGGAAAAAAGAATAAATAAAAAGGGCAATGTTACTATCTCTTTTTCCACACTTGTGCTTCAAAGTAGCACCTTGTTCTTTATGTAGTGAGTCTCATATTTTGTGCTTCAAAGCAGCAACATGTTTTTCATTTAGTGAGTCTCATAAGTTGTCTTTTTCATACTAGTGGGAATTTTTCATTATATAACTTGGCTTGTATATTCCTACGATGGGCTTTCTCAAATGCCCTAGGTCTTCATGAGCAAGCAAGTTGGATGCACACCCACTAGTTTTCCTTTGTTGAGCATTCATTTGTAGCTCTAGTGCATCTGTTGCATGGGAATCCCTACTCCTCATGTTGACATCAATTGATGGGCATCTCCATAGCCCATTGATTATCCTCGTCAATGTGATACTTTCTCCTTTTTTGTCTTCTCCACACAATCCCCATCATCATATTCTATTCCACCCATAGTGCTATATCCATGGCTCACGCTCTTGTATTGCGTGAAGGTTGAAAAAGTTTGAGATTATTTAAGTATGAAACAATTGCTTGGCTTTTCATCGGGGGTATAGAAGTTGGGACATCTTTGTTTGACGATAATGAAGCATAGCCTAACTATATGATTTTGTAGGGATGAACTTTCTTTTGCCATGTTATTTTGAGAAGACAAGATTACTTTGATTAGTATGCTTGAAGTGTTACTATTTCTTATCTCAATATGAACTTTTATTTTGTATTCATTTGGATCTGAACATTCATGCCACAATGAAGAAGATTACATTATGAATTATGCTAGGTAGCATTCCACATCAAAAAGTCTCTTTTTATCATTTACCTACTCGAGGACGAGCAGGAAATAAGCTTGGGGATGCTTGATATGTCTCCAACGTATCTATAATTTTTGATTGTTCCATGCTATTATATTACCCCTTTTGGATGTTTATGGGCTTTATTTTACATATTTATATCATTTTTGGGACTAGCCTACTAACTGGAGGCCCAGCCCATATTGCTGTTTTTTTTGCCTATTTCAGTATTTCGAAGAAAAGGAATATCAAATAGAGTCCAAACCAAATGAAACCCTCAGGAGCATGATTTTTGGAACAAATCTGAACCGGAGAGCTTGGAGTGCAAGTCAAGAAGCTCCCGAGGGCCCCACGAGATAGGGGGCCATGCCCCCCCTATAGGGCACGCCCCATGTCTCGTGGGCCCCTCGGGCGGCCACCGACGTACTTCTTCCTCCTATATATACCTACGGACCCCGAAAACATCCATGAGCACCACGAAACACAATTTCCACCGCCATAACCTTCTGTATCTGCGAGATCTCATCTTGGAGCCTTCGCCGGCACTCTGCCGGAGGGGGAATCGACCATGGAGGGCTTCTACATCAACATCCTTGCCCCTCCGATGAGTTGTGAGTAGTTTACCATAGACCTACGGGTCCATAGTTATTAGCTAGATGGCTTCTTCTATCTTTTTGGATCTCAATACAATGTTCTGCCCCTCTCTTGTGGAGATCTATTTAATGTAATCTCTTTTTGCGGTGTGTTTGTCGAGATCCGATGAATTGTGGGTTTATGATCAAGTTAATCTATGAATAATATTTGAATCTTCTCTGAATTCTTTTATGTATGATTGAGTTATCTTTTCAAGTCTCTTCAAATTATCAGTTTGGTTTGGCCTACTAGATTGATCTTTCTTGCCATGGGAGAAGTGCTTAGCTTTGGGTTCAATCTTGCGGTGTTCTTACCCAGTGACAGAAAGGGTTGCAAGACACGTATTGTATTGTTGCCATCGAGGATAACAAGATGGGGTTTATATCATATCGTATGTGTTTATCCCTCTACATCATGTCATCTTGCTTAAGGCGTTACTCTGTTCTTATGAACTTAATACTCTAGATGCAGGCAGGAGTCGGTCGATGTGTGGAGTAATAGTAGTAGATGCAGGCAGAAGTCGGTCTACTTGTTATGGACGTGATTCCTATATAGATGATCATGCCTAGATAATCTTATAACTATGTGCTTTTCTGTCAATTGCTCGACAGTAATTTTTTCACCCACCGTAATACTTATGCTATCTTGAGAGAAGCCTCTAGTGAAACCTATGGCCCCCGGGTCTATCTCTTATCATATTTGCTTTCAATCTATCTTTATTTGCATCTTTACTTTTTGCATCTATCTTATAAAATACCAAAAATATATTTATCTTATCATACTATCTTTATCAGATCTCACTTTCGTAAGTGGCCGTGAAGGGATTGACAACCCCTTTATTGCGTTGGTTGCGAATTCTCATTTTGTTTGTGTAGGTGCGTGGGATTTTTGAGGAGCCTCCTACTGGATTGATACCTTGGTTCTCAAAACTGAGGGAAATACTTACGCTACACTTTGCTGCATCACCCTCTCCTCTTCGAGGAAAACCAACGCAAGCTCAAGATGTAGCAGTACAACACCTATGTTTGATTGTGTTAAATCTTTTATGGATACCGATGCTTTTCATGGATTTAGCGCTAAACATGGACTTGACTCTGAGATAGTAGTTGTTTTTTGTGAATCTTTTGCTACTCACGTTGATCTCCCTAAGAAGAAGTGATTTAAATATAATCCTCCCACTGAAGTAAAAGTAGTTGCACCTATTACAGTTGAAGAAAAGACTATCACTTATAATGGTCCTATTGTTCCTACTACTTATGTTGAGAAACCACCTTTCCGTGTTAGGATTAAGGATCATGCTAAAACTTCAACTGTTATTCGTAAGAGTAATACTAGAACTTATACACCCCCTGAGCAAATTAAAGTCGAACCTACTATTGCTATGGTTAAAGATCTCTTGGATGATAATATAGATGGGCATGTTATTTATTTATGTGGTGAAACTGCTAATATTGCTAGACCCGATGCTAAGATACATATACCTGTTGTAGGCATGCCTGTTATTTCTGTTAAAATAGGAGATCATTGTTATGATGGTTTATGTGATATGGGTGCTAGTGCTAGTGCAATACCCTTTGACTTATATAAAGAAATTATGCATGATATTGCACCCGCTGAAATGGAAGATATTGATGTTACTATTAAGCTTGCCAACAGGGATACTATTAAGCCATTTGGGATTGTTAGAGATGTTGAAGTCTTGTGTGGGAAAGTTAAATATCCTGCTAATTTTCTTGTTCTTGGTTCCCCACAAGATGACTTTTGTCCCATTATATTTGGTCGACCCTTCTTGAATACTGTTAATGCTAGGATTGGTTGTGAAAAGGATATTGTTACAATTGGCTTAGGGGATATGTCTCATGAGTTTAATTTTGCTAAGTTCCGTAGACAACCCCATGATAAAGAATCACCTAGTAAGGATGAGATTATTGGTCTTGCTTCTATTGCCGTGCCTACTACTGATCCGTTAGAACAATATTTGCTAAACCATGAAAATGATATGTTTATGAATGAAAGAAGGGAAATAGATGAAGTGTTCCTTCAACAGGGTCCTATCCTGAAACACAACTTACCTGTTGAAATCCTAGGGGATCCCCGTCCACCCAAGGGTGATCCCGTGTTTGAGCTAAAACCATTACCTGATAATCTTAAATATGCTTATCTTGATGAAAAGAAGATATATCCTGTTATTATTAGTGCTAACCTTTCAGAGCAGGAAGAGGAAAGATTATTGCAAACTCTGAAGAAGCACCGTGCTGCTATTGGATATACTCTGGATGATCTTAAGGGGATTAGTCCCACTCTATGTCAACACTTAATTAAATTGGAGAAAGATGCCAAACCAGGTAGGGATCCTCAACGGCGATTAAATCCTAAGATGAAAGAAGTGGCAAGAAAGGAGATACTAAAGCTCCTTGAGGCAGGTATAATTTATCCCGTTGCTGATAGTGATTGGGTAAGTCCTGTCCATTGCGTTCCTAAGAAGGGAGGTATTATTGTTGTTCCTAATGATAAAGATGAATTGACCCCACAAAGAATTATTACAGGTTATAGGATGGTAATTGATTTCTGTAAATTAAATAAAGCTACTAAGAAAGATCATTAGCCTTTACCTTTTATTGATCAAATGCTATAAATACTATCCAAACACACACATTTTTGCTTTCTAGATGGTTATTCTGGTTTCTCTCAAATATTTGTGTCATCGGAAGATTAATCAAAAACTACTTTTAGTTGCCCTTTCGGTACCATTGCTTATAGACGTATGCCTTTTGGTTTATGTAATGCACCTGCTACCTTTCAAAGATGCATGATGGCTATATTCTCTGACTTTTTTGAAAAGATTTGTGAGATATTCATGGATGATTTCTCCGTTTATGGATTCTCTTTTGATGATTGCTTGAGCAACCTTGATCGAGTTTTGCAGAGATATGAAGACACTAGTCTCGTCTTGAATTGGGAAAAGTGCCACTTTATGGTTAATGAAGGCATTGTCTTGGGGCATAAGATTTCTGAGAGAGGTATTGAAGTTCTTAAAGCTAAAGTTGATGCTATTCAAAAGATGCCATGTCCCAAGGACATTAAAGGTATACGAAGTTTCCTTGATCTTGCCAGGTTTTTTAGGAGGTTCAATAAGGACTTTTCTAAAATCTCTAGGTCTCTAACTAATTTATTGGAAAAAGATATTCCTTTTGTCTTTGATGATGATTGTGTACAAGCATTTGAAATACTTAAGAAAGCTTTGCTCACTGCATCTATTGTTCAGCCACCTGATTAGAATTTACCCTTTGAAATTATCTGTGATGCTAGCGATTATGCTATAGGTGCTATTCTAGGGCAAAGAGTTGATAAGAAATTGAATGTTATCCAGTATGCTAGTAAGACTCTTGACACTGCCCAAAGAAATTATGCTACTACCGAAAAAGAATTCTTAGCAGTTGTATTTGCTTGTGATAAGTTCAGACCTTATATTGTTGATTCTAAAGTTACTATTCACACTGGTCATGCTGCTACTAAATATCTTATGGAAAATAAAGATGCTAAGCCTAGACTTATTAGATGGGTTCTCTTGCTCCAAGAATTTGATTTGCACATTATTGATAGAAAGTGAGCTGAGAACCCCGTTGCAGACAATTTGTCTAGGTTAGAGAATGTTCTTGATGACTCACTACCTATTGATGATAGCTTTCCCGATGAACAATTAGCGGTCATTAATGTTTCTCGTACTACTCCATGGTATGCTGATTATGCTAATTACATTGTTGCTAAATTTATACCACCTAGCTTCACATACCAGCAAAAGAAAAAGTTCTTTTATGATTTAAGACATTACTTCTGGGATGACCCACACCTTTATAAAGAAGGAGTAGATGGTGTTATTAAACATTGTGTAGTTGAGCATGAACAGGAACAGATCCTACGCAAGTGTCACTCTGAACCATATGGAGGACACCACGCTAGAGATAGAACTGCGCATAAGGTATTGCAATCCGGTTTTTATTGGCCTACTCTCTTCAAAGATGCTCGTAAGTTTGTCTTGTCTTGTGATGAATGTCAAAGAATTGGTAATATTAGTAGACGTCAAGAAATGCCTATGAATTATTCTCTTGTTATTGAACCATTTGATGTTTGGGGCTTTGATTATATGGGACCCTTTCCTGCCTCTAATGATTACGCACATATTTTAGTTGCTGATGATTACGTTACTAAGTGGGTAGAAGCTATTCCAACTAGTAGTGCTGATCATAACACCTCTATTAAGATGCTTAAAGAAGTTATTTTTCTAAGGTTTGGTGTCCCTAGATATCTTATGACTGATGGTGGCTCACATTTTATTCATGGTGCTTTTCGTAAAATGCTTGCTAAGTATGATGTTAATCGTAGAATTGCATCTCCTTATCACCCACAGTCTAGCGGTCAAGTAGAGTTGAGCAATAGAGAGCTCAAATTAATTATGCAAAAGACTATGAATAGGTCTAGAAATAATTGGTCCAAGAAACTTGATGATGCATTATGGGCCTATAGAACTGCATATAAAAAACCTATGGGTATGTCTCCGTATAAGATGGTTTATGGAAAAGGATGTCACTTACCTATCGAACTTGAACATAAAGCATATTGGGCTATTAAAGAGCTCAACTATGACTTCAAACTTGCCGGTGAGAAGAGGTTATTTGATATTAGCTCACTTGATGAATGGAGAACCCAAGCCTATGAGAATGCCAAACTGTTCAAAGAAAAGGTTAAAAGATGGCATGACAAAAGGATACAGAAGTGTGAGTTTAACGTAGGTGATTATGTGTTGCTATTCAACTCTCGTTTAAGATATTTTGCAGGAAAACTTCTCTCTAAATGGTAAGGTCCTTACGTTATCGAGGAGGTCTATTGTTCTGGTGCCATAAAAATCAACAACTTCGAAGGCACAAGTCCGAGGGTGGTGAACGGTCAAAGAATCAGACATTATATCTCAGGTAATCCTATCAATGTTGAAACTAATATTATTGAGACCATAACCCCGGGAGAATACATAAGGGACACTTTCCGGAACGTTTCAGACTCCGAAAAGGAATAGGTATGTGGTACGGTAAGTAAACCGATTCCAAAACAATTCTAATGGCAATTTTTCTCCGTTTTGGAATATTTAAAAAATTTGGAAAGCAAGAAGTAATCCGGGAAGGACATGAGGCCTCCACGAGGGTGGAGGGCGCGCCCACCCCTACTTGGCGCGCCCCCCTGTCTCGTGGGCACCTCTTGTGCCTCCTGGACTCCGTTTTCTTGCACGTTACTTCTTTTGGTCGGTAAAAATTCATTATATAATCTCCCAAAGGTTTTGACCACCGTATCGCGCAAATATCCTCTGTTTTCATTTCGAGCTATTTTTCTGGCAGATCTAGAGCATCATGACGTTGCCCTCCTTCAACAATGAAGACAAGGATGCTTGGCTATTGAAGATAGAGTTGAAAAGAGAAGAACCGGAGGAGATCAACAAGGATGAAGGGATCAAGAAGGCCATGGAGGATCAAAGCTCCGGCGGTGGAAGAAGAAGACATCCCTCAACCTCTACCTAACCTCTTTACTCCAACTGAGATTGAAGCTTTCAAGATGATTGAGTTAGCTCGCATACAAAACAAGTATCTCACACAAGAAAATATTTTGTTGAAGGATCATATCGTCGGACTCAAGGGCATTATCCGCAAGTTGGAGGAGCTTTTACGCTCGATGTGCAATTATCCACTGTCATCATCACCACCTTCATCACCTCCAAGGACATAATTACATGGGTATGGGCACTCCCCTTGGCAACTGCCAAGCTTGGGGGAGGTGCCCCGGTATCGTGTCACCATCACACTCCTATCTTTAACGTTTTACCTAGTTCGATCCTTTTAGTAGTATCTTGATCTAGTAGATTGAAGTTTTGGTATGAAGTAGTTTTGAGTTTTGCTTTGTGATCTCTTTATGTAATCGAGTCCATGAGCTATCTATAATAAAGATTAGTGTTGAGTCAAGGGCTTTGCTATCTTGCTATGATCTTGAGAAAGTAGAAAGAACAAAAAGAATAGAAGAAGTTCATATTGATCTTATGGATAGTAATGACTTCACATATAAAGAGTATGAGGCATAAAAGTTGTTAAGAGTTGACAAACGTAGTTTTGGTCATCGTTGCAATTAATAGGAAGTAATAAGGAAAGAGAGGTTTTCACATATAAATATACTATCATGGACATCTTTTACGATTATGAGCACTCATTAAGTATGACATGCTAAAGAGTTGATGTTGGACAAGGAAGATAACGTAATGGTTTATGTTTTCTCACATCTCGGTTAAAGTATATTGTCATTGATCTTCCCAACATGTTGAGCTTGCCTTTCCCCCTCGTGCTAGCCAAAAATTCCTTGCACCAAGTAGAGATACTACTTGTGCTTCCAAATATCCTTAAACCCATTTTGCCATGAGAGTCCACCATACCTACCTATGGATTGAGTAAGATCCTTCAAGTAACTTGTCATGTTGCAAGCAATAAAAATTGTTCTCTAAATATGTATGACTTATTAGTGCGGAGAAAATAAGCTTTATACAATCGTGTGATATGGAAGTAATAAAAGCGGCAGACTGCATAATAAAGGTTCATATCACAAGTGGCAATATAGAGTGACGTTCTTTTGCATTACGATTTTGTGCATCCAACCCTAAAAGCACATGACAACCTCTGCTTACCTCTGCGAAGGGTGTATATTTTACTTTATGTCTTTACATTATGCAAGAGTCAAGGTGATCTTCACCTTTCCTTTTTTCATTTTATCCTTTGGCAAGCACCTCGTGTTGGAAAGATCCTGATATATATATCCAATTGGATGTAAGTTAGCATGAACTATTATTGTTGACATCACCCAAAGGTGAATACGTTGGGAGGCAACATTATAAGCCCCTATCTTTCTCACTGTCTGATTAAAACTCCATAACCATAAGTATTGCGTGAGTGTTAGCAATTGTAGAAGACTATATGATAGTTGAGTATGTGGACTTGCTGAAAAGCTCTATTCTTGACTCTTTCTGATGTTATGATAAATTGCAATTGCTTAAATGACTGAGATTATAGTTTGTTAGTTCTTAATGAAGTTTCTGAACCATACTTGACATTGTGAATCGATTGTTACTTGAGCATAAGAAATCATATGATAAAATCCTTATATGTTGCTGTTACAAGAATGATCATGATGCCCTCATGTCCGTATTTTATTTTTATCGAAACCTCTATCTCTAAACATGTGGACATATTTTTCGATTTCGGCTTCCGCTTGAGGACAAGCGAGGTCTAAGCTTGGGGGAGTTGATACGTCCATTTTGCATCATGCTTTTATATCAATATGTATTGCATTATGGGCTGTTATTACACGTTATGTCACAATACTTATGGCTATTCTCTCTTATTTTACAAGGTTTATCATGAAGAGGGAGAATGCTGGCAGCTGGAATTCTGGCTGGAAAAGGAGCAAATATTGGAGACCTATTCTGGACAGCTCCAAATATCCTGAAACTCCACGGAAGTCACTTTTGGAATTAATAAGAATTATTGAGCGAAGAAAATACCAAAGGGGGCCCGCACCCTGGCCAGGAGGGTGGGGGCGCGCCCCCCCTACTGGGCGCGCCCCCTGTCTCCTGGGCCCCCTGGTGGCCCTTCGGTGCCCATCTTCTGCTATATGAAGGCTTTCACCCTGAAAAAATCAGAAGCAAGCTTACGGGTCGAAACTCCGCCGCCACGAGGCCGAACCTTGGCGGAACCAATCTAGGGCTCCGGCGGAGCTGTTCTGCCAGGGAAACTTCCCTCCGGGAGGGGGAAATCATCACCATCGTCATCACCAATGATCCTCCCATCAGGAGGGGGTCAATCTCCATCAACATCTTCACCAACACCATCTCCTCTCAAAACCCTAGTTCATCTCTTGTATCCAATCTTGTATCAAAACCACAAATTGGTACCTGTGGGTTGCTAGTAGTGTTCATTACTCCTTGTAGTTGATGCTAATTAGTTTACTTGGTGGAAGATCATATGTTCATATCCTTAATGCATATTAATACTCCTCTGATCATGAACATGAATATGCTTTGTGACTAGTTACGTTTGTTCCTGAGGACATGGGTGAAGTCTTGCTATTAGTAGTCATGTGAATTTGGTATTCGTTCGATGTTTTGATGAGATGTATGTTGTCTCTCCTCTAGTGGTGTTATGTGAATGTCGACTACATGGAACTTCACCATTATTTGGGCCTAGAGGAAGGCATTGGGAAGTAATAAGTAGATGATGGGTTGCTAGAGTGACAGAAGCTTAAACCCTAGTTTATGCATTGCTTCATAAGGGGCTGATTTGGATCCACTAGTTTCATGCTATGGTTAGGTTTACCTTAATACTTCTTTTGTAGTTTTGGATGCTTGCAATAGGGGTTAATCATAAGTGGGATGCTTGTCCAAGAAAGGGCAGTACCGAAGCACCGGTCCACCCACATATCAAATTATCAAAGTGCCGAACGCGAATCATATGAGCGTGATGAAAACTAGCTTGATGATAATTCCCATGTGTCCTCGGGAGCTCTTTTCTCATTATAAGAAATTTTCTAGGCTTGTCATTTGCTACAAAAAGGATTGGGCCACCTTGCTCCACATTATTTACTTTCATTGTTCGTTACCCGTTACAAATTATCTTATCACAAAACTATCTGTTACCTACAATTTCAGTGCTTGCAGAGAATACCTTACCGAAAACCACCTGTCATTTCCTTCTGCTCCTCGTTGGGTTCGACACTCTTAATTATCGAAAGGACTACGATAGATCCCCTATACTTGTGGGTCATCAGGGGCCGGCCTCTCTCCCTCCCTCCTTTATAAACGTGGGCAGGGGGCACCCCAAAGACACACAAGTTTCTCTTAACCGTGTGCGGTGCCCCCCTCCACAGTTACACACCTCGATCATACCATTGTAGTGCTTAGGCGAAGCCCTGCATCGGTAACATAATCATCACCGTTGCCACGCCGTCATGCTGACGGAACTCACCCTCGTCCTCAACTAGATCAACAATACGAGGGACGTCATCGAGTTGAATGTGTGCTGAACGAGGAGGTGCCGTACATTCGGTACTTGGATCGGTTGGATCGCGAAGAAGTTCGACTACATCAACCGCATTACTAAATGCTTCTGCTTTCGGTCTACGAAGGTACGTGGGCACACACTCCCCTCTCGTTGCTATGCATCTCCTAGATAGATCTTGCGTGATCGTAGGAATTTTTTTGAAATTACTGCGTTCTCCAATAGACTTCAACCCACGAAGGGTAACGGCTGCGTGAGTCCACGGAGGGCTCCATCCATGAAGGGTCCATGAAGAAGCAACCTTGTCTATCCCACCATGGCCATTGCCCACAAAGGACTTGCCTCACTCGGGTATATCTTCACAAAGTAGGCGATCTTCTTGCCCTTACAAACTCCTTAGTTCAACTCCACTATCTTGATGGAGGCTCCCATGTGACACCTTACCAATCTAGGAGACACCACTCTCCAAAAGATAATAGATGGTGTGTTGATGATGAAATCCTTGCTCTTGTGCTTCGAATGATAGTCACCCCAACACTCAACTCTCTCTCACACAAATTTGGCTATGGTGGAAAGATGATTTGAGTGGAAAGCAACTTGGGGAAGGCTAGAGATCAAGATTCTTGTGGTTGGAGTGGAATGTGTTGGTTCAACACATGAGTAGGTGGTTCTCTCTTATAAAATGAATGGTGGAAGTGTAGGCACGTTCTGATAGCTCTCTCCACGAATGAATAATGGGTGGAGGGGTATATATAGCCTCTACACAAAATCTAACCGTCACACACAAATTCCCAAACTCGGTGAGACCGAATGGTAAAACTCGGTCAAGCCGATTCAGGTCAAGATATGAACGTTAGAGTTTTCGGTGGGACCGATACAATCAACTCGGTGGTACCGATGCGATAGGGTTAGGGCATAACGCAATCTCGGTGTGACCGATCACATGAACTTGGTGCGACCGATTTCAGTAATAGGCACATAAAGAGTTGGTCAGGCAAACTCGGTGGGACCGATTCGCTCACTTCGGTGGGACCGATTCGCTCACTTCGGTGGGACCAAAGCGTCACGAAAAGGAAACGGTGAATTTGCATTGTAGACTCGGGGGGACCAATTCGCTCATCTTGGTGGGACCGAAATGTTACGAAAAGGAAAAAAGTGAATTTGTAATCCCATTTCGGTGAGACCGAGATCCCTATCAGTGAAACTGAACTGATTAGGGTTTGTGGCAGTGGCTATGTCAAATGAACTCGGTGGCACCAGATATATCAAATCGGTGGGGCCGAGTTTGACTTTTAGGTTTAGGACATATGTGGAAGTGAGAAAGTGGTTGAGGGTTTTGGAGCATATCACTAAGCATTTTTAGCAAGTAACCCATTAAGCAACACCTCATGCCCTTTTAATAGTATTGGCTTTCCTAGAGACTCAATGTGATCTTGGATCACTAAAAATAAAATGTTGAGTCTTGAGCTTGTTGCCAATATATGTCCTTAACATTTTGAGGGGTCCACATCTCTAGTCCATGCCATGACAATCATTGAACTTTCTGAAATGATCATCTTGAAAGAGCACTAGTTCAATGAGCTATATGTTGTTAAGAATTACCAAAACCACCCAGGGATTAGTTGCACTTTTAATCTCCCCCTTTTTGGTAATTGATGACAACATATAGATCAAAGTTTCGACAAATGATAATAGGAATGAAATACATCGTCGCTTTGAGAAGTATGTGATAAGCAAGAGCTCCCCCTAAATTTGTGCATTATTTAAATTTGCTTTTGAATGCAAATGCACAACCAATTAGGATCATGGGTTACTCCTCCATGTCACATACATCTTGGTGGAGCACTCAAAATGATAAAAATAGGAACAAGCACTCATCACCAAGGCAAAACGAATGATCATACATTAAAGATAGATAATATAATCATCCAAGCTCACACACATAGTCATAAAGTATCAACCAAGCAAGCAAAGCAAATAAGTAGCAAAAGAAGCAAAGTTCTCTCTCTCTCTCTCTCTCTCTCTCTCTCTGAAGCCTATGATCTTTGCACTTTCTCCCCCTTTGGCAACAAGTTATCAAAAAGCTTGAAAATGCATAGTGCTATGCGACTCTCTCGGCTTGATCTTTAGGAGGAGGTGTTGAGAGGACTCTAAGGATGAAAGCATCTGTTGAAGTTGATGGAGATGGTGGAGTTGCCACTAGAGGGGCAACTGGAGCTGTGGCTGCAGGTGTCGGTGTCAAAACCGGCGGATCTCGGGTAGGGGGTCCCGATCTGTGCGTCTTAGTCTGATGGTAACAGGAAGCAAGGGACACAATATTTACCCAGGTTCGGACCCTCTCGATGGAGGTAAAACCCTACTTCCTGCTTGATTAATATTGAAGATATGAGTAGTACAAGAGTAGATCTACCACAAGATCGTAGAGGCTAAACCCTAAGAGCTAGCCTATGATGGTATGATTGTAATTGTGATCGGCCTTCTAAGGACCATCCTCTCCGGTTTATATAGACACCGGAGAGGGCTAGGGTTTACATGGAGTCGGTTACAAGGAAGGAAATCTAATATCCGGATCGCCAAGCTTGTCTTCCACGCAAAGGAGAGTCCCATCCGGACACGGGCCGAAGTCTTGAGTCTTGTATCATCACGCTTCGATAGTTCGGACAATGTATATAGTCCGGTTGTCCGGATACCCCCTAATCCAGGACTCCTTCAGTAGCCCCTGAACCAGGCTTCAATGACGATGAGTCCGGCGCGCAGTCTTGTCTTCGACATTGCAAGGCGGGTTCCTCCTCCGAATACTCCAAGGTTATTTATCGAACACGTAGACCGTGTCTAGATCTGCAAGATGGTAAATTCATTCTACTGGCAGACTTTGTACGTCGTGCTCCTGCGTCGTGGCCTGGTACAACACGAACCGGCGTTTCCTTCTCCACCTTGACTCGCGTCGCGAGGCGGTTTTATTGGCATGCCCTGCCAAAGCAAAGATTGTGTTCCTCTTATCGCGGGATCTCTCATCAATATGGGCGCGTGTGAACCCACGGCGACCGTTGGTATGACTCCGTGTATTTTAGATAAGTCCCAAGCGGTCACATTGAGGACTCTTGATATTGATCCTCTTGATAAAGGGGCCGAGGCCTACACCTCTTTTCCACCTCTCCTGCCCCTTCTCGCACCTCGAGCTCCAGCACTCAAAACCTAAGCCTCAACACCCCAGATCCTCCAGTATGTCCGGATCCGATGCCAAAGGCCGGTGGGTGGCCTCCTCAATCTAGGAGGAGGATATTACTAAGCTTAGGGAGGTCGGATACCTGACCGCCGATATCTAGCGCAGGCTTCCTGCTCCAGGGCAGGTTATGCCCACGCCGGAGCCCAATGAGAGCGTCATGTTCGTTCTTCACTTCCTCCAAGGTCTAGGCCTCACCCTTGACCCCTTTGTGAGGGGGCTCATGTTCTACTACGGCTTGGATTTTCATGATCTGGCTCCAGACGCCATCCTCCACATCTCGTCGTTTATTATTGTGTGCGAGGCCTTTCTCCACGTCAACCCACACTTCGGCTTATGGCTCAAGACCTTCAATGTGACGCCAAAGATGATCGAGGGGCGACATGCAGAGTGCGGAGGCGCCATAATAAGCAAGGACGTCGATGCTCCATGGCCAGAGGGCTCCTTTCCGGAAGTGTCTGATGTGTGGCAACGGAGGTGGTTTTATGTCATGGCTCCCAGAGGCACAAAGTGGGCAACCGCCCCTGAGTTCCGCTCTAGCCCTCCATCACAGTCAGCGTCTTGGACCGACGTAGGATGGAATTATGGGCCTGCTGGCGATGTACTAGAACTGCAGAATCGTATCTGGGAGCTCATAGATAGAGACATAAATCTTGTCAGCATAATGCAAGTGATGCTAATCCGGCGGACGCTACCGTGCAAACGTCGGCCTCTCCGGATGTGGGAGTTTAATCCAGAGGGTCCGCGGACTATTAACACTTCTTCATCCTGAAGCTCGAAGGAATGTGTAAATTATTCTTCGGACCACAAGTAAAGTGTCCGGACACCATCGAGGATGCGGGCCTAAGCTGCAATCGCCTAGACGCCCAAGTAAGTAACCTTAAAGCCGGACACTTCATTTATATTTATCATAATTGTAATTCTGAAAATCCCTCCGTGGCCAGGAATGGCTCAATAAGGCGGAGAGAATCAGGTGTCCGGCGCCACTTCCTGAAGGCTCGCCTGGTCCAACCATCGCAAAGATGCTTGACCGGGCGCTCAGCAGAATCCCCTCAGGGAAAGGCGAAGGAGAGGGAAGTGAAACCGCACCACGCATCTAGACCGGAGGAATCGCTACCTCTACTATGGAGGATAGCCAGGAAGGGGAGGTTAAAGCCTCCTCCCCACGCGGGAAGAAGAGGGCGGCCCCCGAAGACTTGGAGGCGGAGACGCCCAAGCAAGGGAAGAAGGTTTCACTAGGGGGCTCTGCCGCGACGGGCACCCCTGCCACGTCATGCCCACCAACGGGCCAGCCCTCCACTGAGCCGTAATTTAATCATTAATTCTAAGGTATGGCATTACTCCGAGATCTGTAACCGAGACTTCGTCTTTTGTAGTCCGAAGAGCAGCTCTTCTCAACAGAGTTCGTCTTCGGGGGACCTTCGTCCGGAGATGATGGAGAGTGAGACTCCTCCCACCTCTCCGCTTCATGAAGCGGGCGACACAGAGGTGTCGTCATGGAGGAGTCCAGATCTGCCGAAGCCGGGAGCGAACACGTCAGTCAACCTGAGCCCGGAGCATTTGGCTCCCTCGGGGGGCGAAGGGAAGGGACCGACTCAGTTCGATGTCCGGCCGGACATACTGACAGGCTTTCTGGAGCGAGCCACGCTCTCAGAGGAGCACCGCTCTTTGAGCATGGTGCTCACGAAGATTTCATCCGCTGCCAGTAGTTTGAATGAGGCATTCACAAGCCTGCTCAAAGGCTTCGAGGTATGCGGTGAAAAAATGCACTATATTTTTTGTTAAGAAGCACACGCTAGGTGTGCTCCCTATGGATAGTAGCCCCTGAGACTCTGCTTGCCCGCCATAGGCAGCAAATGGGGGATCAATCATTAATGGTTGCGTTGTATATATGTGCAGGTATACAAGGATCCGACAGCCGACCAGTCTGTTGAAGTTGCCGAACTGAGAAGGCAGATCGGATCTATTGATGCCAATATCACGCTGGTGAATAGACGGCTGGAAGAATCTCAGGGTATGTACTCTACTTCCCTTATTATATTATATAGGAAGATACGAGAATGGCATGATGTTATTGCCCTGTGTATGCACTGCAGATGGTGCTGCTGCCGTGGAGGCCCTAAGGGTCGAGCTCGCTCAAGCCAAGGAACAAGCTCGGGCTAGCAATGCGGCTGCCTAAAGGCGGCCGAGGAGTTGAGAGCCGAACAGGCTGCTCATCGCCAAAGCGAGGAGAAGATAGCCGAGATGGTTGAAGAATTGAAAAATGCTGCCGACCAGTATGTGCTCCTTGAAAAGGAGAGTAAGGCTAGTTCGGACGAGCTGGACAAGGCGCTTAATGCCGCCAAGGAAATGCGGACCGAGATCCGGGGTATGCGGGAGGAGCTCCAACAGGCCGAAAAAATCGTGGCCGGGGGCTCCTACCTACTGCGGACCAAGTTTTTGGATCCAAAGTATGCTCCCCTAGCTGGGCGTTGGAGTCCTGCAGACGCATATGCGGACTTGACAAAAAGTACAGCTGACGCTGCCAAGTTCTTCGAGGATCAGGGTGATAAGGAAGTGGAGAAGCTTTTTTGGTCACAGTTCAATGCTCCCAACCGCTCACTGCCGTTGAATGAGAAGGTGGCTACTGTGGCGGAGCTTCATAGGCTGTCCGGGCTGGCAATGCGGTCTGTAATAGACCATCCTTGGCCGAAGGGGCCCAAACCGGACAGTTATTTTGGTTTGGTGCAACAATTCCTTGGGGCCGTGACTCGGATCCACGCCGTGAGGAGGTCGGCGTGCATAGAGGGTGCGCGGATGGCTCTTCCCTGCGTTAAATCCTATTGGACGGATATGGAGGCCACCATTGTAGCGACCCAGGATCCGACGGGAGGCCAATATCCGGCCGAGCACTACTTGGCGCAGGTCACAGAGGGTGCGCGCCTAGTAGAGGCGCAGTGCTCGAAGAATTTTGTGTTTGAGTAATAAGTCAAATTATTGTAAAAACAATGTTTATTTTGATTATGAGGCTATACTTATATTCTTTGCCTGAAAATATGATTATGTCCCCTATACAGCTATTCTTATATGTACAAGTAGTCTGAAACATAGTAGTCGTTGGCTTAAGCCCCCACGCATACAGTGCGGGGGTGTTCGCGAAGAATATGCTTAATCACACTTGATCCAACGTCTTGGTCCATTAAGGAGGTGATCGCACGTCGAACTAGGCAAATGGACTATATAGTTTAACACTTTTGCTTAGCCGTGGGGATATAATGGTGGGGCTACTATGTAGCCCCTGGTACCTTCGCGGGCATCCGAATACGGGCGCGTGTGTACATGGCCGGTAAACGGCCCTCGTTAATGGGGAGGAACCCTAGGGATTCCGGTGATTCTTCGAGTGGTTGAACAGTCTCTCGCTTTATCATGACGATCAGTTTTCGGCTTTCTCTACTGAGGCGCTCATACGGAATAAGCAGGGCACAATCACAGTAGTTCTCCTTTGACCTGCCTTAGCCGATAATAACGGAACGTAAGGCGGCAAACCCAGGAGCCGGGCAAACCCAACATTTGACCCAAGACATGATTCAGAGCTGATGCATATAAGGCCAAACTCGTGACGCCGAACACTCCCGAAGGTGTTCGGACTTTATAACAGGAGATGGGCTCAAGAATGCCCATTCAATATGAACCCTGTGTTTCCAGGTACGTGCGGTGACCTGTCATGGCGAAATGCCAATAACGACAGTGTCCTCTGTAGGTGTGGAACCCATGGGACGGTTTAAACAACAAGAGGCAATAGAAAAGGTTTACACAAGGGCTTAATCTAAAAAGAAACCTGTTGAATAGGGCCCTGCTGCATGTCTGCGCCTTTGTCTCTGTTGTGCCGTATCCTGGAAGGATATCGCGCGAACGTTGTCTGTGAAAAATAGCAAAACTCATAGGAGAAGACAACGTAAATATGCGGCAGATAGTAAAAGTGTAAGATGATGGCCTGCCAATAAGGATGAGCCAAGCTTTGGGGCTACATTAAATGTTTATAGCCCCTGGTTTCCGCTATGGGATTACATATACGGTGTCCGGTTGAATTTTATCCGGGCTACCGGACTCGTCTAACCATGTCTGTGGTCTTAATGACCAGCCATGTTTTATGGTATTAGAGGCCGCTTAGAGTCCGGCAGGCAGGGCCGTCGCGTGTTCCTATGCGCGTCGAGAGCGCTCTGTGATTCCGCTAACAGTGATGACGCCACATGGACCGGGCATCTTGAGTGTAAGGTAGCCATAATGCGGCAATGCATTGAAGCGGGCGAAGGCCGGTCTTCCGAGCAGTGCATGATAGCCGCTTTGGAAGGGTGCGACGATGAAGAGTAGTTCCTCACTTCTAGAGTTGCCTGGGGGGCCAAATGTTACCGCCAGTACGACGGAGCCCCTGTCGTAGGCTTCAGTGCCTGGTATCACCCCTTCAAAGGTGGTGTTGCTTCGGCTAATTCTGGATAGGCTTATCCCCATCCTGCGGACAGTGTCCTCATATATTAAATTGAGACTACTTCCGCCGTCCATAAGGACACGGGTGAGATGGTATCCGTCGATTATCGGGTCGAGCACCAAGGCCTGTGATCCTTCGCGCCGAATACTAGTTCGGCCGTCCATGTGATCGAAAGTGATCGGACGAGACATCAAGTAGTCAGATGTGGGTACGATAGGTTCTACATCGTGCGCGTCTTTGAGCGCGCATCCTTAACTTCTCATGAATGTGTGAGTCGTGTGGATCATGTTTACTGTTTTAACCTCTGGCGGGAATTTTTCTGTCCCCCAATGTTCGGCTGGCGAGGTTCGTCCTCATCTTCGCTTGGTGCTTCCCTCCCTTTGTGTTTGGCATTTAGTTTGCCGGCCTGCTTGAAGACCCAGCACTCTCTATGGGTGTGGTTCGCAGGTTTTTCCGGGGTGCCATGAATTTGGCATAGTATGTCCAGGACTCTATTCAGACCGGACGGTCCCTCTTTACTGCCGTTAAATGGCTTCTTTTGCTGAGAGCCCCTGAATCAGGCATTGACCATTGTGTTATCCGGGCTCCCTTCCTTCCTTTGGCATTTGTGTTTATTACGCCGAGGCATCCTGTTGCCGTCCCTTATTTCGGACGTGCTGGGGTCACTGGTGCCTTTACGGGCTAGCCAACTATCTTCACCCGTGCAAAAGTGGGTCATAAGGCTTGTTAAGGCTTCCATTGTCCTTGGTTTTTCTTTGCCGAGGTGTCTGGCGAGATATTCGTCGCGGATGCTATGTTTGAATGCCGCTAAGGCTTCGGCGTCCGGACAGTCGACAATTTGATTCTTCTTAGTGAGGAATCTGTTCCAAAGCTTGCGGGCGGACTCTCCGGGCTGTTGGATTATGTGACTTAGGTCGTCTGCATCCGGAGGCCGGACATAAGTCCCTTGAAAATTGGCCCTGAAAGCGTCTTCTAGTTCCTCCCAACTCCCAATTGAGTTTTCGGGGAGGATTTTAAACCAGTGTTGAGCTAGTCCCTTCAGCTTGAGGGGAAGGTATTTGATGGCGTGGAGATCATCCCCACGAGCCATGTGAATATGGAGGATAAAATCCTCGATCCAGACCCCTGGGTCTATCGTTCCGTCGTATGCCTCTATGTTCATAGGTTTGAAACCTTGTGGGAATTCATGGTCCAGTACTTCTTCGGTGAAGCACAGGGGGTGTGCAGCCCCTCTGTATCTGGGCGCGTCGTGGCATGTAGTCGGTTGTTGTTGTGTCTGGAGTTTATTCCGAACTGGTATTTCGCTTGTGTTAGGGTTTGGGTGACCATAGTCCCTCGCCAGGGTGTGTCATTTAGATCCATAGATGGACCTGGGTGCACCAGCCTTCTTATCCGGCTTTTCATGGGGATAGTGCGCGGCGTCAGTAGCCGCTCTGTTGTGGTTGTGACGCAGTACGTCTGGTCTCCTGGTTATATTATTCTTTGGTGGAACGGCCTCGTCGTCGAATTCTAGCAATAGCTTGCGCTTTGGGTAGCTTTTGGTATGGCGATCGTCGCCATATCTTTCTTCAGTGTCTAGCACTTTATTCCATCTGCGAGTGAGCATTTCTTGTGTGGCCTTAAGCCGTTGTTTCTGCTTCTTTAGACTTCTTGCCGTGGCTAGAAGCTTTCGGTGGAGGTTATCTCCTTCCACTTCTTCGTCCGGGATGATGAATGCATCGTCGTCCGGACTGTGTTCTTGTTCTGGGGCGGTTTCGTGAGCTCGTCCCTCAGGATCATCATGATCGTATATTTGCTCCAAAATTGGTTTGGCATGACCTAGCTCATCCTGCTCCATTGCTGGGTCCGTGTGGTCATTACTGCCTTCTGGTATGTCAGCCCTTCTTGCGCTCTTGTCGCAGTTTTCACTACTGTTGGACTTTGAGCGGCGTCTACGCTGCCGTTTTGGCTTTTGTTTGGGTGTTTTATCATCCGGTTTATCGCTGTTGTCCTTCTTGGGCGTATCCACCATGTATATATCATGTGACAAGGTAGTGATCCCGCGCCCCAGAGATTCTAGGGCTTCTCCTGCATCTTCGTCCATACCGTCGATGTCTTCGGAGTTGAAGTCCAGATCGTTGGTTAAATCATCGATCGTGGCAATCAAGTGGGTGGTGGGTGGGCAGCAAATTCCTTCGTTGCTTGCTTCCCACACAAGCCGGACACAGTTCGGCCCAGAGTCTCCAGACAGAGAGAGAGACTTCAATGAGTTCAACACATCACCAAAGGGCGAGTGTTGAAAGATGTCCGCAGCGGTAAACTCCATTACCGGAGCCCAACCTGGCTCGACTGGCTCGAGGGTGCGCGGACCGGAACCAACGACCGGATACGAGTCCGGGGGTCCGGGGTTATAGGTCTCCACAGAGGTGAGACCTATGTTCGGCTCCAGCGCCGACGAGTATGCGGCCTGCGGGGCGGGGTCTGACACGTCCATTTTGCATCATGCTTTTATTCAATATTTATTGCATTATGGGTTGTTATTACACATTATATCTCAATACTTATGGCTATTCTCTCTTATTTTACAAGGTTTACCATGAAGAGGGGGAATGCCGACAGCTGGAATTCTGCGTGGAAAAGGAGCAAACGTTGGAAACCTATTCTGCACAACTCCAAAAGTCCTGAAACTGCCAGGGGGCCCACACCCTGTCCAGGAGACAGGGGGGCGCCCCCCCCCTGTAGGGCGCGGCCCCCTCTCTCCTGGCCCCCCTGGTGGGCCTCCGGCGTCCATCTTCTGCTATATGAAGGGTTTTCCCCTAGAAAAAATCATGGGCAAGCTTACGGGACGAAACTCCACCGCCACGAGGCGGAACCTTGGCCGAATCAATCTAGGGCTCTGGCGGAGCTGTTCTGCCGGGGACACTTCCCTCCGGGAGGGGGAAATCATCACCAATGTCATCACCAACGATCCTCTCATCGGGAGGTGGTCCATCTCCATCAACATCTTCACTAGCACCATCTCATCTCAAAACCCTAGTTCATCTCTTGTATCCAATCTTGTATCAAAACCACAAATTGGTATCTGTGGGTTGCTAGTAGTGTTGATTACTCCTTGTAGTTGATGCTATTTGGTTTACTTGGTGGAAGATCATATGTTCAGATCCTTCATGCATATTATTACCCCTCTGATTATGAACATGAATATGCTTTGTGAGTAGTTACGTTTGTTCCTGAGGACATGGGTGAAGTCTTGCTATTAGTAGTCATGTGAATTTGGTATTCGTTCGATATTTTGATGAGATGTATGTTGTCTCTCCTCTAGTGGTGTTATGTGAACGTCGACTACATGACACTTCACCATTATTTGGGCCTAGAGGAAGGCATAGGGAAGTAATAAGGAGATGATGGGTTGCTAGAGTGACAGAAGCTTAAACCCTAGTTTATGCGTTGCTTCGTTAGGGGTTGATATGGACCCATATGTTTAATGATGTGGTTAGGTTTACCTTAATACTCCTTTTTGTAGTTGCGAATGCTTGCAATAGGGGTTAATCATAAGTGGGATGATTGTCCATGTTAGGGCAGTACCCAACTGCCGGTCCACCCACATATCAAATTATCAAAGTATCGAACGCGAATCTTATGAACGTGATGAAAACTAGCTTGACGATAATTCCCAATGTGTCCTCGGGAGCTCCTTCTTCATTATTAGAATTTGTCCAGGCTTATCCTTTGCTACATAAAGGATTGGGCCACCTTTCTGCACTTTATTTACTTTATTTACTTTTTGCTCGTTACTATTTATCTTATCACAAAACTATCTATCACCTACTATTTCAGTGCTTGCAGAGAAAACCTTACTGAAAACCGCTTATCATTTCCTTCTGCTCCTCGTTGGGTTTGACACTCTTACCTATTGAAAGGACTACGATAGATCCCCTAGACTTGTGGGTCATCAAGACTCTTTTCTGGTGCCGTTGCGAGGGAGCATAGCGCTCTTGGTGAGTGGAACTTGGTAAGGAAACATTTATATAGTGTGCTGAAATTTTCTGTTACTTGTCACTATGGAAACTAATCCTTTGAGGGGCTTGTTTGGGGTATCTATGTGGATGAAGTTTGTGGATTATTTAAGCTTGCAGGTATTCCCGATGATGTTGTCAAAAGGAAGGTATTCCCTTTATCTTTGAAGGGAGATGCAATGACATGGTATAGGCTATGTGATGATACGAGATCTTGGAATTATAAGAGATTGAAGTTGGAATTTCACCATAAGTTCTATCATATGCATCTTGTTCATCGTGATCGTAATTACATATATAATTTATGTCCTCGCAAAGGAGAAAGCATCGCTCAAGCTTGGGGGAGGCTTAAGTCAATGTTGTATTCATGCCCCAATCATGAGCTCTCTCGGGAAATGATTATTCAGAATTTTTATGCTCGGCTTTCTCTTGATAATCACAACTTGCTCGATACTTCCTGTGTTGGTTCCTATATGCTGAAGACTATTGATTTCAAATGGGACTTATTGGAAAGAATTAAACGCAACTCTTAATATCGAGGTTCCGACGATGGTAAGGAGTCAGGTATGACACCTAAGTTTGATTGTGTTAAATCTTTTGTGGATACCGATGCTTTCCTTGGATTTAGCTCTAAGTATGGACTTGACTCTAAGATAGTAGCTACTTTTTGTGAAACTTTTGCTACTCACGTTGATCTCCCTAAAGAGAAGTGGTTTAAATATAATCCTCCTGTTGATGTGAAAGTAGTTCACCTATTACAGTCGAAGAGAAGACTATTACATATAGTGATCCTATTATTCCTACTGCTTATGTTGAAAAACCTCCTTTTGCTGTTAGGATAAAAGATCATGTTAAAGCTTCGACTGTTGTTCATAATAGTAATACCAGGACATATACACCTTCTGAGAAAATTAATGTTGAACCTGGTATTGCCATGATTAAAGATCTTTTGGATGAGGATTTAGATGGGCATGTTATCTCTTTCTTGGGTGAAACTACTAATATTGCTAGACCCGATACTAAGACACGTAGACCTGTTGTAGGCACGCCTGTTATTTCTGTTAAAATAGGAGATCATTGTTATCATGGTTTATGTGATATGGGTGCTAGTGCTAATGCGATACCCTATGATCTTTATAAAGAAATTATGCATGATATTGCACCTGTTGAATTAGAAGACATTGATGTTACTATTAAGCTTGCCAATAGGGACACCATTAAACCTATTGGGATTGTTAGAGATGTTGAAGTCTTGTGTGGGAAGATTAAATACCCTGCTGATTTTCTTGTTCTTGGTTCCCCACAAGATGATTTTTGTCCCATTATTTTTGGTAGAACCTTCTTGAATACTGCTAGTGCTAAGATTGATTGTAAGAGGAAGGTTGTCACTGTTGGCATAGACGGTACATCTCATGAGTTTAATTTTGCCAAATTCAGTAGACAACATCGTGAAAAGGAATCATCTAGTAAGGATGAAATTATTGGTCTTGCTCCCACTGCTGTTCCTCCAACTGATCCGTTAGAACAATATTTGCTAGACCATGAAAACGATATGTTTATGAAGTAAAGGGAAGAAATAGATGAAGTGTTCCTTAAACAAGAACCTATGCTGAAACATAATCTTCTCGTTGAAATTCTTGGGGATCCCCCTCCACCCAAGGGTGATCCCATGTTTGAACTCAAACCATTACCTGATAATCTTAAGTATGCTTATCTTGATGAAAAAGAAATATATCCTGTTATTTAAAACTTTATTGAAGCACTGAGAAAGAAGAAGAAAGATTATTGAAAACTCTAAAGAAGCAGTGAGCTGCTATTGGATATACCCTGGATGATCTTAAGGGCATTAGTCCCACATTATTTCAACACAAAATTTCAGTGGAGAAAGATGCCAAACCAGTTAGAGATCCTCAAAGATGATTAAATCCCAAAATGAAGGAAGTGGTAAGAAAGGAGATATTAAAACTCCTTGAGGCAGGTATTATTTATCCCGTTGCTGATAGTGAATGGGTAAGCCCTGTCCATTGTGTCCCTAAAAAGGGAGGTATTACCGTTGTTCCTAATGATAAAGATGAATTGATCCCGCAAAGAATTATTACAGGCTATAGGATGGTAATTGATTTCCGTAAGTTAAATAAAGCTACTAAGAAAGATCATTACCCTTTACCTTTTGTTGATCAAATCCTAGAAAGGCTATCCAAACACACACATTTTTGCTTTCTAGATGATTATTCTGGATTCTCTCAGATACCTGTATCAGCGGGCGATCAATCTAAAACTACTTTTACTTGCCCTTTTGGTACTTTTGCTTATAGACGTATGCCTTTTGGTTTATGTAATGCACCTGCTACCTTTCAAAGATGCATGATGGCTATATTTTCTGATTTTTGTGAAAAGATTTGTGAGGTATTCATGGATGACTTCTCCATCTATGGATCCTCTTTTGATGATTGTTTGAGCAACCTTGATCGAGTTTTGCAGAGATGCGAAGACACTAGTCTCGTCCTGAATTGGGAAAAGTGTCACTTTATGGTTAATGAAGGCATTGTCTTGGGGCACAAGATCTCCGAGAGAGGTATTGAAGTTCATAAAGCCAAAGTTTATGTTATTGAAAAGATGCCATGTCCCAAGGACATAAAAGGTATAAGAAGTTTCCTTGGTCAAGCCGGTTTTTATAGGATGTTCATTAAGAACTTTTCTAAAATCTCTAGGCCTCTGACTAACTTATTGCAAAACGATATTCCTTTTGTCTTTGATGATGATTGTGTAGAAGCCTTTGAAACACTTAAGAAAGCTTTGATCACTGCACCTATTGTTCAGCCACCTGATTGGAATTTACCTTTTGAAATTATGTGCGATGCTAGTGATTATGCTGTAGGGGCTGTTTTAGGGCAAAGAGTCAATAAGAAATTGAACGTTATCCATTATGCTAGCAAGACTCTTGATACTGCCCAGAGAAATTATGCTACCACTGAAAAAGAATTCTTAGCAGTTGTGTTTACATGTGATAAGTTTAAACCTTATATTGTTGATTCCAAAGTTACTATTCATACTGATCATGCTGCTATTAAATATCTTATGGAAAAGAAAGATGCTAAGCCTAGACACATTAGATGGGTTCTCTTGCTCCAAGAATTTGACTTGCATATTGTTGATAGAAAAGGAGCTGAGAACCCCATTGCAGACAACTTGTCTAGGCTAGAAAATGTTCTTGATGACCCACTGCCTATTAATGATAGCTTTCCTGATGAACAATTAGCGGTCGTCAATGCTTCTCGTACTGCTCCTTGGTATGCTGACTATGCTAATTACATTTTTGCTAAATATATACCGCCTAGTTTCACATACCAGCAAAAGAAAAAGTTCTTTTATGATTTAAGACATTACTTCTGGGATGATCCACACCTTTATAAAGAAGGAGTAGATGGTATTATTAGACGTTGTGTGCCTGAGCACGAACAGGAACAAATCCTACGCAAGTGTCACTCTGAATCCTATGGAGGACACCACACTGGAGATAGAACTGCACACAAGGTACTACAATCTGGTTTTTATTGGCCCACTCTTTTCAAAGATGCTCGTAAGTTTGTTGTATCTTGTGATGAATGTCAAAGAATAGGTAACATCAGTAGATGTCAAGAAATTCCTATGTATTATTCTCTTGTTATTAAACCGTTTGATGTTTGGGGCTTTGATTATATGGGACATTTTCCTGCCTCCAATGGTTATACACATATTTTTGTTGTTGTTGATTATGTTACTAAGTGGGTAGAAGCTATTCCAACTAGTAGTGCTGATCATAACACTTCTATTAAAATGCTTAAAGAAGTTATTTTTCCGAGGTTTGGAGTCCCTAGATATCTTATGACTGATGGTGGCTCACACTTTATTCATGGTGCTTTCCGTAAGATGCTTGCTAAGTATGATATCAATCATAGAATTGCATCTCCTTATCACCCGCAGTCAAATGGTCAAGTAGAGTTGAGCAATAGAGAGCTCAAATTAATTTTGCAAAAGACTGTGAATAGATCTAGAAAGAATTGGTCCAAAAAACTTGATGATGCATTATGGGCCTATAGAACTGCATACAAAAATCCTATGGGTATGTCTCCATATAAGATGGTTTATGGAAAAGCATGTCATTTACCTCTTGAACTTGAATATAAAGCATATTGGGCTATTAAAGAGCTTAATTATGACTTCAAACTTGCCGGTAAGAAAAGGTTATTTGATATTAGCTCACTTGATGAATGGAGAACCCAAGCATATGAGAATGCTAAGCTTTTCAAAGAAAAAGTCAAACGCTGGCATGATAAGAGGATACAAAAGCGTGAGTTTAACGTAGGAGATTATGTGTTATTGTTCAACTCTCGTTTAAGATTGTTTTGCAGGAAAACTTCTCTCAAAATGGGAAGGTCCCTATGTTATCGAGGAGGTCTATCGTTCTGGTGCTATAAAAATCAAAAACTTTGAAGGCACAAATTCGAGGGTGGTAAACGGTCAAAGAATTAAACATTATATTCCAGGTAATCCTATCAATGTTGAAACTAATATTATTGAAACCATAACCCCTGAGGAATACATAAGACACACTTTCCAGAACGTTCCAGACTCTGAAAAGGCATAGGTACGTGGTACGGTAAGTAAACCGACTCCAAAACAACTCTAATGGCAATTTTCATCAGTTTTGGATTATTTAAGGATTTTAGGAAGAAATAAGTAGTCCGAAAGGGACACGAGGCTCCCACGAGAGAGGAGGGCGCCCCTGCTGTAGGGCGCGCCCCCATGTCTGGTGGGCACCTCGTGTGCCTGCCGGACTCCGTTTTCTTGTGTGTTATGTATTTTGGTCGGTAAAAATTCATTATATATACTCCCGAAGGTTTTGACCACTGTATCACGCAAATATCCTTTGTTTTCATTTCGAGTTGTTCCTGCTGCAGAATCGAACAAGATGTCGTCCCAAGATTCGGAGGGAGAGAGCTACATAGGTGATTATATTGCAAATCCAAAAGTATATGGGGATGTGGAACACTATGGCTGGACCACAGAGGAAGAAGAAGACTATGATCCAAAGAGGAAGGAGGAGAAAAGCTCTGATGAAGAGGACGATCCACTGCCTCAACCTGGTGATATGCATGTGGATCTCAAGAAGTCAAGCCTCCCTAAGTTCCAATCTATCCCACCACGCTTTTTACAGGATAGCAAGGCAACACTATGCAAAAAAGATAATGAAACTTGAGCTCGAGAATGAGGATCTGAGGGAGGAAAATTTTAGCCTCAGACGTAAGCTAGAGAAGACAAGTGCAACAACTCCTACTTCACCACCTCCGAAGAAGTAATCACATGGGTATGGGCACTCCCCTTGGCAACTGCCAAGCTTGGGGGAGGTGCCCCGGTATCGTATCACCATCACACTCCTATCTTTACCGCTTTATTTAGTTTGATTCTTTTAGTAGTATCTTGATCTATTAGTTCAAAGTTTTGTTATCAAGTAGTTTTGAGTTTTTCGTTGAGATCTCTTTTTGTATTCGAGTCCGTGTGCTATCTATAATAAATATTAGTGTTGAGTCAAGGGCTTTGCTATGTTGCTATGATCTTGAGAAAGTAGAAACAACAAAAGGGTTCATATTGATCTTATGGATAGTGATAACTTCACACATAGAAAGTATGAGGCATAAAAATTGTTGAGGGTTGATGAACGTAGCCTTGGTCATCGTTGCAATTAATAGGAAGTAATAAGGAAAGAGGGGTTCACATATAAATATATTATCTTCGACATCTTTTATGATTGTGAAGCACTTATTAAGTATGACATGCTAAAAGAGTTGAGTTGGACAAGGAAGACAACGTAATGGTTTATGTTTTCCGACATCTCAGTTAAAATATATTGTCATTGACCTTCAGAACATGTTGAGCTTGCCTTTCCCCCTCATGCTAACCAAATTCCTTGCACTAAGTAGAGATACTACTTGTGCTTCCAAATATCCTTAAACCCAGTTTTACCATGAGAGTCCACCATACCTACCTATGGATTGTGTAAGATCCTTCAAGTAAGTTATCATCGGTGCAAGCAATAAAAAATGCTCTCTAAATATGTATGACTTATTAGTGCAGAGAAAATAAACTTTGTACGAACTTGTTGTGGAAGTAATAAAAGCAACGGACTGCATAATAAAGGTCCACATACAAGGGGAAATATAAAGTGACGTTCTTTTGCATTAAGATTTCATGCATCAACCCTAAAAGCGCATGACAACCTCTGCTTCCCTCTGCGAAGGGCCTATCTTTTATTTTATGTTTTTACTTTATGCTTGAGTCAAGGTGATCTTCACCTTTCCCTTTTTCATTTTATCCTTTGGCAAGCTCCTCGTGTTTGAAAGATCATGATACATATATCCAGTTGGATGTAAGTTGGCATAGGCTATTATTGTTGACATCACCTAAAGGTGAATATGTTGGGAGGCAACACAATAAGCCCCTATCTTTCTCAGTGTCCGGCTGAAACTTTATAACCACAAGTATTGCGTGAGTGTTAACAATTATAGGGGACTACGAGATGGTTGAGTATGTGAGCTTGCTGAAAAGCTCTATTATAGACTCTTTCTGATGTTACGATAAATTGCAATTGCTTCAGTGACTGAGATCATAGTTTGTTAGTACCCAATGAAGTTTTTGAATCATACTTGACACTGTGAATTGCTTATTACTTGAACATAGGAAATCATATGACAAAATCCATATATGTTGTTGTTACTAGAATGATCATGATGCCCTCAGGTCCGTATTTTATTTTTATCGACACCTCCATCTCTAAACATGTGGAGATATTTTTCGATTTCAGCTTCCGCTTGAGGACAAGCGAGGTCTAAGCTTGGGGGAGTTGATACGTCCATTTTGCATCATGCTTTTATATCAATATTTATTTGCATTATGGACTGTTATTACACATTATATCTCAATACTTATGTCTATTCTCTCTTATTTTACAAGGTTTACCAAGAAGAGGGGGAATGCCGGCAGCTGGAATTCTGGCTAGATAAGGAGCAAATGTTGGAAACCTATTCTGCACAACTCCAAAAGTCCTAAAACTCCACGAAACAACTTTTTGGATTTATTAAGAATTTATGAGCAAAAGAAATAGGCTAGGGGGCCCACACCCAGTCCAGGAGACAGGCGGTGCCCCCCCTATAGGGCGCGGCCCCCTATCTCCTGGGCCCCCTGGTGGGCCTCCGGCGTCCATCTTCTGCTATATGAAGGATTTTCCCCTGGAAAAAATCATGGGCAAGCTTACGGGACGAAACTCCGCCGGCACGAGGCGGAACCTTGGCGGAATAGATCTAGGACTTTAGCGGAGCTGTTCTGCCGGGGACACTTCCCTCTGGGAAGGGGAAATCATCACCAACGTCATCACCAATGATCCTCTCATCGGGAGGGGGTCAATCTCATCAACGTCTTCACCAGCACCATCTCATCTCAAAACCCTAGTTCATCTCTTGTATCCAATCTTGTATCAAAACCACAAATTGGTACCTGTGGGTTGCTAGTAGTGTTGATTACTCCTTGTAGTTGATGCTATTTGGTTTACTTGGTGGAAGATCATATGTTCAGATCCTTCATGCATATTGTTACCCCTCTGATTATGAACATGAATATGCTTTGTGAGTTGTTACGTTTGTTCCTGAGGACATGGGTGAAGTCTTGCTATTAGTAGTCATGTGAATTTGGTATTCGTTCGATATTTTGATGAGATGTATGTTGTCTCTCCTCTAGTGTTGTTATGTGAACGTCGACTACATGACACTTCACCATTATTTGGGCCTAGAGGAAGGCATAGGGAAGTAATAAGTAGATGATGGGTTGCTAGAGTGACAGAAGCTTAAACCCTAGTTTATGCGTTGCTTCGTTAGGGGTTGATATGGACCCATATGTTTAATGTTGTGGTTAGGTTTACCTTAATACTCCTTTTTGTAGTTGCATTTGCTTGCAATAGGGGTGAGGGAGTCCTGGATTAGGGGGTGTCCGGATAGCCGAACTATCACCGTTGGCCGGACTCCTCGACTATGAAGATACAAGATTGAAGACTTCGTCCCGTGTCCGGATGGGACTTTCCTTGGCGTGGAAGGCAAGCTTGGCGATACGGATATGTAGATCTCCTACCATTGTAACCGACTCTGTGTAACCCTAACCCTCTCCGGTGTCTATATAAACCGGAGGGTTTTAGTCTGTAGGACGAACAACAATCATACCTGTCACGCCCAATATGCGATACTATCCTAAAGAGACTCGAAGGTCCCACCAAGGATAGAACCGCATATTGAAACGCTTTTGCAAGGTGGATATCATTACATCAACATTACATAATAGACGGGGATACATACATAAGGCATACAATGCCACACGGATACAACATTACAATACATGAGAGCATCATCCGTCTACAGATGAATCACAAATAGAAACTCAAACGACATCCACCCTGCTAGCCCAGGCTGCTGACCTGGAACCTATCCCCTGATCGAAGAAGCAGAAGAAGAACTCAACGCAAGCAAGCATCGCTCTCGCGTCATGATCATCGCATAACCTATACCTGCAACTGTTGTTGTAGTAATCTTTGAGCCACGAGGACTCAGCAATCCCATTACCATGGGTATCAAGACTAGCAAAGCTTAAAGGGAAAGGAAGGGGTAAAGTGGTGAGGCTGCAACAACGAGTAAGCATGATATGGTGGCTAACATATGCAAATAAGAGCGAGAAGAGAGCAAGCAGAACGGTCATCAACTAGTAATGATCAAAAGTGATCCTGAACTCCTACTTACGTCAACCATAACCGAGAAACCGTGTTCACTTCCTGGACTCCGCTGAGAAGAGACCATCACGACTACACACGTGGTTGATGCGTTTTAATTCGGATCTGGTGTCAAGTTATCTACAACCGGACATTAACAAATTCCCATCTGCCTATAACCGCAGGCACGGCTTTTGAAATATTATACCCTGCAGGGGTGTCCCAACTTAGCCCATGACAAGCTGTCGCGATCAACGAAGGAATAGACCTTCTCCCAGGAAGACCCGATCAGACTCGGAATCCCGGTTTACAAGACATTTCGACAATGGTAAAACAAGACCAGCAAAGCCGCCCGAATGTGCCGACAAATCCTGATAGGAGCTGCGCATATCTCGTTCTCAGGGCACAACGGATTGTCCAAACTTCCGGTAGGCCAGCCCAGAGTTGCACCTGGTGGCCACCGGCGGCTGACAGGTAGGACCAACACTCACGACGAGCACTGGCCCGGGGGGGTAAATAAAGATGACCCTCGGGCTCCGAAAACCCAAGGGAAAAAAAGGGCTAGGTGAGGCAAATGGTAAAACCAAGGTTGGGCCTTGCTGGAGGAGTTTTATTCAAAGCGAACTATCAAGGGGGTCCCATAAATCACCCGACCGCGTAAGGAACGCAAAATCCAGGAACATAACACCGGTATGACGGAAACTAGGGCGGCAAGAGTGGAATAAAACACCAGGCAAAAGGCCAAGTCTTCCACCCTTTACCAAGTATATAGATGCATTAATAATATAAGAGATATTGTGATATCCCAACCAAAATCCTGTCCACCATGGAGAAATCTTCAACTTCACCTGCAACTAGCAACGCTATAAGAGGGCTGAGCAAAGCGGTAACATAGCCAAGCAACGGTTTGCATAGGAAAGGTGTCAAAGGTTAGAGGCTGACATGGCAATTTGGGATGGCTTGATAAACAGGTAATAGGTAGCGCAGCATAGCGATAGAACGAAGCAACTAGCATAGCAATGATAGTAGTGAGATCCAGGGTAGCGGTCATCTTGCCTGAAATCCCGCAAGGAAGAAGAACGAGTCCATGAAGAAGATGAACGGGCGTAGTCGAACAAATCCTCACAATCGCAATGTTACCTGAACTATCAAGAAGAATCCATACCGGAAAGAAGCAAACAACATGGTAAACAACCATCACATAGACATGGCACGATGCACAACCAAGTATGATGCATGTCCGGTTAATGAGTCATGGCATGGCAAAGTGCAACAAACAATACTACAAGTTAAGTGGAGCTCAATATGCAACGAGTTGCATATTGACGAAACACCACATCAATTATTTAGTTCACTCTCGGTTATGTACCCAGCAATATTAAATGTTATTAAACATGGCAAGGGGTGAAGCATATGAAAAACTACCTATCTAGACAAGTTTAAATGAGGCCGGAACAACAAATAACAATTCCGGAAAATCCCCATGTGCATATTTTAGATTTGGTACTGTTCTGCCCTAAACCATATTTTAGAGTTGTTAAACAGTAAAACAAAGTGGACCATGTTAAACTAGGCATTTTTCCACCCCATTTATATATAAAGTTTATTAAATTCCGAGCTACGGTTAATTAGTTATGAATTAAATCATTTTAACATGGCATATAAGCAAATTAACACAAACAACATTTTAAACATTTTAAACATGGATGAAAATGGCATATTATTAATCTACAGAAAATTCTAAGCATTTTACATATATAAATTACTTTAATCCAATGCACGGTTAATTAGTTATTACATGCATGAGGTTCAAGGGTTTTCTACAAAACTGGTAAATCACAGGATAAAAGGCAAAATTAAAGAGCCTAAAAAATAGCCTCTGGGCCGAATCTGGACAGGAAGCCCAACAAAGGAAAAGGGCCGGGGCTGCTCACCAGGCCACTTGGGCCGGCCGGTGGAGAGGCCGCTGGCAGGCTGGAAGGGAGCTGGGCCCTCCTGGCGCGACTGGGCCGCGGCGCGGCTGCGGCTGGGGAGGCCCACGCGGGAGGTAGGGAGGCGACGATGCTCGCGCGGTCAACGGGCGTGCTCCTCTGCACGACGCAGGACGGCAGCGGTGGCTTGACGCGTCTCCGGCGGAGCTCCCGCGGAGGAGGGAGACGGATCCCGTCGGGGATGGACGGATCCGCATGGTGGGGGCCGGATCCCACCGGAATAGAGCGGATCGGGGCTCCGGTGAGCTCCTGTCCATGGCAACCGAGAATAGAGAGAGGGAGATCGATGAGAGAGAGAGAGAGAGGAAAACAGAGAAGGGAGGAGAAGAGGAGAGGTTCGGGGCACTGGCCTGGAGGTCGGGGACTCGGCAACCTGGCGGCGGTGACGAGGCTCGCCGGCGACGGAGAACTCCGGCGGCGCAGATCGGGATGCTCGGGGAGGAGCCAGGCGAGCGGACGGGCGTGGGAGGCTGGGGCGCCTCGGGCGCAGGCGAGCGGGAGCCGGGGCGCAGGGACGGGAGAGCGGCGGTGCGTGCGGGCCCTGGTGCGGCCCAGATCGGGCCCGGGGCGGGCTGCGCCTGGGTTCCGCGGACCGCGGCAGCGGGGAGCGGGGCTGGAGTGATGTGGCACCTTCCGGTTGGGCGATGGAGGCTGCACAACGGCGGCTGGCCAACGGGAGGAAGCCAAGTGGCAGGAAGGAGGTGGCCGGTGCCGGATTACGAGGAGAAGGTGGGAGGTGGCGGCGGCTGATGATTGGGCTGCGCGGAAAACAAGGTGGGAGGAAGGGGAAGGCCAAAATTGGTAGGGTAGACATCTATATATAGTATGGGGGCTAGGGTTAGGGGGTTAGGAGGGGTTTCCGGACCCTCGGATCACGATCGTGCGCTCCGGACAGAGAGGGGGACTAGGTGGCTGCAGGTGGGCTGTGTAGAATGCCTCGAGCTGAGAAGAGAGAGAAACAGAGCGACCCGGTGGCAGTTTCGGAGACCGAAACATCCGACAATTAAACCGACTATATCGCGGTTATAAATATAATGGTTGGGCAGTCAAACGAACTCCAAACACGACGAAACTTGGCAGGCGGCCTGTCTACACTATAATAAGACTGCATGACAAGTTGCATCCCATTCCGAGAACATTTTTATGCCACTTATAAAATAATATTTCGGAGGTGCCGCGGGCGCGTGCGAGTGTGGTCGGGCTCAGAACGGACAACAGAGAGAACCGGCGGAACCAGAACGGATGCAAGTTTTGAAAAACATGCAGATGAAATGCATATGAAGTGCAGATGATGACATGAGACGAGATGCATAACAAGAACAAAATGCAAAACAACAGACAAAAACCCAACCACGGAGGAAATAATAAATCACATAGCCGGAAATGGCAAGAGTCGGAGTTACGAATATGGAAAGTTGTATCCGGGGCGTTACAACACTCCACCACTACGAGAGGATCTCGTCCCGAGATCTACGATGGCACCGATGGGAAAAGGAAGAGGAAGATAAGCGGTAAAACTAAGTTGCTTCTTCGACAAAAGAGTGAAACCAAAGAACCTTGAGAGGTTGAAAAGTTGAAAGAAGGAACACAACGGAGTTGAACACAATTGAGAGCACTGTGGTTGAAAATAGAAACAAGGAACACCATGTGAACCTTGGGGGTTGAAAGACATAAGGAAAGGGTTACAATGGACAAGAAGTACATGCAAGCACTCCGGTTGAATCAAGATGTACAAGGAATGACAAATATCAATTAAGGCATCACTCGAGTTGGAATTGGGAGGAATAGAATATGAACTTGAGAAGATGAGATGATACTTAATGAAATCAACAACACGCTACCTCCGGAACTATTGAAAGAATGGCACAATGGGTAAGAAGGATTTCAGACATCACTCGGGTTGAAAAGAGAGGCAAAACTTGATAAGATGAAAGAACTTGAAGAGATGACACAACACTCCGGTTAAATGGAGAAGCAAGGAGAAGAACATGATCTTGACAAAACAAGATGATTGAGTGAAAAGAGCAACATCACAATGCCTCCGGAACGAAAGAATAGAAGCTAGATTGTTGGGATAAAGGGACGGAGAAGAAAATGACAATTTCTGCCACAAATGAACTTGGAAAGCATCCTTGCAAAGAAGGATTGAATGGAGTTGTTGAAAAATCAACAATGAAAGGCACAAGCTTGTTGTGGGCTTATGGCAAACATCTCAAAATGATGAGGTGACAACCGGCCACTGACGAAAAACAATTGATTGCTTGAGATCACCGAAGAGATGAAAAAACCTCTTTCACCGAGAAGGATATGGAGAAAGCTTGGATCATTGATAAGCACCACAAATAGCAACATCCCCAATGGAAGGCTTTAGGTGAAATATAACCCAAGATACTCCAACGAAGAGATTGCTGGGTCGAAAAGATCTATTGAACAAAGAGAAAAAATGATGGATTTAAAATACCTCATTCTTGACAACATATGAATCATGAAACATGAATGAAATTGTCAAGAGTGACATAACACCACCTCAGAAGATAAAATAGAGAGAATTTCACTTCGGAATGCAAGATGAAGAATGCTTGAACGCCTCAAAACAAAACATGTGTTGAGCACCATTTTTATTTTTGAGTATAGCTTGGCAGATCATAACTTCGAGAGAAATCTTGAAGAACAATTGAAGAATGAAAGGAATCCTTGACAAACCACCATGTAGAGCCTCCATGAAGAACTCCGGTAATAAAAGGATGATAACAAAGAAAGAGAAGTTGAGAATACAAGGTGAAGCCTTGCAATGATTTAGATGGAGCTTTGCGACGATATAACCGAGAAAACTTGGAACTCCGGAAAGAAAAGATGAACACTAGAACCGAGAATTACTTCATCATGAACAATCTCCGGAAGAAAAGAATTAATCACTTGGATGAAACAAGAATAAGAATTATGTCATGCCTATCCTTCACCAATTTAAATTGATGACAAGCAATAGATTTGGCATACTACTTATTCTCGTAGAAAGAATTAAGAGAGATATAGCATAAACTTGAGAAGGTATTGATGGAACCACCGGTGGAATTTGGAAACAACGAATGAATTGATATGATAACGAAGGAAGAGAAATCTTGAACAAACCACCGTAAGGATTGAAAACGAACGAAGTAAAGGGGTGAATCACCGGTAAGAATTAGAGAACGAATGAAGATACTTGGGGGAATTTAGATACAAGTGAACGCAGAGGTCCCGAGCTGATTAGATAATACTTGAACGATGCACCGGTATGATTTGGAGAACGAGAGCTGCAAGCTGGGGATGAAGAATTATGAGATGATGGGCTACAGAGAATCAATCTGAAAAGACTCTTGAATTGCTCCGGATGGGTGAAAAGAATTCTCACAATCGAAAACAATTATGAGAGGATGGCATCAAACTTGAACTATGAATCTTGAAGAGAATGGAGCAAGATTTAATAGAAATCCTTCTTCGGTCTTCCAAATCCGAGAATGATGACGATAAACACCACCATGAATTAATGAGATACTCCGGGAAAATGAAAAGTGAAGGGGGTTGTGCCAACGATGAAAAGAATTTGAAAGATCTTGAGAAGGCATGTGACTGATGGAATCTATTCTTACGTCACACTTGGAAATGAATTTGAGAATCGCTCCTGATAATTCGAAGAGTCAAGTAAGATCCTGGGAAAAGACCTGTGGGTTAGGGCCCACTCAAAAGAACCATCATTGGAAATGATTTAAAGAGATATTGCACTGGTTGAATTAAATGACTTGAATGAGATAATAATCTCGAAATATCTTGAACGGATTGAGAATGGAAACACAAGTCTTGTGAAATATCTTCAGCACTCTAGGACAAATGAATAGGAAGAAGTGAATGATTAAGAGGTGCACCGACGTGGAAAAACATTTGAAACGAGGAAAGGGATATGATCAACACCGAAAGCTTGAATTAAAACCACCGGAGAGGAATACGAGAATGAAGATTGATGAACTTGAAGCTCGTGAGCATCTTCACGAGGGATCACCGGATCAAAACAATGATTGAGAAGAGTGAAGAGACTTCGCATGAATAAATGGATACTTGATTATAATATATGAGTCCTTGAAGAAAAGGGTGGGAGGGGGGGGAAAAACAAAGACAACTTGGGATGAACGAAACAAACACCGTTGAGAAAACTTAGAATTGATCTTGCGGATGGGGAGAATGATGGGATCATCTCGAAGAGAAGCGCACCGGTTGGAAAAGAATTAACAT
>NC_041389.1:503794402-503944634 GCF_002162155.2 Triticum dicoccoides
ATTAAAACCACCGGAGAGGAATACGAGAATGAAGATTGATGAACTTGAAGCTCGTGAGCATCTTCACGAGGGATCACCGGATCAAAACAATGATTGAGAAGAGTGAAGAGACTTCGCATGAATAAATGGATACTTGATTATAATATATGAGTCCTTGAAGAAAAGGGTGGGAGGGTGGGGAAAAACAAAGACAACTTGGGATGAACGAAACAAACACCGTTGAGAAAACTTAGAATTGATCTTGCGGATGGGGAGAATGATGGGATCATCTCGAAGAGAAGCGCACCGGTTGGAAAAGAATTAACATGACAACCTCAATGATCAAAAGGATTAGTACTCCCATAGAAATATGAGAACACCACTTGAAAGGTATGGAATCAACATTTAACTTGAAGCAACTCAAATACCACAACTCCAAACAAAACAAAGGATTGTCTTGCAGAATAAGCCGGAACAAATACATATGATAGAGATTTACCCAATCCCATATCATGCATCTGGCGGAAATATATTCTAGGAGCTACTTGAATTCCCACCTATAAAACTCCCGGAACTTTCTGGTTATGCAATCTGGTGTTGCGGATACAGGGGAAGCAATATATCTCACCCAAACTAACAATACCTACATCCAGCTGTATCCATCCGTCAACACATAACCAAGAAAACTCCAGAAATCGTGTACCTCAACCTTCGAAAAGCATCCGTTATACGAGTTATGGCAATACTCCCGAGCTCGCCCCAGTACTGGGTTATCGGGGTTATCTCACCAACAACTGCATAAAAGAGATTTTCGATGTCGGAAAATCTCAGGTATTCCAGAACTGCAACGATAAAATTGTGACGACAACACCTCAGAGCTCGACTCCCCGGGTCAAATCCACATAAATAGACAGGAGGCACCAAGAACAATGTTCTCGTCACAAAACCATCGAAACGATTCCAAGATACCCGCGTGATCCTAAAAAAATTTAGTGAAATTTGAGGAGAGGAAAGACAAAACATCTACGTCAGGAGACCTCACCAGAGCGACGAAGGGACTGAGGAGTAAAAAGAATCCTACTCTCCGATATATATAATCCTAAGACTCAAAATAGTTTTTTTTCTAGACTCAACAACGGCCAACAATCAAGGGGGCTCCTATGGTCGGTCGAGGCTCTGATACCAACTTGTCACGCCCAATATGCGATACTATCCTAAAGAGACTCGAAGGTCCCACCAAGGATAGAACCTCATATTGAAACGCTTTTGCAAGGTGGATATCATTACACCAACATTACATAATAGATGGGGATACATACATAAGGCATACAATGACACACGAATACAACATTACAATACATGAGAGCATCATCCGTCTACCGATGAATCACAAACATAAACTCAAACGACATCCACCCTGCTAGCCCAGGCTGCCGACCTGGATCCTATCCCCTGATCGAAGAAGCAGAACAAGAACTCAACGCAAGCAAGCATCGCTCTCGCATCATGATCATCGCATAACCTATACCAGCAACTGTTGTTGTTGTAATCTGTGAGCCACGAGGACTCAGCAATCCCATTACCATGGGTATCAAGACTAGCAAAGCTTAAAGGGAAAGGAAGGGGTGAAGTGGAGAGGCTGCAGTAGCGACTAAGCATGATATGGTGGCTAACATACGCAAATAAGAGCGAGAAGAGAGCAAGCAGAACGGTCGTCAACTAGTAATGATCAAGAAGTGATCCTGAACTCCTACTTACGTCAACCATAACCCAGAAACCGTGTTCACTTCCCGGACTCCGCCGAGAAGAGACCATCACGGCTACACACGCGGTTGATGCGTTTTAATTCGGATCTGGTGTCAAGTTATATACAACCGGACATTAACAAATTCCCATCTGCCTATAACTGCAGGCACGGCTTTCGAAAGATTATACCCTGCAAGGGTGTCCCAACTTAGCCCATGACAAGCTCTCGCGATCAACGAAGGAATAGACCTTCTCCCAGGAAGAACCGATCAAACTCGGAATCCCGGTTTACAAGACATTTCGATAATGGTAAAACAAAACCAACAAAGCCGCCCGAATGTGCTGACAGATCCTGATAGGAGCTGCACATATCTCGTTCTCTGGGCACAACGGATTGTCCAAACTTCCGGTAGGCTAGCCCAGAGTTGCCCCTGGTGGCCACCGGCGGCTGACAGGTTGGACCAACACTCACAATGAGCACTGGCCCGGGGGGGTAAATAAAGATGACCCTCGGGCTCCGGAAACCCAAGGGAAAAAAGGGCTAGGTGAGGCAAATGGTAAAACCAAGGTTGGGCCTTGCTGGAGGAGTTTTATTCAAAGCAAACTATCAAGGGGGTCCCATAAATCACCCGACCGCGTAAGGAACGCAAAATCCGGGAACATAACACCGGTATGACAGAAACTAGGGTGGCAAGAGTGGAACAAAACACCAGGCAAAAGGCCAAGTCTTCCACCCTTTACCAAGTATATAGATGCATTAATAATATAAGAGATATTGTGATATCCCAACCAAAATCCTGTCCACCATGGAGAAATCTTCAACTTCACCTGCAACTAGCAACGCTATAAGAGGGCTGAGCAAAGCGGTAACATAGCCAAGCAACGGTTTGCATAGGAAATGTGTCAAAGGTTAGAGGCTGACATGGCAATTTGGGATGGCTTGATAAACTGGTAATAGGTAGCGCAGCATAGCGATAGAACGAAGCAACTAGCATAGCAATGATAGTAGTGAGATCCAGGGTAGCGGTCATCTTGCCTGAAATCCCGCAAGGAAGAAGAACGAGTCCATGAAGAAGATGAACGGGCGTAGTCGAACAAATCCTCACAATCGCAATGTTACCGGAACTGTCAAGAAGAAGCCATACCGGAAAGAAGCAAACAACATGGTAAACAACCATCACATAGACATGGCATGATGCACAACCAAGTATGATGCATGTCCGGTTAATGAGTCATGGCATGGCAAAGTGCAACAAACAATACTACAAGTTAAGTGGAGCTCAATATGCAACGAGTTGCATATTGACGAAACACCACATCAATTATTTAGTTCGCTCTCGGTTATGTACCCAGCAATATTAAATGTTATTAAACATGGCAAGGGGTGAAGCATATGAAAAACTACCTATCTAGACAAGTTTAAATGAGGCCGGAACAACAAAAAACAATTCCGGAAAATCCCCATGTGCATATTTGGGATTCGGTACTGTTCTGCCCTAAACCATATTTTAGAGTTGTTAAACAGTAAAACAAAGTGGACCATGTTAAACTAGGCATTTTCCACCCCATTTATATATAAAGTTTATTAAATTCCGAGCTATGGTTAATTAGTTATGAATTAAAGCATTTTAACATGGCATATAAGCAAATTAACACAAACAGCATTTTAAACATTTTAAACATGGATGAAAATGGCATATTATTAATCTACACAAAATTCTAAGCATTTTACATATATAAATTACTTTAATCCGATGCACGGTTAATTAGTTATTACATGCATGAGGTTCAAGGGTTTTCTGCAAAACTGGTAAATCACAGGATAAAAGGCAAAATCGCAGAGCCTAAAAAAAATAGACTCTGGGCCGAATCTGGACAGGAAGCCCAACAAAGGAAAAGGGCCGGGGCTGCTCACCAGGCCACTTGGGCCGGCCGGTGGAGAGGCCGCTGGCAGGCTGGAAGGGAGCTGGGCCCTCCTAGTGCGGCTGCGGCTGGGGAGGCCCACGCGGGAGGCAGGGAGGCGACGATGCTCGTGCGGTCAACGGGCGCGCTCCCCCGCACGACAAGGATGGCGGCGGCGGCTTGACGCGTCTCCGGCGGAGCTCCCGCGGAGGAGGGAGACGGATCCCGTCGGGGATGGACGGATCCGCACGGTGTGGGCCGGATCCCACCGGAATAGAGCGGATCGGGGCTCCAGTGAGCTCCTGTCCATGGCAACCGAGAAGAGAGAGAGAGAGATCGATGAGAGAGACAGGAAAACAGAGAAGGGAGGAGAAGAGGAGAGGTTCGGGGCACTGGCCTGGAGGTCGGGGACTCGGCGACCTGGCGGCGGTGACGAGGCTCACCGGCGACGGAGAACTCCGGCGGCGCAGATCGGGATGCTCGGGGAGGAGCCAGGCGAGCGGACGGGCGCGGGAGGCTGGGGCGCCTCGGGCGCAGGCGAGCGGGAGCCGGGGCGCAGGGACGGGAGAGCGGCGGCGCGCGCGGGCCCTGGTGCGGCCCAGATCGGGCCCGGGGCGGGCCGCGCCTGGGTTCCGCAGACCGCGGCGGCGGGGAGCGGGGCTGGAGCGACGTGGCACCTTCCGGTTGGGCGAGGGAGGCTGCACAATGGCGGCTGGCCAACGGGAGGAGGCCAAGTGGCAGGGAGGAGGTGGCCGGCGCCGGATTACGAGGAGAAGGTGGGAGGTGGCGGCGGCTGATGATTGGGCTGCGCGGAAAACAAGGTGGGATGAAGGGGAAGGCCAAAATTGGTAGGGGAGACATCTATATATAGTAAGGGGGCTAGGGTTAGGGCGTTAGGAGGGGTTTCCGGACCCTTGGATCGCGATCGTGCGCTCCGTACAGAGAGGGGGACTAGGTGGCTGCAGGTGGGCTGTGTAGAATGCCTCGAGCTGAGAAGAGAGAGAAACAGAGCGACCCGGTGGCAGTTTCGGAGACCGAAACGTCCGACGATTAAACCGACTATATCGCGGTTATAAATATAACGGTTGGGCAGTCAAACGAACTCCAAACGCGACGAAACTTGGCAGGCGGCCTGTCTACACTATAATAAGACCGCATGACAAGTTGCATCCCATTCCGAGAACATTTTTATGCCACTTATAAAATAATATTTCGGAGGTGCCGCGGGCGCGTGCGAGTGTGGTCGCGCTCAGAACGGACAACGGAGAGAACCGGCGGAACTAGAACGGATGCAAGTTTTGAAAAACATGCAGATGAAGTGCAGATGATGACATGAGACGAGATGCATAACAAGAACAAACTGCAAAACAACAGACAAAAACCCAACCACGGAGGAAATAATAAATCACATAGCCGGAAATGGCAAGAGTCGGAGTTACGAATATGGAAAGTTGTATCCGGGGCGTTACAATACCATAGGCTAGCTTCTGGGGTTTAGCCTCTTTGATCTCGTGGTAGATCTACTCTTGTACTACCCATATCATCAATATTAATCAAGCAGGAGTAGGGTTTTACCTCCATCGAGAGGGCCCGAACCTGGGTAAAAACATAGTGTCCCTTGTCTCCTGTTACCATCCACCTAGACGCACAGTTCGGGACCCCCTACCCGAGATCCGCCAGTTTTGACACCGACATTGGTGCTTTCATTGAGAGTTACTCTGTGTCCTTACCTTTAGGTCCAATGGCTCCTTCGATCATCAACAACGATGCGGTCCAGGGTGACACTTTTCTCCCCGGACAGATCTTCGTATTCGGCGGCTTTGCACTGTGGGCCAATTCACTTGGCCATCTGGAGCAGATCGAAAACTACGCCCCTGGCCATCAGGTCAGATTTGGGAGTTTGAACTACACGGCTGACATCCGTCGAGACTTGATCTTCGACGGATTCGAGCCACTGCCAAGCGCGCCGCACTGTCTCGATGGGTATGATTGTCACGCCCAATATGCGACCCTATCCAAAAGGAACTCGAAGGTCACACCAAGGATAGACCTGCATATTGAAACACTTTTGCAAGGTGGATATCATTACATCAACATTTACATAATATATGGGGATACATACAAAAGGCATACAATGCCACATGAATACAACATCACAATACATAAGAGCATCATCCGACTACAGATGAAACACAAACAGAAACTCAAACAACATCCACCCTGCTAGCCCAGGCTGCCGACCTGGAACCTATCCCCCGATCGAAGAAGAAGCAGAAGAAGAACTCCAAGACAAGCAAACATCGCTCTCGCGTCATGATCATCGCACAACCTGTACCTGCAACTGTTGTTGTAGTAATCTGTGAGCCACGAGGACTCAGCAATCCCATTACCATGGGTATCAAGACTAGCAAAGCTTAAAGGGAAGGAAGGGGTAAAGTGGTGAGGGTGCAGCAGCGACTAAGCATATATGGTGGCTAACATACGCAAATAAGAGCGAGAAGAGAGCAAGAGGAACGGTCGTGAAGCTAGCAATGATCAAGAAGTGATCCTGAACTCCTACTTACGTCAAACATAATCCAGAAACCGTGTTCACTTTCCGGACTCCGCCGAAAAGAGACCATCACGGCTACACATGCGGTTGATGCGTTTTCGGATCTGGTGTGAAGTTATCTACAACCGGACATTAACAAATTCCCATCTGCCTATAACCGCAGGCACGGCTTTTGAAATATTATACCCTGCAGGGGTGTCCCAACTTAGCCCATGACAAGCTCTCGCGATCAACGAAGGAATAGACCTTCTCCCAGGAAGACCCGATCAGACTCGGAACCCCGGTTTGCAAGACATTTCGACAATGGTAAAACAAGACCAGCAAAGCCGCCCGATGCGCCAACAAATCCCGATAAGAGCTGCACATATCTCGTTCTCAGGGCAACACCAGATGAGACATCCTACGAGTAAAACCAGCCCTCGAGTTGCCCCGAGGTGGCCCCGCAGTCTACTCGGTTCGGACCAACACTTAGACAAGCACTGGCCCGGGGGGGCTAAAATAGAGATGACCCTTGGGTTGGCCGACCCAAGGGAAGGGTATAGGTGGTGGTGAGGCAAATGGTAAAACCAAGGTTGGGCCTTGCTGGATGAGTTTTATTCAAAGCGAACTGTCAAGGGGGTCCCATAAATCACCCGACCGCGTAAGGAACACAAAATCCGGGAAAATAACACCGGTATGACGGAAACTAGGGCGGCAAGAGTGGAACAAAACACTAGGCAAAAGGCCGAGTCTTCCACCCTTTACCAAGTATATAGATGCATTAATAATATAAGAGATATTGTGATATCCCAACCAAAATCCTGTCCACCATGTAGAAATCTTCAACTTCACTTGCAACTAGCAACGCTATAAGAGGGGTTGAGCAAAGCGGTAACATAGCCAAACAACGGTTTGCATAGGAAAGGTGTCAAAGGTTAGAGGTTCATGGCAATATGGGAGGCTTGAAGAGCAACAGATAGGTAACGCAGCATAGCGATAGAACGAAGCAACTAGCATAGCAATGATAGTAGTGAGATCCAGGGTAGCGGTCATCTTGCGTGAAATCCCGCAAGGAAGAAGAACGAGTCCATCAAGAAGACAAGCAGAAGTAGTCAAACGAATCCTCACAAACGCAACATTACCGGAACTAAGAAGCAACACCGGAAAGGAACAAACAACATGGTAAATGCACAGGCATAATCATGGCATGATGCACAATCAAGTATGATGCATGTCCGGTTTAATGAGGCATGGCATGGCAAGGTGCAACAAACAATACTACAATTTAAGTGGAGCTCAATATGCAACGAGTTGCATATCGGCGAAACACCACATTGACATATTTAGTTTAATCTCGTTTAGGTACCCAACAATATTAAATGTTGATTAACATGGCAAGAGGTAAAGCATAATGAAACTACCTATCTAGGCAAATTTAAATGAGGCCGGAAGTAACAAACAACAAGTCCGGAAAATCCCCATGTGCATAAAATGAATTTGGTACTGTTCTGCCCTAAACACAATTTTAATGTTGTTAAACAGCAAAACAAAGTGCACCATGCTAAACTAGGCATTTTTCCACCCCATTTACATATAAAGTTTAATTAAAACCGAACTACGGTTATTTAGTTATGAAATAAATCATTTTAGCATGGCATTATGCAAAATAAACACAAACAGCATGTTAAACAATTTTAACATGGGTGAAAATGGCATATTATTAATCTACACAATTTTCTGAGCATTTTACATATATAAATTATTTACATATGATGCACGGTTAATGAGTTATTATATGCATGAACATGGAGGGGTTTTCTGAAAAACTGGCAATCTTTGGATAATTAGGAAAATCGCAGCACGGAAAAAAAACAAGACTCGGGCCGAATCTGGTCAGCCCACAAGTGCACAGGAGAGGGGGCGGGGCTGCTCACCCTGGGCCAAGGCCCGGTTGGATCTGGAGGAGGCCGGCAGGCAGCGCTAGGCCTTGGAGCCAGGCTGGGCCGGAGGTGATCGAGGCCTGCTCCACGTGGGCGCGGGGTGCTCGTTTCTGAAGAACCGAAGCAGCCGCAGGCGGGACGAGGTGCTAGACTTGGCGCAGGTCGGCGACGGGATCCGGGCGAAGAGGTGAAGGACGGAGGGCGGAGACGTCGAGATCCGGCGGGGATCCATCGGATCTGACGAGGGGAGCCGGTTCGTGGCGACGGCAGCGATGGCGATGCAGCACGAGGACGGCGACATTGGAGTCCTGTCCATGGCGGTAGATAGGGAGCAGAGAGATTAGGGAGGTGGAAGAAGGACGGAGGAAGAGGAGAAGGGCGGCGAGGGCTGGCCTGGTCAGGTCGTCGGTGGCGGCTCCGGCGAGCGGTCCGGCAGGAGGAGGCGCGCGGGGAGCGGGAGCGAGCGCTCCGCTCGTGAAGGAGCTCGGGGACGGTTCCGCGGGCGGCGGCGGGCGCGCCTGGCCCAGATCGGCCTGGGGCGGGCTGTGCACGGGCTCGGCGGGCCCTGCGGGAGGATGAGGGAGGCAGGGGCGACGTGGCGGCCTTTGAGTGGGCAGGAGCGGCGCTGAGTGGCAGCGCAGCCACTCAGACGGCGCCAAGTGGCGAGAGGAGGCTGGGGGCGCCGGATTTGGAGGGGGAAAGCGGCGGCGCGGCCCCCGAGGTGGCAGGAGGTGGTGGCTGCGGGTTGGGGGCGCGGAAAAAGAGGAGGAGGGGGGTAGGACTCCAGATTGGGAAGGACTAGCCTCCCTTATATAGGCAGGGTTAGGGTTAGGGGGGTTTTAGGAGGGGTTTCGGACCCTCAGATCTCGATCTAGCGGTTCCGGGCGCAAGGGGAAGTGTAGGAGGGCTAGACGGGCTGTGTAGAGGGGGTTGGGCTGAGAGAAGAGGGGAGAAATGCAGCCCGGCAACTGTTTCAGAGACCGAAACGTTCGACGAATATACTGACTATATCGCGGTGTATATATTAAATGGTTGGGCTATCAGATGGACTCCGAATGCGACGAAACTTGGTAGGCGGACTGTCTACACTATAATAAGACCGCACGACAAGTTGCAACCCATTCCGAGAACATTTTTATGCCACTTATAAAATAATATTTCGGAGGTGCCGCGGGCGCGTGCGAGTGTGGTCAGGCTCAGAACGGACAACGGAGAGAACCGGGAGAACCTGAGCTGATGCAAGTTTTATGAAAATGATGCCAATGCAATACGCATGATGCTATGAGATGAGATGCATAACAAGAACAAAATGCAAAACAACAGACAAAAACCCAACCACGGAGGAAAATAATAAATCACATGGCCGGAAATGGCAAGAGTCGGAGTTACGAATATGGAAAGTTGTATCCGGGGCGTTACAACACTCCACCACTACGAGAGGATCTCGTCCCGAGATCTAGGATGGCACCGGAGGGAAAAGGAAGAGGAAGAGAAGAGGTAAACTAAGTTGCTTCTTCGACCAATGAGTGAAACCACGAACCTTGAGAGGTTGAGCAATTAGAGATGAACGAGATTGCAAACAATCCGTTAGAAAAGAGGAACAAGGAACATCCGAGAACCTTGAAGGTTGCAAAGACATGAATCAAGAGTTTAATGGACAAGATAGAATTCGAAACCACTCCGGTTAAAACAAGATGGAGAAGGAATAAGATTGATATAATTTGGGCAGCACTCCGTTGAACATGGAAGGAATAGAACATGAACTGATTAGAGGATATTTGAACGATGCACCGGTATGATTTGGAGAACGAGAGCTGAAAGCTTGAATGAATAATTCTGAGATGATGGTCTACGGAGAATCAATCTGAAAAGACTCTTGAATTGCTCCGGATGGATGAAAAAAATTCTCACAATCGAAAACAATTATGAGAGGATGGCACAAGCTAGAACGACGCATCTTTGGAAGAACGGGTAAGGATTTAAGAGGAAATCTTCTTCGGACTTCAAAATTCGAGAATGACGATGAGAATCACCACCATGAATTGTTGAGGCACTCCGGAATGACAATTAGAAAGGTTGAACCAATAATGAAAGAATTTCAAAGTGATCTTGGAGAAGGCATGTGACTGATGGAATCCATTCTTACGTCACACTTTGAAAAGAATTTGGGAATAGCACCAGAATAATTAGAAGAGTCAGGTAAGATCCTAGGAAAAGACCTGTGGGTTAGGGCTCACTGAAGAGATAACACCGTTGAAAAGGACTGTTGAAGAGATAGATGATGCACCGGAACAATTGAAATATTTGAATGAGGTGACAACCTCGAATCAATTCAAACACAGATGAATCTCCTGAGATGTCTTGAACACTCTGGAATGACAATCTGGCATGAGGCAAACGAGCAGGGAAAACACTTGAGCTGAGGGAAAGAATATAATCACTACCGAAAAACTTGAATTAAGTCCACCGGAAAAGAATGTCGAACAAGACAAGAATTCACCGGTTGAAACAATTGAGGGAAGACTGAAGAACCTCCGTACGAATGAAATTGATGCTCAAAACAGACTCAGGCTCCGGGAAGAAGAGGGTGGGAGGGCGGGAAAAACAAAGGCAACTTGGAAGGGGAAACGACGAATATCTTGAAGAGGAAACACCGGTTGAAAGAAAGCAAAGGCTTCACACGAGTAGGATGGATACTCGATTACGGACTCCGGTTTCGATAAGAAAAGGGGTGGGCAGGGGGGAAAGAAAACAACTGAGGATTGAACTCAAGGATGAAGAGGCTCGAGTCGACTTGACGAGAAATGCACCGGATGAAAAGAGCTGAGAGCCAATGATCGAAAAACCAACTGCATGATCCTAAAGAAGAATTTGAAGGGGAAGAGAAGTAATTCAAAACACCTACGTCAAGATTCCTTACCAGAGCGACGAAGGGGCTGAGGAGTAAAAAGAATTCCTACTCTCCGATATAACTAGACTCCGAAAACAGTTTTCTTCTAGACTCAACATCGGCCAAACTACACGATCAATCAAGGGGGGCTCCTAAGGTCGGTCGAGGCTCTAATACCAACTTGTCACGCCCAATATGCGACCCTATTCAAAAGGAACTCGAAGGTCCCACCAAGGATAGACCCGCATATTGAAACGCTTTTGCAAGGTGGATATCATTACATCAACATTTACATAATATATGGGGATACATACAAAAGGCATACAATGCCACATGAATACAACAACACAATACATAAGAGCATCATCCGACTACGGATGAAACACAAACAGAAACTCAAATGACATCCACCCTGCTAGCCCAGGCTGCCGACCTGGAACCTATCCCCTGATCGAAGAAGAAGCAGAAGAAGAACTCCAAGACAAGCAAACATCGCTCTCGCGTCATGATCATCGCACAACCTATACCTGCAACTGTTGTTGTAGTAATCTGTGAGCCACGAGGACTCAGCAATCCCATTACCATGGGTATCAAGACTAGCAAAGCTTAAAGGGAAGTAAGGGGTAAAGTGGTGAGGTTGCAGCAGCGACTAAGCATATATGGTGGCTAACATACGCAAATAAGAGCGAGAAGAGAGCAAGAGGATCGGTCGTGAAGCTAGCAATGATCAAGAAGTGATCCTGAACTCCTACTTACGTCAAACATAACTCAGAAACCGTGTTCACTTTCCGGACTCCGCCGAAAAGAGACCATCACGGCTACACACGCGGTTGATGCGTTTTAATTCGGATTTGGTGTCAAGTTATCTACAACCGGACATTAACAAATTCCCATCTGCCTATAACCGCAGGCACGGCTTTCGAAAGATTATACCCTGCAGGAGTGTCCCAACTTAGCCCATGACAAGCTCTCGCGATCAACGAAGGAATAGACCTTCTCCCAGGAAGACCCGATCAGACTCGGAATCCTGGTTTACAAGACATTTCGACAATGGTAAAACAAGACCAGCAAAGCCGCCCGATGCGCCGACAAATCCCGATAGGAGCTGCACATATCTCGTTCTCAGGGCAACACCGGATGAGACATCCTACGAGTAAAACCAGCCCTCGAGTTGCCCCGAGGTGGCCCCGCAGTCTACTTGGTTTGGACCAACACTTAGACAAGCACTGGCCCGGGGGGGCTAAAATAAAGATGACCCTTGGGTTGGCCGACCCAAGGGAAGGGTATAGGTGGTGGTGAGGCAAATGGTAAAACCAAGGTTGGGCCTTGCTGGAGGAGTTTTATTCAAAGAGAACTGTCAAGGGGGTCCCATAAATCACCCGACCGCGTAAGGAACGCAAAATCCGGGAACATAACACCGGTATGACGGAAACTAGGGCGGCAAGAGTGGAACAAAACACTAGGCAAAAGGCCGAGTCTTCCACCCTTTACCAAGTATATAGATGCATTAATAATATAAGAGATATTGTGATATCCCAACCAAAATCCTGTCCACCATGGGGAAATCTTCAACTTCACCAGCAACTAGCAACGCTATAAGAGGGGCTGAGCAAAGCGGTAACATAGCCAAACAACGGTTTGCATAGGAAAGGTGTCAAAGGTTAGAGGTTCATGGAAATATGGGAGGCTTGAAGAGCAACAGATAGGTAACGCAGCACAGCGATAGAACGAAGCAACTAGCATAGCAATGATAGTAGTGAGATCCAGGGTAGCGGTCATCTTGCCTGAAATCCCGCAAGGAAGATGAACGAGTCCATGAAGAAGACAAGCGGAAGTAGTCGAACGAATCCTCACAAATGCAACATTACCGGAACTAAGAAGCAACACCGGAAAGGAACAAACAACATGGTAAATGCACAAGCATAATCATGGCATGATGCACAATCAAGTATGATGCATGTCCGGTTTAATAAGGCATGGCATGGCAAGGTGCAACAAACAATACTACAATTTAAGTGGAGCTCAATATGCAACGAGTTGCATATCGACGAAACACCACATTGACATATTTAGTTTAATCTCGTTTAGGTACCCAACAATATTAAATGTTGATTAACATGGCAAGAGGTAAAGCATAATGAAACTACCTATCTAGGCAAATTTAAATGAGGCCGGAAGTAACAAACAACAAGTTCGGAAAATCCCCATGTGCATAAAATGAATTTGGTACTGTTCTGCCCTAAACAAAATTTAAATGTTGTTAAACAGCAAAACAAAGTGCACCATGTTAAACTAGGCATTTTTCCACCCCATTTACATATAAAGTTTAATTAAAACCGAACTACGGTTATTTAGTTATGAAATAAATCATTTTAGCATGGCATTATGCAAAATAAACACAAACAGCATGTTAAACAATTTTAACATGGGTGAAAATGGCATATTATTAATCTACACAATTTTCTGAGCATTTTACATATATAAATTATTTACATATGATGCACGGTTAATGAGTTATTATATGCATGAACATGGAGGGGTTTTCTGAAAAACTGGCAATCTCTGGATAATTAGGAAAATCACAGCACGGAAAAAAAAACAAGACACGGGCCGAATCTGGTCAGCCCACAAGTGCACAGGAGAGGGGGCGGGGCTGCTCACCCTGGGCCAAGGCCCGGTTGGATCTGGAGGAGGCCGGCAGGCAGCGCTGGGCCTTGGAGCCAGGCTGGGCCGGAGGCGATCGAGGCCTGCTCCACCTGGGCGCGGGGTGCTTGTTTCTAAAGAACTGAAGCAGCCGCAGGCGGGACGAGGCGCTAGACTTGGCGTAGGTCGGCGATGGGATCCGGGCGAAGAGGTGAAGGACGGAGGGCGGAGACGGCGAGATCCGGCGGGGATCCATCGGATCTGACGAGGGGAGCCGGTTCGTGGCGACAGCAGCGATGGCGATGCAGCACGAGGACGGCGACATTGGAGTCCTGTCCATGGCGGCAGAGAGAGAGCAGAGAGATTAGGGAGGTGGAAGAAGGACGCAGGAAGAGGAGAAGGGCGGCGAGGGCTGGCCTGGTCAGGTCGCCGGTGGCGGCTCCGGCGAGCGGTCCGGCAGGAGGAGGCGCGCGGGGAGCGGGAGCGAGCGCTCCGCTCGGGAAGGAGCTCGGGGACGGTTCCGCGGGCGACGGCGGGCGCGCCTGGCCCGGATCGGCCTGGGGCAGGCCGCGCACGGGCTCGGCGGGCCCTGCGGGAGGAGGAGGGAGGCAGGGGTGATGTGGCGGCCTTTGAGTGGGCAGGAGCGGCGCTGAGTGGCGGCGCAGCCACTCAGACGGCGCCAAGTGGCGAGAGGAGGTTGGGGGTGCCGGATTTGGAGGGGGAAAGTGGCAGCGCGGCCCCCGAGGTGGGAGGAGGTGGTGGCTGCGGGTTGGGGGCGCGGAAAAAGAGGAGGAGGGGGGTAGGACTCCAGATTAGGAAGGACTAGCCTCCCTTATATAGGCAGGGTTAGGGTTAGGGGGTTTTAGGAGGGGTTTCGGACCCTCGGATCTCGATCTGGCGGTTCCGGACGCGAGGGGAAGTGTAGGAGGGCTAGACGGGCTGTGTAGAGGGGGTTGAGCTGAGAGAAGAGGGGAGAAATGCAGCCCGGCAACTGTTTCAGAGACCGAAACGTTCGACGAATATACCGACTATATCGCGGTGTATATATTAACGGTTGGGCTATCAGATGGACTCCGAATGCGATGAAACTTGGCAGGCGGCCTGTCTACACTATAATAAGACCGCACGACAAGTTGCAACCCATTCCGAGAACATTTTTATGCCATTTATAAAATAATATTTCGGAGGTGCCGCGGGCGCGTGCGAGTGTGGTCGGGCTCAGAACGGACAACGGAGAAGCGGGAGAACCCGAGCGGATGCAAGTTTTATGAAAACGATGCCGATGCAATACGCATGATGCTATGAGATGAGATGCATATCAAGAACAAAATGCAAAACAACAGACAAAAACCCAACCACGGAGGAAAATAATAAATCACATGGCCGGAAATGGCAAGAGTCGGAGTTACGAATATGGAAAGTTGTATCCGGGGCGTTACAATGATCTAGCTCTGCAGCCAAACAGTGCCCTGGAGGCCGCACTTGCGTCCGCTCCGACCCTTAGTTCGGAGCCGACTTCGCCGATCGAGGATGAGTGGCTAGATACCGCCTCGGGGGCTACGATCTCTACGGCGATTGAGCCGAACACCATCCATGTCCTTTGCAAAGCCCGTGACTCCGAGGTGCTGGACTCCTCTCCAGACTCCGAACCTCCCACGCCCCTACCAATAAAATCGGATTGGGCGCCGGTTGTGGAGTTCACTGCCGCGGACATCTTTCAGCACTCGCCCCTTGGCGACATCCTGAATTCACTAAAGTCTCTCTCTTTATCAGGAGAGCCCTGGCCGGACTATGGTCAGGAAGGTTGGGATGCAGACGACGAAGAAATTCAATACCCACCCACCACCCACTTCATAGCCACTGTCGAAAGTTTAAACAACGTGCTCAATTTCGACTCTGAAGACATCGACAGCATGGACGACGATGTAGGAGATAACCACGAACCAGCACCTACAGGGTACTTGACAGCCACCCCATCTCATGATGTATACATGGTGGATACACCTAAAGGAAGTGACGACAAGGAACAATGGGACGCTACGAAGGATAAATCCCTCGAAAAGAAATCAAGACGGCAACGAAAGCGCCACACAAAGTCCCGCCTCGACAAAGACGGCGGCCATACAGACCCAGCCATAGAGCATGTCGAACCAGTGGACGACGAACATGCCATTGAACAACCGTTCGAACAGGACAACTTGGATAAACAACCCGTCCCCGGAGAAGATAACAGTCCGGGCGATCTCACACCGGACAAGTTGTTGGAGCAGAAGAACCTCCACAAAAGGCTCGTCGCCACTGCGCGTAGCCTGAAAAAGCAGAAGCGAAAGCTCAAAACAGCGGAAGATGCACTCAGAATCAGATTGAGCAAAGTACTCAACACCGCAGACAAATACGGCGACATTCGCCAAACAAAGAGCTACCCAAAGCGAAAACTACTGCCTGAATTCAATGAGGAGGCCTTAGAGCCCCCGCAATCAAAGAACAAAGAGGCCGCCCAGTCGGATAGACGACCACATGACAAGCATAGAGCGGCAAGCGGCGCCACACACAAGCCGACACGCGATCCGCATAAGGATTCGCATCAAAAGGATGGCCCAGTTAGGTCCATCTACGGGCCAAGAAAGCAAGCTCTTCTAAGCAATGCAACACGCCAAATATCCGGACATCACGACACACCCAAATATAGGGGAGCCGCACACCCCCTATGTTTCACCGATGAGGTGCTGGATCATGAATTCCCAGCGGGATTTAAACCCGTAAACATAGAGGCATACGACGGAACAACAGACCAGGGAGTCTGGATTGAGGATTACATCCTCCACATACACATGGCTAGAGGAGATGATCTCCACGCCATAAAATACTTACCCCTCAAGCTCAAAGGGCCAACACGGCACTGGCTTAAAAGCCTCCCTGAAAATACCATTGGAAGTTGGGAAGAGCTCGAGGATGCTTTTGGGGTAAACTTTCAAGGGACTTATGTCCACCCTCCGGATGCAGACGATTTAAGTCACATAACTCAACAACCTGGAGAGTCAGCCCGCAAATTCTGGAACAGGTTCCTCACTAAAAAGAACCAAATAATCGACTGTCCGGACGCTGAAGCCTTAGCAGCTTTCAAACACAACGTCCGAGAAGAATGGCTCGCCGGGCACCTTGGCCAGGAAAAGCCAAGAACAATGGCCGCACTAACAAGCCTCATGACCCGCTTTTGCGCGGGAGAGGATAGTTGGCTGGCAAGATGTAGTACCAGCGACCCAAGTACATCCGAAGTCAGAGATGGAAATGGGAAACCACGACGCAGCAAGGACCAGCGCCGGACAAGGGGAAACAGCCCGAAGAGCACGGCAGTCAACGCCGGATTCAAAAGCTCTCGGCAGAATCATAAAAAATTGCCCCTCAAGGATAACAACCACGAGCTATCCAACTTAAACAAAATCTTGGACAAAATATGCGAAATCCACAGTATCCCTGGGAAGCCTGCAAACCATACCCACAGAGATTGTTGGGTCTTCAAGCAGTCCGGCAAACTCAATGCCGAACATAAGGGGCTCGACACACCAAGCGAAGACGATGAGGAACCCCACAAGCAAAGCACCGAAAAACAAAAGAATTTCCCACAAGAAGTCAAAATAGTAAACTCACTTCAAGTGACAAAAGGGAGAATCAGAACAGCGCCCATAGAAATACGCACCGCACGGCCTATCCCAGTGGAGTCCCGACATTGGTTGTCAAAACCAATCACCTTTGCTCATCAGGATTACTCCGGACGTTCCGGAACGCAGGATGGACTGCCTTGATATTAGATCCTATAATCGACGGACTCCAATTCACAGAAGTCCTGATGGACGGCGGTAGTGATCTAAACCTGCTATATCAGGACACAATCCGCAGAATGGGGATAGACCCAACCAAAATTTGCCACAGCAACACCTCCTTCAAGGGGGTAATGCCAGGCCTATATGCCCATTGCACGGGCTCCCTACTGCTAGAAGTTGTGTTCGGCTCATCCGACAACTTCTGCCGCAAAAAGTTAACCTTCCATATCGCCCCATTCAAAAGTAGTTATCAAGCAATATTGGGATGTGAAGCTTTCGCCCGCTTTAACGCAATACCACATTATGCATCTCTTACCCTTAAAATGCCCGGTCCACGCGGCATCATCTCATTAAAGGGAAATATCAAGTGTTACTCGAGCACGGAAGAACGTGAGACTGCCTGGACAATCACACTCTAATCCGGCTCCGCTAAACCAAGCACCTGAACAGGTCATTCAGACCCCGGACACGGCTAGACGAGTCCGGCATAAACATATGAAGGCCTACTAGCCGCACACCCCCGTACAAGGGGCTGCATGCATGTACAACAAGAGACAATAAAGCTCAATTTTATTCGCTTTTCGAATCGTACTCCTTTTATTTAATATAAAGTACATTTTTCGCACAATCTTTCTTCAACTAAGTTCTTCTCCTTTACAGATGAACACCGTGCTACACCCGTCCAGGATACAGCACAACGGAGACACAGGCGCAGACGTGCAGTAGGGACCCGTTGCAAGGATTCTTTTCAGATTAAGACCCTGCGTAAACCTTTTTTACTGTCTCTTGTTAATACACATCCCCCGGTTTCTTGCTATAACCGAGGAGGAGGCTGGCGTTTTGGCATCGGCCGCGTCAGAATTTTTTGCGCGTACCTGGACACTAGGGGCTTAGGGCATTGTTCTGCCCGTTTTCATAAAGACCGAATACCTTAGGGACTGTTCGGCGTCTCGAGTTAGGCCTTATATGCATCAGCTCCGAATCATGTCTTTGGTCAAATGTTGGGTTTTCCCGGCTCCTGTGTTTTGCTGCCTTACGTTTCGCTCTATCGGCTAACACGGCACAAGGAGAACTACTGCGATTGTGCCTGGGTTTGGCCTGGTGAGCACCTCAGTAGAGAAAGCCAAAAACTGACTGTCATGATATAGCGTGAGACTGGCCAACCACTCGATGACCCACCGGAATGTTTAGAATTCCTCTGCATTAACGAAGGACCGTTTCCCGGTCAGGCACATACGCGTCCCGAATTCGGGAGAGCGCGGTGCCCCTAGGGGCTATATAGTAGCCCCACCATCGAACTCCTATGGCTAAGTGAAAGTGATAAAGCAATATAGTCCGGTTGCCTGGGTTGCTACGCTATCACCTCCTTCACAGGACCAAGACGTTGGATTAAGTGTGAAAATGCGCCTTTTTTGCAAACACCCCCGCACTATGTGCGTGGGGGCTGAAGCCGAAGACTGTCATCTTTCAGGTTATATACGCATATACATTAAGGCCGCACGGGAGGTATTTTAATACTTGAACGCACAAGTATAAAAAGCCCTTATATTATATATTTTTACAAATCATACATGTCATTTGAACATAATATCCTTCGAGCACTGCGTCTCTATTAAATGAGCGCCATGCAGGACTTCCTCAAAATAGTGCTCGGCAGGTACTCGGCTTCTGTCTGAATCCTGGGATGCAACGTCGGTGGCCTTCATCTCCGCCCAGTATGTCTTGACACAGGCGAGAGCCATCCGCGCACCCTCTATGCATGTTGACCGCTTCATTGCACCAATATGCGGCACCGCACCAAGGAACTGATGCACCAAGCCAAAATAACTCTTCGGCTCAGGCCTCTTCGGCCAAAAATGAGTCACGACATCCTTCATGGCAAGTCGGGACAACCTATTCAGCTCAGCCCATTCGGCCAAACGATCGGTCAATGGAAGCGGACGCTCTGGAATATGGAACTGCGACCAAAAAAGCTCTTCCATTCCGTGATCCTTTTGGCCTCGGAAGTGTTCGGCCGCGTCTGCGGCACTCGTCGCCAAGTCCAGATAAGCAGCTTCCGCACCCCACAGCTGGCCCAACTGAGCATTCTTAGGATCCATGAATTTCCTCCGCAGCAGAAAAGGCTTTCCAGCCGCAATATCTTCGTCCTGACGTAGCTCCTCTTTCATAGCTCTCATCGTAGAGCGAGCATCCTTGGCCTCAGTAGCGGCCTTTTTCAGGTCCTCTTGTTCCGCTCGACCTTCTTTTTCAAGAAGCTCGCAACAATCGGTAGCATTCTTCAACTTTACGGCCATCTCGGCCATTTGTTTCTTGCTTCGGCAATGAGCAGCTTGTTCGGCTCTCAGCTCTTCGGCCGCTTTTAAGGCAGCTGCATCACTTTTTCGGGCTTGCTCCTTGGCTCAGGCGAGTTCCGCCCGAAGGTTCTCCATGGCAGCGGCACCATATGCATCAAGCATACATGTTGTAAGGCACAGACATTAAGCTACGTTACCGGGTGTCCGCGGAGAAGCTGCATACCTTGTGACTCGTCAAGCCGCTTATTGACAAGCGCGATGTCAGAATCCGCCACGTCAAGCTGCCGCTTTAGTTCGGCAAATTCATCACTCCGGCTTGCCACCGGACGCTTCGCCACCTACATAGGAAGAGCGCATATTATACCTGGGATTATGATCCTTGGCGCGCTGTCATTTTTGACAACGCACCGAGTCTCAGGGGCTACTATCTATACAGGGCGCATTCTATATGCAAACTGTCAAAAGGTACATCATTTTGCATACCTGAAAACCCGTCAGTAAACTTATGACGGCCTCATGCAATCCGCTTTCAGCGGATGAAATCCTTTCAATCACCGTACCCATTAGCGCACGGTGATCTTCCGAGATAGATGCTCGCCCGAGCAGATCTTTCAGCTCCTCCGACCATATACCAGTCGGTGCCGGACTCGTCCGATGGCCTTTTTCGAAGGCCGGACGCGGAGGGCTTTTAGGGGACATACGACTGCCTTCGAGCCCCGATGGATTCGGAGAAGCCCTCCGTGACAACACCTCAGGGTCGTCCGCCTCGCATGACGGTATGGCAGGCAGAGGCGTTTCGCTCTCCATCATCTCTGGATCGAGATCCCGTGAAGACGAGCTCTGCTGAGAAGGGCTGAGATCCGAACTACGAGGAAAAATTTCGGTTATCTTCAGAAATAAGACAGGGATGTCTCCCATTTTAAGAAAACGCCCCTCTTTACTTACGGCTCGCTGGAGGGCTGATCTCCTTGGGGAAATAGTACGGCCGGGGCATCTCCCGGCGCAAGACCCTCTGGCGAGGATTTCTCCCCCCGCTTCGAGGCCTTGGTCTTCGGATCTTTAGAAGCGGTCCTCTTCTCCCCTCGGAGGGAGGGATTCTCGATCCCTCCTTTCTTGATAAACTCCTTCGCGAAGGCAGTAGCTCCCTTGTTCCCCCCTTCGCCTTCTTCAAAAGGCACAGCCTCTAGCATCCTGGTTAACACAGGATCCGGCTGGTCTCAGGGAGGGGGGCGGGACACCGGATCAGTTTTGCTTTCGCTATCCACTCCTGTTCAAGGGATAGCTCTTTTAAGGGCAAGTTTAGGATAGATATACGGATAGCATGTCCGGGTACAGGACTACTTACTTGAGTATCCGAGCGATTGCATCTCAGACCTGCGTCCTCGGTCAAGTCCGGACACATTGCTCGTGATCCGAAGAACAGTTGGTACATCTCCACGGGCGTTACGCCCATAAAATGTTGGAGAGCTCATGGTCCCTCTGGATTGAACTCCCACAGGCAGAGGGGGCGACATTTGCAGGGCAGGGTGCGACGAATCAGCATGACCTGTGCTACTACGACCTGATTGATCTCTCTCTAGGAGGTCTCGAATACGGCCCTACAACAAGGGCACGTCCTTGGGCGGCCCCCAGTCGAGCCCTTTATTGACCCATGACGCCAGCCGCGGTGGAGGACCCGAGCGAAAGGTAGGTGAAGCCACCCATTTGGTGCCCCTGGGAGCGGTGATATAAAACCACTCTTGTTGCCACAGACTGAGCTCCTCTTGAAAAGAGCCCTCAGGCCATGGAGCGTCAACATTCTTGCTTATAACAGCCCCTCCGCACTCTGCCTGCTGCCCCTTGATCATCTTCAGTTCCACTTTGAAGGTTTTGAGCCACAACCCGAAGTGAGGGGTAATGCGGAGGACGGCTTCACATACGACAATGAACGATGAGATGTGGAGCATGGACTCCGGATCCAAGTCATGAAATTCCAGCCCATAATAAAACATGAGCCCCCTCACGAAGGGGTCCATCAGGAAGCCTAACCCCCGAAGGAAGTGAGACACGAACACCATGCTCTCACCAGGCTTGGGAGTGGGAATAACATGCCCTTGGGCAGGCAGCCTGTGCAAAATTTTGCCGGTTAGATACCGGGCGTCTCTCAGCTTTAGCACGTCTTCTTCCGTGATGGAGGAAGGCATCCACCGGCCTTGCAGGTCGGAGCCGGACATCCTCGGAGGTCCAAAGCACCTGAATCTAGAGCTTTGGGTGTTGGAACTCGAGGCGAGGGGCGGATTTGATTGAGATTGAAAGAAAGGAGCGGGCCTTGGTCTCGTTATAAAGAGGTTGAATACCAAGATCCCTCCCCGTGACCGTTCGGGACTCGCCTTCGATAGAGGAGGCGCGCCAATGGGCATGACTGGGTTACCCATGCCCGTATTGATGAGAATCCCGGAATAAGGGGACACGATCTCTGCTTTGACAAGACGTGCCAAAGAAACCGCCTCGCTAAACACGCTGAGGTGGGACAGTAAAAATGATTCCAATAAAGGCTTGGCCGTGGTGTGACGTCACACCATAGAATACGTCAGCAGATTGAATTTGTGTAAAGATTATTCTCTCTACGGTAGTATGTGGAACTTATTTTGCAGAGCCGGACACTATCGTTGTGTTCAAAATCTTCTATGAAGTATTCGGAGGAGGAACCCGCCTTGCAATTCCGAAGACAATATGCGCGCCGGACTCATCGTCATTGAAGCCTGGTTTTAGGGGCTACTGAGGGAGTCCTGGATTAGGGGGTGTCCGGATAGCCGAACTATCACCGTTGGCTGGACTCCTGGACTATGAAGATACAAGATTGAAGACTTCGTCCCGTGTCCAGATGGGACTTTCCTTGGCGTGGAAGGCAAGCTTGGCGATACAGATATGTAGATCTCCTACCATTGTAACCGACTCTGTGTAACCCTAACCCTCTCCGGTTTCTATATAAACCGGAGGGTTTTAGTCCGTAGAACGAACAACAATCATACCATAGGCTAGCTTCTAGGGTTTAGCCTCTTTGATATCGTGGTAGATCTACTCTTGTACTACCCATATCATCAATATTAATCAAGCAGGAGTAGGGTTTTACCTCCATCGAGAGGGCCCGAACCTGGGTAAAAACATCGTGTCCCTTGTCTCCTGTTACCATCTGCCTAGATGCACAGTTCGGGACTCCCTACCCGAGATCCGCCGGTTTTGACATCGACAAGGGGTTAATCATAAGTGGGATGCTTGTCCATGTTAGGGAAGTACCCAAGTGCCGGTCCACCCACATATCAAATTATCAAAGTACCGAACGTGAATCTTTTGAACGTGATGAAAACTAGCTTGACGATAATTCCCAATGTGTTCTCGGGAGCTCCTTCTTCATTATTAGAATTTGTCCAGGCTTATCCTTTGCTACATAAAGGATTGGGCCACCTTGCTGCACTTTATTTACTTTATTTACTTTTTGCTCGTTACTATTTATCTTATCACAAAACTATCTATCACCTACTATTTCAGTGCTTGCAGAGAAAACCTTACTGAAAACCGCTCATCATTTCCTTCTGCTCCTCGTTGGGTTCGACACTCTTACTTATAGAAAGGACTACGATAGATCCCCTACACTTGTGGGTCATCAGGGTCTACCCCTCCGTCCTTGGGCAACATAACTTGTTCTGGATTTAGATCCGGGGCTATTGCAGGGATGACGTTCCGAGCATTGTCCGCTAGCAGGTCTAGGACGTGCCCGTCGTGATTGTCCGGCGCTCCCGGCACAGGGCCGAATCCATCAAAGATCAAGTCTCCACGAATATCCTTCGTGTAGTCCAAGTTTCCAAACCTGATCTGGTGGCCAGGGGCGTAGCTGTCGATCTTCTCCAGATGGCCAAGCGAATTGGCCCGCAGTGCGAAGCCGCCGAACACAAAGATCTGTCCGTGGAGAAAAGTCTCACCCTGGATCGTGTTGTTGACGATTGAAGACGCCATCAAGCCTTGAAACGACGGCACAGAGGAACTCTCAATGAAAGCACCAATGTCGGTGTCAAAACCGGCGGATCTCGGGTAGGGGGTCCCGATCTGTGCATCTTAGGCTGATGGTAACAGGAAGCAAGGGACACAATGTTTACCCAGGTTTGGGCCCTCTCGATGGAGGTAAAACCCTACTTCCTGCTTGATTAATATTGAAGATGTGAGTAGTACAAGAGTAGATCTACCACGAGATCGTAGAGGTTAAACCCTAAGAGCTAGCCTATGATGGTATGATTGTAATTGTGATCGGCCTTCTAAGGACCATCCTCTCCGGTTTATATAGACACCAGAGAGGGCTGGGGTTTACATGGAGTCGGTTACAAGGAAGGAAATCTAATATCCGGATCACCAAGCTTGTCTTCCACGCAAAGGAGAGTCCCATCCGGACACGGGCCGAAGTCTTGAGTCTTGTATCTTCACGCTTCGATAGTCCGGACAATGTATATAGTTCGGCTGTCCGGATACCCCCTAATCCAGGACTCCCTCAGCAGGTGCTGATGTTGTAGCTCTAGTGTCAGACACTGGCACTGTTGCAGACCTTTCTGCCCTAGGCACTCTGTGAAACACTTCAGTAGTTTCTTTTCCCTTCCTCTCTTCTGCTTCTTCCTGGAGCTCCACAACTGCTATTTGAATTTCAGTCACCTTCAAGTCAAGATCATAGAATTTTGTTTCGATGATCCTCTCCAAGCTCTCCTGGTTCTGAGTCAAGGTGGCCAGTCCTTTCTCAGTTCTCAAGGTTGCTTGAATCAGATATCCAAGTTGGTCTTGCTTTGACTTCAAAAACACTTGTGAAGCTTCTTCAGCACTTGGCATCCTTTGCTGCCTTCTCAGCTTTAGCTTTCTGTCTCTTCTCTTGAGCCTCTAGAGATGTTGGATCTTCAGCAGTCATGACAACAGTGTTGTCCTCAAAATCAGGCTTCATGGGCAGATGCTCTTTGTCCAACAAATATACTCCTTTGGTCATATTGGAGTTCATCAACATCTGAATGTGTGGAGCATACCCACATGACCTCTTTTGGTCAGCAGTAGCTCTCTTGATTGTCTCAACAGTCAAACTCATGACCTTGAATCTCTGGGGCAAATCAAAAAGTTGAAGCAGATTAATGGAATGGCCTCTGATCATCATGTGATCTCCTGATCTGGGCAACATGGTGTGCCTCAAGATGGTGTTCATTGTGGCTAATCCAGACATCAAGTAATACACAGAGCCTAGCTTGTGAGTCTCCAGGGCTTTGTCAGGTACCTCCTTGTACATATTGGCCATGGAGTTGTGATCCTTCTTCTTCTCAGCATAGACATCAATGTCTTTCTTAGCTTCCTTGGGGGCATTTATGAGCTTGGCCCACTCATCAACAGAGGATTGGTACCTTGTACCTTCAGTCATCTAGACTATCTTTCCATCGGGATAAAAATGAGTTGTTGAGTAAAATTACATAATGAGCTCATCATTCCACTTGGTCAACTTTTGCCCACAAACTTGTCAACTCCATGGAGCTTGAAGCTTTCTGCACTCCTGGAAAGTGGTCTTCATTAGCATCAATATACTTACAATCAACCCACTTCGTACCATAGACAATGGGCTTCTTGTCAAGCAACACTGTCTCATAGAAATCTTGTTGTTCTTTGGTATGAAACCTATAGTCCATAGCAGTCCTTCTCCTCACAGCATATGGATCAGCTTGTCTCCATAGTCTGAGACCTGCATCTTTTCTTTCTTTCATGTTCTTAGCCACTGGATGATTGTCATCATGGTCTGGTATCTTTGTCTTGAGTTTCCTAAGCAGTTGGGCTTCATCATCTTCTTCTTCAACTTCAGGCACTGGGGCCTTATTCTTCTCTGCAACATTGATATTCCTGGTGCTTCTCTTGGGTGCAGTCTTGGAGGCTTGAGCTGGACCTTTGGGGGCTTTCTTGGGCTTTGAAGGTGCAGCCCCAGACTTGATAGCATCCCCCATCAGCTTTTGTGACTTGGGAGGATGTGCAGCATCCTCTTCTTCCTCCTTACCAGCAGAATCTCTCCTCATAGATGGATTTTCAAGAACTCTTGCAACTGTTTTCCTAACACTTTCTTTTCTCTTCTTGTCATCTCCATCTTCTCTAGCCTCAAGAGTGAATTCCATTGTGTCTTGTGTTGATGCCCTAGCCTTTGACATAGGCACTCTCTTGGTAGGTGCCTTCTTGTGCTGACCTGGCTTGATGGAAGAAGCAGCAGCATACTCTTTCTTAAGCACCTTTTTCTTTCAGCTGACTTCTTCCACTTCAAAGTCTTCATCCTCAGAATTTGAAGTTTTCTTCTTTCTCTGTCTAGTTTGTGCCTTAGGCAGGTTGCTTGGTGTGCTCCTGCTACCCTCATCAAAGCTGCCAGAGGGACTAGTTCCCTCACTTAGGTCCATCTGCTCCTCTGACTTGTTCTGGCTGTCACTCTGATCAAACATACTGCACCACAAACTGAGAGCTGACCCTATGAATAGTTGTAGATGAGATAGAGTAGATGAGCATCACAAAGTGCAGAGTTTTTGCAAAATGAATGAGTCAAAAACTTAGTTTTAGTTTTCCACAAAAAGCATTTCAGAGCTACCGATTTCTAAAACTCAGCGACACCGAAGCAACTTTGGAGTCTAAAGTAGTGGAATCGGTCAGACCGAGACACAATTCGGTGACTCCAAGTTTGCTAGGGTTTCACAAAGTCCAGAACTCGGTCACACTGATTTGCAATTTTTGCTCAGACCGAAAATCACATGTGCATTGTCCTAATCCAAATCGGTGAGACCGATTTCTACAATTCGGTCGGTCTGAGATGATTTCGGCGGAAACATAACCCTAAATTTTCAAATCAAATCTAGTCTAATGGAAGTTTTCTCTGGATAGATTGATTTCATACTTGGAAAGAAACATGGCATTGTGTTTGTGCTAGGAACCGGAGGAAAACTAATGCACAAAGGGTTGAACTCATACCCTCACTTGGCGATGAGCTGGCTACGACGGCAATGGAGGTAAAGATTTCCATTGACAGCGGCGAGACCAGCGGCGGGAGGTCACTGTCGATCTGGAGACCTAAGGCGGCAGAGTAGGACACGCACGGGCGAAGAGGTTTTGGAGGAATTTCCAAAGTTTGACCCGCCGGTATATATCCTGGCACTATTGGTGGGACCGAGTGGTACAACTCGGTGGCACCGAGATGCAGAACCGCAAGTGGTTACTGCAACTCGATGTGACTGAAAAGTTCTAGTCAGTTGCACCGAGATTGAAAACTAGATCAACTCAGCGAACTCGGTATGACCGAAATGCACAGAGAGGTTTTGTAAGTTTAATTCTATGACGAATCGGTGACTCCGAGTGCTCCTCACCCATAGGGTTCAAATTTGACTTGTTCAAACTTTGTGATGTAGCATGAATAGAGTTTGAGACGAGAAAAGCATAGATAGCTAGAGGAAGTTCTTAGGCATTCGTGTCCATCCATTTGGCAAAAGAAGAAGAGCCAAACAATCAAAGCAACAAATGGATGTCCTTAGATGTGAAAAATATGCAATCAACATGCTCACACAATAAAATGGCAAATGAAATATGTGGCAAAGCATGCATAGTTACTCTAGCATCTATCAAGCAATTGGCGATGACTAGGTCATCTATATATGAGTATATTGACTTAGGAGTCAAATGAGGACATTTGATCATAGGTCATACTCATAGTTTAAGCACGAGTGGGGTTACCACTTTTAGATAAAGCATTGTTGTGTTCACACCATTAGAGTTGCTTTAGCTCAATTTTTGGAGTAAAGATCCCCCTAGATGTGATATTCCCCCTAAGAGGGATGAATTAACCTTGGGTTTTGTCGATGATGACTTCATGTAGATGTTGAAGATGTGGATGCTCATTGTTGATGTATATCATTTGAAGCAATCATTTGGAGTGAGTTGCACTTTCAATACCTAGATGGGTTAGTCCCACATGGAACAAACAAGGATATCCATAGACACAGAGTGAAGCACACACATGATGATGTCCATGAAAGCATTAGATTACCTTGTCCCTTGTCTTACCAATAAGAGGGTTTGTGAGTCCTTGAACTAGTGCAAGATGTGGAAGTTGTTTGCACTTGTCCTTGCCAAAATGAATATGAGTGAAGTATGTTGGCATAGTCACCCTCAAGAACTCTCTAATTCTTCTTCTTCGGGATCCACATCATCTTGATGTGAATACTTGGGGTTGTAGATGTACTTGATGAAGTAGAACTTGATGAAGTCTTGGGAAACCACTTGACCAAGTCCTTTGGAGAATCTTCAAATTCATCAATCTCCTCTTGAAGCTTGTCCTTGCCTTTTAGCTTGTGGTCTTGTGGTTGAAGATCATCTTGAGCTTGTGTTCCCATGAAGGAAGTAGGATCATACTTCTCTTGTTGAGGAAGAAACTTAGTCTTGGGGTATTGATCTTCTTCCCACTCAACTCCATTGGCATTGAACTTTCGTTCAAAACCAACACCTTGATTCTTCCGGTGCCTTCCTTGCTTGCGTACAATTTCCTCAAATTGCTTACTTTCGGCAAGGCTCTTGTAAACAAATTTCTCTATAATTCCCTTCAATAAGCTATTTTCTTGCTCAAGTGTAACTTGTCTAAGAGAATCATTAGTGGAATCAAGAGAACTACTAGAAGCAACAATATTGGATTTAGCATGATTATTGTTACTACTAGAAGAAGAATCTTTCTTGTTCTTGTTGCTAGATTTTACTTGTTAATAGCATTTTCATCATAGTATTCATCACTAGAGTTGTCAACAAGTAAATCATAATCACCTAGCAAGTCATCTTCATCACTGTTGAAATCAACATACTCGAGGTGTGTTACCTTGGGGACTTTAGCCATGAAGCATCTTCCAAATCCCTCATTTGGTGAATCAAATATGTCATAGGAGTTGGTTGACACAAGTGCTAGACCGGCAACACCTTCATCTTGAGTATATTCAGAGTTGGAGTGATAACTTCTCTCGGAGTGGTGGTCAAAGTCGAAGCCGGATACCCATTCACCACCATGATCTTGATTTCTTTGTATTGTGTAGCTCCTTGATGACTTGTCCTTCCTTTTTGAATCCTTGCTTCTTCGAGAGGTTCTTCGTTCATAGCGATCATCTCTACTCCTTCTCTCTCTTGGAGGTGATTCTTCCCTTTTGCTTCTCCTTTTAGGTGAGTCTTCTCTTCTTTTGTAGGGATCCGTACACTCATTGGAGTAGTGTCTGGGTCTCCCACAATTGTAGCAATTTTGCTCACGACTAGAAGATCTTTTGTCATTGTAGGACCTTGACTTGGAACTTCTTTCCTTGCTTCTACTCTTGTAAAATTTCTTGAAGTTCTTCACCATTAAACTCAATTCTTCATTGAAGGTTGTTTTGCACTTGATGATGTAGGAGCATCACATGAGGCTTTGTAAGCACCACTAGACTTGTTGTGAAGCTCTTCTTTATCCTTGAGTGACATCTCATGCGCAACAATCCTTCCAATGACTTCGGTTGGCTTGAGATCTTTGTAATTTGGCATCATTTGGATCAAACTGCACACGGTATCATATTTTCCATCCAAGGCTCTCAAGATCTTTTTGATGATGAATTTGTCGGTCATCTCTTCACTTCCTAAGCCGACAATCTCATTTGTGATGAGAGCAAGCCTAGAGTATATTTCAGTGACACCTTCACCATCCTTCATTTTGAACTTGTCAAGTTCACTTTGAAGCACATCCAACTTGGATTCCTTGACGGAGTCGGTACCTTCGTGCGTATCAGTTAAAGTATCCCAAATTTCCTTTGCATTCTCAGGACGACTAATTTTTTTGAATTCTTCGGGGCACAATCCGTTGAAGAGGATATCGCAAGCTTGAGCATTGTATTGCAACATCCTCAATTCTTCCACGGTAGCTTCACGATTCGGTTCTCTCCCATCGAAGAATTCACCTTGAAAACCAATACACAAAATAGCCCAAACGGCGGGGTTATGTCCAAGAATATGCATTTTCATCTTATGTTTCCAACTAGCAAAATTAGTACAATCAAGTAAGGAGTTGTACGGTGGTAATTTCCCTCGCTAGACGCCATACTCTTGTAGGTTGTGAAACCAAGGCTATGATCACCAAAGCTATGGAGATCAAGGCAAATGGAGACAAAAGCTCTGATACCACTTGTAGGATCAAAAGTATGTCTAGAGGGGGGGTGATTAGACTACTTGATCAAATAAAAACTCAACCTTTTCTCAAATTTAATTCTTGGCAGATTTTAGCAACTTAGCACAAGTCAAGCAATCACAAAACAGTTCAAGCAAGCATGCAAAGAGTATATTGAAAGTGCGTTAAGTCACAAACAACTAGCAGCAGAATAAGTACTCAGGTATAAGCATAACAGAGCAAAAGCAGAGTCATCATGATGAAATGAAAACAACACAGAGTACGGAAAGTATAAACACAGGATAAGCAGGCTGAAGACAATGTGACTGAAGAAATTGGATTGAGGAAATATAGATAAAGTCTTCAGTCCAAGCCTTCAAACAGTAATTATCAGGTTCATCAACACATGAATGAGGAAATGAGAGGGTTGAGGAAATAGAACCAGTAGGCTTGGTGAAGATAATGATTTGGTAGACCAGTTCCAACTGCTGTGACAGTTGTACGTCTAGTTGGAGCAGTTGAGTATTTAAACTCGAGGACACACAGTCCTCACGTATTCTCCTTGAACAAAGGTCACACAGACCTCGCCCAACACTCGTAGTAAGTCTTCACAGGTGACTTCCAAACCTTCACAGACTTGGTCACTCGGCGATCCACAATTCCTCTTGGATGCTCAGACCATGACGCCTAACCGTCTGGAGGATACACAGTCCTCAAAGGTAACAAGCATCGGTTCCACACAGGAACAATCTCTTCAGTGATGCTCAATCACTTTGGGTTTGTAGGAGTTTGGTTTTGGGATTTCGGTTTTCCTCACTTGATGATTTTTGCTCAAAGTCCTCGGAGGATGGGATGCTCTCAATTGACAAGTGTCAGTTTCTCTCGGAGCAGCCAACCAGCTAGTGGTTGTAGGGGGCAGATATTTATAGCCTAGGGAGCAACCCGACATGATAAAACATAAATGCTCTTCAATGATATGACCGTTAGGTGGTGGGATATTTTGGACAGCTGGCGCGTAGCACAGCAACAGTCGGATTTGAGGTTTGAATTCCTCAGGGCTATCATGTTTCTCACTGTGTAGGCAATCCACACTAGAGAATTCCTAAATCCTTAGTCAGAACAAATTCCTTAGAGACCAGAAGATCTTCATCTCTGTCACTGAAGAAACTGACTGAACTGATATGAGATTTCCAATGGCTTCACTCAAAAGGATTGGGTAGGTGTAGGATTTTGAGATGAGCATGACTTGTAAATCAGTTTCCTTAGTATTACCTCGAGCCCCTTTAATAGTACGGTGTTTCCTATGACTCAAGAAAGAGAAAATGAAACTACGAAAAAAAATCTTCACGCTTCATAATCCTCGCATGAATATCCAAGTCTTCAAGGTCACACCAATTTCTTCACTTTAAAAGTCTTCAGAAGAACCAACGTCTTCAGCTGAAGACATTCATTTTTAGGGGTCGACTTTCACTGTAAATATCAAACTCCTCATCGACTTATAGAGCCTGTGTACACTTACAAACATATCAGTCTCTTAACCTATAAGTCTTCAATACAGCAAAATAACTAAGGGGCACTAGATGCACTTACAATCTCCCCCCTTTTGGTGATTGATGACAAATAGGTTAAGTTTTCAATGGCGATAAACATATTAATTGAAAGTGCTCAATATTGAGGAATTTGATTGCAAGATATAGAAGAACTCCCCCTGAAGATGTGCATATTTGAGGAATTTGCTCTTGATAGCAGATGCACTTGTAGAGTAATATCATGCAGATCTCCCCCTATATCTTGTAATTCATACACGCATTTAACATATTGAATGAAGAATTTGAATGCATGATAAAATATAGTGACTGATGTAATTCAGCATGCGTGCATAACATATATGAGGAAATAGCATGCAGAAAAAAAGAGCAAAAGTATCAGGTCATCATCGGACTTAAGTTTACAACTCGATCCAACAAACACTTCAGAAGAGCGAGAGTTGCAACTTAACAAAAAAATGATCATATAGATAGACCCGCTTGAAGACTAACTCAAATTTCTCCCCCTTTGTCATCACATGACCAAAAGGAACGAAAACTAAGGACTAACGCCCCTGAAGAATATCATCACGAAGTTGATGGAGGAGTGTCGATGTTGTTGGGGTCGGTTGTTGTAGTAGGGTCTACCGCAGTGTCGTCCAAATCTTCATTTTCATCAGTCTCGCGCGATGAAGAAAACAAGTTGGCCACCAAAGAAGGAACTTCAACTTTCTTGAATTTCTTTGACTGTCGCTTAGACCAGTCAAAGTCCTGCTTGAAGCCCATCTGCTTAAGATCTTCTTCACCGTAGAGATGAGATAGAACAGCCCAGGTGCGATCAAATACTTCATGGAGGTAGTAGTGGTTCTTCTTCACTGAATTGTGTGTGGCAGTCATGTTGTGAAGAATTGAACCAAACTGATGCTTGACCCATTTGTGATTGTGATCGACCTTCTGATGAAGACTGAGGGGAAGCTCACGATCAGTCATCACCCTTGGAGTTGTGCCTTGAGGATTTTGTTTTGAAGCATTGGCGGCAGAGTCATGAGTGGCAGAGTCATCATTGGTGGAGTAGGGTGCAGCTTTGCGGAACTGTCCATCCAATGGGCGAATGCCTTCATCAATAATAGTGGCCTTGCCCTTCTCATCAGCTGAGGAAATACTCCGCTTGAGGACTTCAATGGGGGGCAAGTAGCTGCAATGGTTAAGAGTATCACCCTTGTAGTTGATTGAAGACCTTGATCTGATGAATTTCATGATCATGTAGGGCTTCAATTCAAACGGAGGAAGAGCAACATTTGCCATAGTCCTCATGAAGAAGTCATGGTAGTTTATTGGAATACCATGCATGATATTGAATAGCAGATTCTTCATGATGCAACGACTTCTTCTTCATTAGAGTCATGGCCTTCGATAGGACTCAGGGTCTTGGTCAAAATGCGATAGACAATACGAGGCATATAAAGCAATTCCTTCATGAGGAATTTGGTTCGTAGGTCTTGGCCAGACTTCAACGGCTTCATCAACACTTGCATGAAATGATCAGAGAGCTCAAGTTCATGATAGAGGAGACGTGCACCTTCAAGGGGATGACTGACAGGCAGGGCATGAAGCAATTCAAAGGTTGGTTCTTTGAAGTGAGTGTTTTGTGTCATCTAGTCCAACACCCAACAATTTATATCATCATAATTTCCGATGATGTGCAGCATCGTGTAGAATAGAAGAATTAGCTCTTCATTCCAATCACATATGTTAGTGCAGAAGTTGAGTAACCCAGCGTCATGAAGAACACTGAGGACTGGTGTGAAGCAAGGCAGCGATTCCATATCCACATGAGGAATATGCTCATGGTCAAAAATCTTGTCCTTATCGAATAGTAGTGAAGAATAGAAGTTCATCTGACTTGCTGTCCAGAAACGCTTCCTTCGAAGACAAGCAGTGTCATATGGGTTGTAATCAGTGAAGAATACATGCTCGCGAAAGAAGTCATCAGCCTTGAACTTCTGCGTCTTTGAGAACGGATTCTTCGGCTTGGGCTGAGGAGTATCAGTCAATGCCTTCACTGCCTCAGGAATCACAGTCTCAGGAGCCGGTTGAGGAATTTTAGTTTCTGCTTCAGTAGTAGCCTGGATCTCCTTTTCTTAAGTAGATTTATCATCAGCACTAGTGGCTGGAATTTCTTCAGTCGTGGTAAGAAGAGATGCTTTTGGTTCATCAGAGCTTGTGTGAATTTCTTCAGTCTGGACTGGGGACTGAGGAATCTGTTGTAGTGGGGTGAACATGGGGGAATTGGGGTGATGACTTTCCAATAGTCATCATTCAACACTGGAGTGGTGCGCCCAATGTCCACGCCTTTGATACGTCTCCAACGTACCTATAATTTTTGATTGTTTCATGCTATTATATTACCACTTTTGGATGTTTATGGGCTTTATTTTACACATTTATATCATTTTTTGGACTAACCTACTAACTGGAGGCCCAGCCCGTATTGCTGTTTTTTTGCCTATTTCAGTAATTCAAAGAAAAGGAATATCAAACGGAGTCCAAACGGAATGAAACCTTCGGGAGCGTGATTTTCGGAACGAATGTGATCCGGAGGACTTGGAGTGCAAGCCAAGAAGCAGCCGAGGCCTCCACGAGATAGGAGGGCGCGCCCCCCTTGTAGGGCGCGCCCCCTGTCTCGTGGGCCCCTCGGGCGGCCACCGACGTACTTCTTCCTCCTATATATACCTACGTACCCCGAAAACATCCAGGAGCACCACGAAACACAATTTCCACCGCCGTAACCTTTTGTATCCATGAGATCCCATCTTGGAGCCTTCGCCAGCACTCTGCCGGAGGGGGAATCGACCATGGAGGGCATCTACATCAACATCCTTGCCCCTCCGATGAGTTGTGAGTAGTTTACCACAGACCTACGGGTCCATAATTATTAGCTAGATGGCTTCTTCTCTCTTTTTGGATCTCAATACAATGTTCTTCCCCTCTCTTGTGGAGATCTATTTAATGTAATCTCTTTTTGCGGTGTGTTTGTCGAGATCCGATGAATTGTGGGTTTATGATCAAGTTTATCTATGAATAATATTTGAATCTTCTCTGAATTCTTTTATGTATGATTGAGTTATCTTTGCAAGTCTCTTCGAATTGTCAGTTTGGTTTGGCCTACTAGATTGATCTTTCTTGCCATGGGAGAAGTGCTTAGCTTTGGGTTAAATTTTGCGGTGTTCTTACCCAGTGACAGAAAGGGTTGCAAGACACGTATTGTATTGTTGCCATCGAGGATAACAAGATGGGGTTTATATCATATTGCATGAGTTTATCCCTCTAAACCATGTCATCTTGCTTAATGTGTTACTCTGTTCTTTGTGAACTTAATATTGTAGATGCAGGCAGGAGTCGGTCGATGTGTGGAGTAATAATAGTAGATGCAGGCAGGAGTCGGTCTACTTGTTATGGACGTGATGCCTATATACATGATCATGCCTATATAATCTCATAATTATTCGCTTTTCTATCAATTGCTCGACAGTAATTTGTTCACCCACCGTAATACTTATGCTATCTCGAGAGAAGCCTCTAGTGAAACATATGGCCCCCGGGTCTATCTCTTATCATATTTGCTTCCAATCTACTTTTATTTGCATCTTTACTTTTTGCATCTATATTATAAAATAACAAAAATATATTTATCTTATCATACTATCTCTTTCAGATCTCACTTTCGCAAGTGGCCGTGAAGGGATTGACAACCCCTTTATTGCGTTGGTTGCGAGTTCTCAGTTTGTTTGTGTAGGTGCGTGGGACTTTTGAGGAGCCTCCTACTGGATTGATACCTTGGTTCTCAAAAACTGAGGGAAATACTTACGCTACACTTCCTACATCACCCTCTCCTCTTCGGGGAAAACCAACGCAAGCTCAAGACGTAGCAGCCTTCTTCTTCGTCGTCAATTTCTTCAACGCCTGCCTCTTCAGCCGTGAACTGAGGCATGGGCGATGATACAAGAGGGGTTGAAGTGACTTGGTGTTGGCGTTGGTGCAGGAGGAGTAGAGGAGATTGGTGCAGTTTCTTCAGGCACAACTAATGCAGTTGTCCTGACTTGTTCAGTTTCCTCAGGCGCAACGTCAGATGCTTCAGCGGGCCTGTCTTGTTCTTCAGGCGCAACACTAGAGGTTACCCTGGCAATTTCTTCAGCGGCTGGAATAGCTTCGTCAGCCCTGGTGCTTTCAGTTTCATCAGCAGCCTGATTTCCATCAGCGGTGTTGGCATGTTCTTCAGTAGGCTGTGCAGATGCTTCAGCCTGAGAAATTTCAATGTGCGTTGGAGCAGCAATGTTTGGTGTTAATCCCTTTTCCATTCTGACGAATCTGACTTTGGCTCCCAGCCATTCTGCCTTGTAGGCGTCAAATTCATCACTGAGTTTCTTGATCTCTGATTGCAGAGCGACAAGTTCATCATGCGATAGCGTTAGAACGTTGTCCTTCAGAAAGGGTTGTTTCTTGTACTGGGCTTTCTTCACAGACCTAGCTTTCTCAAATTTCCATTTTTGTTCAGAAGTGAAAGCCGTCAACATATGACTTTGACCAGGTGTGAGGTTTAATTCTGGCAAGGGAGTGTTTGGGTCCTTGTGCCAGAGGTCAATGAAGTCTAGGATCTTCTTCGGATCCAACATGAGGGGCACAACACTGCCCTTGGCTCTAGCGGCCCTTTGTTGTCTGTCTCTGATGATTTCGGATAATTCCTTATCATCAGCTTCGTCATCATCTGACGATACTTGGAAGGCAACTTGCTTCTTGTGAGGACTTGGTCCGGTGCCTTGTCTAGCAGTGACCTTGGTCTTCGGCAAAGTGGGGCATGTTGAAGACTGAGGAGGAGCTGAAGAAATTGTAGATGCTCCTGAGGCAATTGAGATGCCTGTGGTCCTTTGGCAAGAGGCGAGATGCACAGCCGCCGATGACTTTGCTGGAGGAGCTGAGTGTTTTGCAACCTGAGGAACTGGAGCAGCTTAAGGAATAGGCCGTGAGGGCACAGATGAGCTTGGCCATGAGGGCATTGCTAAGGAATGTGGTTTTCGAGCAGGCTCCTTAGGCATAGCCTTCTTTCTAGTAGAGGCCTCAGCAGCGGCAACAGCTGAGTCTTATTGAATTTCCTTACTGCTTCATTGGCCTGTTTGGCCAACTTGGCTTGCCGCTTGGCCCATTCATCAGCATAGTCTTCACCATGCTTGATGCTTGTGTGATCAGCAATTTGGCCAAGTGCCAATGGAAGTCTTGGGCAAGGAGGGTTTAGAGCGAATTTCTTCATGTACTTTGGAGTAACATATTTGTATTCCCTCCATTCTCGTGCCCATCTTTGTTCAATTTTTTGAATGTGCACCTTGCGCTCATTCTTCGTCTCCTTTCAATGAGTTGCCTCATCTGGTGTGCAATACCCTGCATATATGTCATCATTGATCTCAAAAGCAATGTTGACTTCCAGCTTCTTCGCTCCCTTCAGAGGTCTCTTGCCATCTGCCATTTTCTTCAGCTGAGGATTTTGAACTATTGAGTTCTCTGAAGAAGTATGCAGCTTTTGTTCGAGGAATGCTGCAAATGAGTTAAGTTGATGAGAACCTAGTGATTCAACAGCAGACATGTGTACCTGTCAACAGAGTATAGGTGCGAAGAATTTTGAGAGGTTATATGCGTTCTCAGAAGCTTTTACAAAACGGAACAAGTTCGAGGAATTTGACCAGATATGTGTTGAAGAATTTCACTAAGTGTTCTTTGACTTAGGTTCTAGAGTTGTATGGATTGTGAAATTCACACAATTGAGGAATCTTGAGGGAAAACGTCACTTAGAGAAATAGATCAAGAACAGATGATTGTGTGAGGTGTTCAGAGTGTGGAAGTTGAAGAATAAACACCTTTTGAAGATTTTATGGAAATCATCAGAATTAACAAAGGCAGTAAAAGTCAATTTTAATTACCCTTGATGAAGAACATGATGAACTGAGAGTGTAGATTGGAAGTTCGTCAGTCCAGATCTTCCACGCCCTAACTTGGCAGAGGAAGACAGCTACGACGGCGGTGGAGTGATGATATCCGCGGCCGGCGTGAGTGGGTGACGAGGTCGAGGCAGTGAAGCTCTTGCTCACCGGCGATGATGAAGGTAGCAGTGGCGCTAGGGCTTGAGATCTCGAGCAAGGGGAGTGAGATCGAGTGGGGTAAATGCAGTCTGAGGAGGGTGAGGGGTATTTATAGCCAAGGTGAAAAACCGCTCGCCCGAGGAAAATGGATGAACGTGCCTCTGACCCTTCTCATCCTAGCGACATGTGTCACCCACATACAGTGTGGCGTAGATCGTGTGAGATCGTGAGTGAATAGATAACTCTTATCATGGGATGTGTAACGGTTTAAGCAACAAAAGCCGAAAATTCAGATAAGAATATTTTAAAGTTTCGTTCGCAAATTCTTCAGCTGACAAGGACACAGTGAAGATTTTGATGGGTTTCAAATAGAACGCACATGAAGAATTTGTGAACAGACTGGGTTGCGTTTAGCATAGAGGGGGTAAGGGTCCGATTACATTCACTTATCATAAAAGGCAACTTGAAGAATTAGCAATAAGTGAATGCTGTTGAGGACATTAAAGTCAAGTATATATATAGTCAATGAAGAACAATGACGGAAAGAGTGAAGACAATGCAAAGTTGAAGAAATTGAACAACTGAGGAATTTCAAAAATGAAGAAAAACTCAAATTGAAGATTTTCAACTTCGGTTGGTGGTGTAACCCACCGTATAAGAATGATGATTTCAGACACCGCGTACAATTGTCGTAGGGTTTTGAGAATCAAATTCTTTATTAATTTCTTCACATTTATAGGGTTAGTCTTCATTGATTGAAGAAAAATGTTACTTCGTGTGTTGCACATCTAAGTCATCAAATTTGCATTAGTGTTAGGATGTGTGTCCTTTTCAAAGAACATTCGAAGATTCTAATATATTTATCTCACACCACAACTTGCTAAATCTCTTCTCATCCAAGGGCTTTGTGAAGATATCGGCCAGCTGGTCTTCAGTATTTGCGTGGTCTATGGAGATGTCGCCCTTCAACACATGGTCATGAAGAAAATGATGACGAATCTGGATGTGATTTGTCTTCGAGTGTTCAACTGGGTTGTGAGCAATCTTGATAGCACTATCATTGTCGCAGTAGAGTGGCACATTCTTCACATTGATTCCATAGTCCTTGAGGGTTTGCTTCATCCATAGCAATTGAGCACAGCAGGATCCAACAGCAATGTACTCCATTTCAGCAGTAGAGAGTAATACACAATTCTACTTCTTCGATGACCAACATACCAAGGATCGTCCGAGGAAATCACATGTGCCTGACGTTGACTTGCGGTCCATCTGATCACTAGCATAGTAAGAGTCAGAATATCCAATGAGATCACAGGAAGAGCCCTTGGGATACCATAATCCAAGTGTTGGAGTGTGAGCAAGATATCAAAGAATATGCTTCACAACCTTATGGTGTGATTACTTCGATGTTGCTTGAAATCGGGCACACATGCAAACACTAAGCATAATATCCGGCATAGATGCACATAGGTACAATAAAGATCCAATCATGAAGCGGTATACCTTTTGATCGAAGTCTTTACCATTTTCATCGGTGTATAGATGGCCATTTGTGGGCATAGGGATTTTGACGCCTTTGCAATCTTGCATGCCGAATTTCCTCTACACATCCTTGAGGTATTTCTCCCGAGATATGAATATGCCATTGTGTTGTTGATGAATTTGAAGACCTAAGAAGAATTTCAACTCTCCCATCATAGACATTTGATATTCCTCACTCATCATATCGGAAAATGCGTCACTGTAACATTGTGAAAGTGCGTTAAGTCGACTAGAGGGGGTGAATAGGCCATTTTTACAAATTCGTCACTGATGAATTTCAGGGTGAGGAAATTTCTAAGTCATGAACAACTAGCAGCAGAATAAGTACTTAGGTATAAGCATAACAGAGCAATAGTATAGTCATCATGATGAAATGAAAGACGGACACATAGTACAGAAAGCGTAAACACAGGATAAGCAGGCTGAAGACAATGTGACTAAAGAAATTTGGATTGAGAAAATAGAGAAAGTCTTCAGTCAAAGTCTTCAAACAGTAATGATCAGGTTCATCAACACATGAATGAGTAAATAAAAGGGTTGAGGAATTAGAACCAGTAGGCTTGGTGAAGACAATGATTTGGTGTGACAGTTGTACGTCTGGTTGGAGCGGCTGAGTATTTAAACTCGAGGACACACAGTCCCAGGCACACGGCCCTCATCGTATTCTCCTTGAGCTAAGATCACACAGACCTCGCCCAACACTCGTGGTAAGTCTTCACAGGTGACTTCCAAACCTTCACAGACTTGGTCACTCGGTGATCCACGATTCCTCTTGGATGCTCAGACCATGACACCTAACCGTCTGGAGGATACACAGTCCTCAAAGGTAACAAGCATCGGTTCCACATAGGAACAATCTCTTCAGTGATGCTCAATCACTTTGGGGTTGTAGGTTTGGGTTGGGATTTGGGTTTTCCTCACTTGATGATTTTCACTCAAAGTCCTCGGAGGATGGGATGCTCTCAATTGAGAAGTGTCAGTTTCTCTCGGAGCAGCCAACCAGCTAGTGGTTGTAGGGGGGGCTATTTATAGCCTAGGGAGCAGCCCGACAAGACAAGACAAAAATGCCCTTCAAGGATATGACCGTTAGGTGGTAGGATATTTTGGACAGCTGTCGCGTAGCACAGCAACGGTCGGATTTTGAGGTTCATATTCCTCGGGGCTATCATGTTCCTCATTGTGTAGGCAATCCGCACTGGCGAATTCCTAACTCCTTAGTCAGAAAAAATTCCTCAGAGACCAGAAGATCTTCGTCTCTGTCACTGAAGAAATTGACTGAACTGATATGAGATTTCCAATGGCTTCACACGAAAGGATTGGGTAGGTGTAGTATTTTGAGATGAGCGTCACTTGGAAACCAGTTTCCTTAGTATTACCTCGACCCCTTTAACAGTATGGTGTTTCCTATGACTCAAGAAAGAGAAAATGAAACTACGAAAACAAAAGTCTTCACGCTTCATAATCCTCGCATGAATATCCAAGTCTTCAAGGTCACACCAATTTCATCACTTTCAAAGTCTCCAGGAGAACCAAAGTCTTCAGCCAAAGACATTTATTTTTAGGGGTCGACTTTCATTGTAAATATCAAAGTCCTCATCGACTTATAGAGCATGTGTACACTCACAAATATATTAGTCCCTTAACCTATAACTCCTCAATACACCAAAATCACTAAGGGGCACTAGATGCACTTACAATCTCCCCCTTTTTGGTGATTGATGACAATATAGGTTAAGTTTTCAATGAGGATAAACTTATGAATTGAAAGTGCTCAATATTGAGGAATTTGATTGCAAGATATAGAAGAACTCCCCTTGAAGATGTGCATAGTGAGGAATTTGCTTTTGAAACAATGCACATTTGAAGAGTAGAATCATGGAGATCTCCCCCTATTTCTTGTAATTCATACACACATTTAACATATCGAATGAAGAATTTGAAATGCATGATGAAATATGGTGAGTGATGTAATTCAGCATGCGTGCATAGCATATATGAGGAAATAGCATGCAGAAAAACAGAGCAAAAGTATCAGGTCACCACCGGACTTAAGTTTACAACTCAATCAATAAACACTTCAGAAGAGCGAGAGTTGCAACTTAACAAAAAAACGCCCATATAGATAGACCCGCTTGAAGACTAACTCAAATGTCTCCCCTTTTGTCATTAAATGACCAAAAGGGATGAAAAATGAGGACTGACGCCCCTGGAGAATTTCATCACAAAGTTGATGGAGGAACGCCAGCGTTGTTGGTGTCAGTTGTTGGAGTAGGGCCTGCCGTAGTGTCGTCCAAGTCTTCATTTTGATCGGTCTCCCACGATGAAGAATATGAGATGGGCACCAAGGGAGGAACTTCAACTTTCTTGAATTTCTTCGCCGGAGGCTTATACCAGTTGAAGTCCTGCTTGAAGCCCATCTGCTTGAGATCTTCATCACCATAAAGATGAGTCAGAACAGTCCAGGTGTGATAAAAAACTTCATGGAGGTAGTAGTGGTTCTTCTTCACTGAATTATGTGTAGCAGTCATGTTGTGAAGAATCGAACCAAACTGATGCTTGACCCATTTATGGTTGCGATCGACCTTCTGATGAAGACTGAGGAGAAGCTCACGATCAGTCATCACCCTTGGAGCTGTGGCTTGAGGACTTGTCTTTGAGGCATTGGCGGCAGAATCATGAGTGGCAGAGTCATTGTTGGTGGAATAAGATGCAGCTTTGCGGAACTGTCCATCCAAAGGACGAATGGCCTCATCAACAATTGCAGTGGCCTTGCCCTTTTCATCAACTAAGGAAAATGTCCGCTTGAGGACTTCAATAGGGGGCAAGTAACTGCCATGATTGAGGGTGTCAGCCTTGCAATTGATTGAGGACCTTGATCTGACGAATCTCATAATCCAGGGAGCATAAGGCTTCAATTCAGAGGGAGACAGTGCAACGTTTGCCAAAGTCTGCATGAAGAAGTCATGGTAGTTTATTGGGATAGCATGCATGATATTAAACAGCAAGTTCTTCATGATGCCAACGACTTCTTCATCATTCGAGTCATGGCCTTTGATTGGACTCAAAGTCTTGGTCAAAATGTGATAGATAGTCCGAGGCACATATAGCAATTCCTTCACTAGGAATTTGACCTTGAGGCTTGACCAGTCTTTAGTGGCTTCATCAGTACTTGCATGAAGTGATCAGACAGCTCAGGTTCATGATAAATTTTTCGACGAGCACCTTCAAGGGGAGGACTGACAGGCAGAGCATGAAGTAATTCAGAGGCCGATGCTTTGAAATGGGTGTTCTCTGTCATCCAGTCTAGCACCCAAGAGTTGACATATTCAACAGTGCCGGTGATGTGCAGCATAGCATAGAATTGAAGAATGAGTTCTTCATTCCAGTCACATATATCTGTGCAGAAGTTTAGCAATCCAATGTCATGAAGCACACTGAGGACTGGTGTGAAGCACAGTAGCGATTCCATGTCCACGTGAGGAATATGCACATGATCGAAGATTTTGTCCTTATCGAAAAGTAGTGAAGAATAGAAGTTTGCTTGGCTGACAGTGCAGAAACACTTCCTTCTAAGACGAGCAGAGTCATAAGGGTTGTAATCGATGAAGAACACATGCTCATGGAAGAAGTCATCAGCCTTGAATTTTGGCGTCCTCGAGAATGGATTCTTCGGCTTCGGTTAAGGAGTGTCAGTCAATTGCAGCACAACCTCAGGAATCTCAATCTCTGGAGCCGCAGGCTGAGGAATTTCAGTTTTTGCTTCAATAGCAGCCTGGGTCTCTATTTCTTCAGCAGCTTTGTCATCAGCACTTGTGGCTGGAATTTCTTCAGGAATGCAAGGAGCATTGTGAATTTCATCAAAGCCCATGTGAACTTCAGTAGGTACAGGGGACTGAGGAATTTGTTGAAGTGGTGTGAACATATGAGAGTTGGGGTGCTGACTTTCCCAAAAGTCATCATTCATCACAGGTGTGGTGCTCCCAATGTCCACATCTTCATCTTCTTCCATTTATTCAATGTCTGCCTCTTCAGCTATGAACTGAGGCATTGGCGATGATACCTGAGGAGTTGAAGTGAAAGTGTCCACTTCAATTTCCTCATCCATCTGCTCTGTCGAAGCAGCAGAAGCATTTTCTTCATCTGATTCATTTGGAATCTCATAATCTTCACCAAAAGGAATGATTTCCTTTGATGGCATGCTTGAGAGAGGAACATCATCAATTGGATTTTCAAGAGAGCTTGTCAAAATCTTCGCCTTCTTGGGAGCAGAAGATTCTGAGAAAGCAGATGCTTTCCTTTTCTTCAGTACAGCTCGCTCTGCAGCCTTTGTTTTCTTCACTTCCAAAGCAGAAGGAAGAACTAGACTTGGTGTTGGTGCAGGAGGAGTAGAGGAAATTGGAGCAATTTCTTCAGGCACAACTGATGCAGTTGTCCTATCTTGTTCATATTCTTTAGGAGCAGCTTCAGATGATTCAGCTGGCCCGACTTGTTCTTCAGGCGCAACACTAGTGGTTGCCCTGGCAGTTTTTTCAGCAGCTGGAATTGCTTCATCAGCCCTAGTGATTGTAGTTTCATCAGTAGCCTGATTTTCATCCACGGTGCTGGCATGTTGTTCAGTCGGCTGTACAGATGCTTCACACGGAGGAATTTCAATGTGCGTTGGATCAGCAACATTGGAAGTGAGGTCTTTCGCCATTTTGACGAATCTAACTTTGGCTTAGCTCCCAGCAATTCTGCCTTGTAGGCGTCATATTCATCATTGAGCTTCTTGATCTCATATTGCACTGCGATGAGTTTCTCAGGTGATAGCGTCAGAACGTTGTCCTTCAGAAAGTGTTGTTTCTTGTACTAGGCTTTCTTCAGAAAGTGTCCTTCAGAACATGTGACTTTGTCCAGGAGTGAGGTCTAACTCTGGCAAAGTAGTGTTTGGATCTTTGTGCCAGACGTCAATGAAATCCAGGATCTTCTTCGGATCCAATAGAAGAGGCACAACACTTCCCTTGGCTCTAGCGGCCCTTTGTTGTCTATCTTTGATAATTTCGGCCAATTCTTCATCATCAGCTTCATCATCATCAGATGGTACTTGGAAGGCAACTTGCTTCTTGTGAGGACTTGGTCTAGTATCTCGCCTTGCAGTGGCCTTGGTCTTCAGCAAAGTGGCGCTGGCTGAAGGAGGAGAAGTTGAAGAACTTGCAGAAGCTCCTGAGGCAATTGAGATGCATGTTGTCCTTTGGCAAGTGGTGAGATGCACAGGTGCTGAGGACTTTTCTTGCGGAGCTGAGGGTTTTGTAGCCCGAGAAACTGGAGCAGCTTGAGGAACTTGTCGTGAGGGCACTGATGAGCTTGGCCATGAGGGCATTGCTGAGGTTGGAGGTTTGTGGGCAGGCTTCTTGGGCATAGCCTTCTTGCTTGTGGAAGCCTCAGCAGCGGCAGCAGCAGAATCTTTATTGAATTTCCTCAATGCTTCTTTGGCATGTTTGGCCAACTTGGCTTGCCACTTGGCCCATTCATCAGCACAATCCTCACCATGTTTGATGCTTGTGGGATCAGCTCTTTGGCCAGGTGCCAACAGAGGTCTTGGGCAAGGAGGGTTTAGAGCGAATTTCTTCATATATTTTGGAGTAACATATCTATACTCCCTCCATTCCCGTGCCCATCTTCGTTCAATTTTCTGAATGCACATCATGCACTCATTCTTTGTTTCCTTCCCATGAGTTGCCTCATCAGGCGTGCAGTACCCTGCATAATTGTCAGCGGTGTTGACTTCCAGTTTCTTTCCACCCTTCTGAGGTCTTTTGCCACCTACTATTTTCTTCAGCTGAGGAATTTGAACTATTGAGTTCCCTAAAGAAGTATGCAGCTTTTCTACGAGGAATGCTGCAAATGAGTAAAGTTGATGAGAACCTAGATTCAGCAGCAAACATGTGTACCTGTGAACAGAGTATAGGTGCGAAGAATTTTGGAGGGGTCATATGCGTTCTCAGAAGTTTTTACAAAACGGAACAAGTTTGAGGAAATTGACCATATGTGTCTTGAAGAATTTCATTAAGCGTTCTTTGACTTATGTTCCAGAGTTGTGTGGATTGTGAGATTCACACAATTGAGGAATTTTGAGGAAAAACGTCACTTAGAGAAACAGATCAAGAACAGATGGTTGTGTGAGGTGTTTAGAGTGTGGAAGTTGAAGAATAAACACCTTTTGAAGATTTTATGAAAATCATCACTATTAACAAAGGCGGTAAAAGTAAATTTTAATTACCCTTGATGAAGAACACGACGAACTGGGAGTGTAGATTTAGAAGTTCGTCAGGCCAGATCTTCCACGCCCTAACTTGGCAGAGGAAGACAGCTATGGCGGTGGCAGGGAGAAGATGTCCGCGGCCGGCGCGAGTATGACGGCGACGAGGTCGAGGCAGTGAAGCTCTTCCTCAACGGCGACGATGAAGGTAGCGGCGATGCTAGGGATTGAGATCTCGAGCGAGGGAAGTGAGATCGAGCGGGGTAAATGCAGTCTGAGGAGGGTGAGGGGTATTTATAGCCGTCATGAAAAAACCGCTCGCCCGAGGAAAATGGACGAACGTGCCCCTGACACTTCTCATTCGAGCGACATGTGTCACCCACGTATAGTGTGGTGGAGATCGTTTAAGATCGTGGGTGAATATAAAACACTTATCGTGGGATGTGTAACGGTTTGAGCGGCAAAAGCCGAAAATTCAGATAAGAATATTTTAAAGTTTCGTTCGCAATTTCTTCAGCTGACAAGGCACAGTGAAGATTTTGAACGGTTTTCAAATAGAACGCACATGAAGAATTTGTGAATTGACTAGGTTGAGTTTAGCATAGAGGGGGAAATGGTCCGATCACATTCACTTAGCAGAAAAATCAACCTGAAGAATTAGCAATAAGTGAATGCTCTAGAGAACATAAAAACTCAAGTATATATATATAGTCAATGAAGAACAATGACGGAAAGAGTGAAGACAATGCAAAGTTGAAGAATTTGAAAAAAAAAGCTGAGGAATTTCTAAAAATGACAAACTCAAATTGAAGATTTTCAACTTTGGTTGGTGGCGTATCCCACCGTATAAGAATGATGATTTTAGACACCACGTACAATTGTCGTAGGGTTCTGAGAATCAAATTCTTCATTAATTTCTTCACACTTAGAGGGTTAGTCTTCATTGATTGAAGAAAAATGTTACTTCGTGTGTTGCACATCTAAGTCAACAAGTTTGCATAAGTGTTAGGATGTGTGTCCTTTTCAAAGAACATTCGAAGATTCTAAGATATTTAGCTCACATCGCAACTTGCTAAATCTCTTCTCATTCAAGGGCTTTGTGAAGATATCGGCCAGCTGGTCTTCAGTATTTGCATGGTCGATGGAGATGTCACCCTTCAATACATGATCACGAAGAAAATGATGACGAATCTGGATGTGCTTTGTCTTCGAGTGCTGAACTGGGTTGTGAGCAATCTTGATAGCACTCTCATTGTCGCAGTAGAGTGGCACATTCTTCACATTGATGCCATAGTCCTTGAGGGTTTGCTTCATCCATAGCAATTGAGCATAGCAAGATCCAGCAACAATGTACTCAACTTTAGCAGTAGAGAGTGATACGCAATTCTGCTTCTCGAGGACCAACATACCAAGGATCGTCCAAGGAAATGACATGTGCATGACGTTGGCTTGCGGTCCACCCAGTCACCAGCATAGTCAGAGTCTGAATATCCAATGAGATCAAAGGAAGAGCTCTTGGGATACCATAATCCAAGTGTTGGTGTGTGAGCTAGATATCGAAGAATATGCTTCACAGCCTTATGGTGTGATTCCTTCGGTGTAGCTTGAAATCGGGCACACATGTAAACACTAAGCATAATATCCGGCCTAGATGCACATAGGTACAATAAAGAGCCAATCATGGAGTGGTATACCTTTTGATCGAAGTCTTTACCATTTTCATCAGTGCATGGATGGCCATTTGTGGGCATAGAGATTTTGACGCCTTTACAATCTTGCGTGCCGAATTTTCTCGACACATTTGCCATTGTATTGTTGACGAATTTGAAGACCTAAGAAGAATTTCAATTCTCCTATCATAGACATTTGATATTCTTCACTCATCATATAGGAAAATTCATCACTGTAATGTTGGTTAGTACAGCCAAAGATAATATCATCAACATATATTTGGCACACGAATAATTCATCATCATATGCTTTGGTGAAAAGAGTTGGATCAAGTGAACCGGGTTTGAAGCCTTTCTTCATGAGGAATTCCTTCAGTGTGTCATACCATGCCCGAGGTACTTCTTTGAGGCCATAGAGGGCCTTGTTGAGTCTGTAGACGTGATTTGGAAATTTTGGATCCTCAAAACCTGATGGTTGAGCAACATATACTTCTTACTCAAGCTTACCATTAACGAATGCACTTTTCACATCCATTTGATGTAATATGATATTATGATGGTTAGCGTAAGCAAGCAATATGCGAATAGCTTCATGTCTAGCAACAGGTGCAAAAGTTTCATCGAAATCAATTCCTTCAACCTGTGTGTAGCCTTGAGCTACGAGGCGAGCCTTATTCCTCACCACAAGGCCATTTTCATCTTGTTTGTTGCGGTAGATCCATTTCGTACCGACGATGTTGTGCTTGCGTGGGTTTGGTCGCCTGACAAGCTCCCACACATTGTTGAGCTCGAATTGATGCAATTCATCTTGCATGGCTTGAATCCACTCAGATTCCATGAATGCTTCATCAAGTTTAGTGGGCTCTGTGATAGATACAAACACAAAATGCCCACAAAAGTTAGACAAGTGTGAAGCTTTTGAGCGCGTGAGAGGTCCTGGTGCATTGATGTCGCTGATGATTTTCTCGATCTGCACTTCGTTTGCAACGCGAGGATGTGCAGGTTGACGACTTTGCTTAGGCCCAGCAATTTCTTCACGACCATTTTCTTCAGCAGCACCAGTGATTTTCTTCATGATCCGGAATGACTTCTTCAGTAGATTCTTCGGTAGGGATGATATCCTCAGAAGCTTTGAGCTTGATGGATTCCTCAGGTGACATTTCATCTAGCACCGGAGGTAGGTGCTCTCTTTGCGAGCCATTAGTTTCATCAAACCGCACATCTACAGTTCCAACAATCTTGTGATGATTGATGTTGAAGACTCTGTAGGTGTGCGAGTCCTTTCCGTAACCAAGCATAAAACCCTCATGTGCTTTCAGTGAAAATTTAGAGTGATGGTGAGGATCTCTAATCCAGCATTTAGCACTCAAGACTTTGAAATAACTTACATTGGGTTTTTTTGTTAGTGAGGAGTTCATATGAGGTCTTTTTGAAGAGTTTGTGAAGATATACCCTTTTGATGATGTGGCATGCAGTATCAATAGCTTCAGGCCAAAAGCGTTGTGGTGTCTTGTATTCATCAAGCATGGTGCGAGCCATCTCAACAAGAGTTCTGTTCTTGCGCTCCATGACGCCATTCTGCTGAGGAGTATAGGGAACAGATAACTTGTGAGTAATACCAAGTATATTAAGATATTCATCGAGACCACTGTTCTTGAACTCAGTTCCATTATCACTCCTGATATGCTTGATCTTCACACCGAAGTTAGTAGAAGCTCTTGAGGAAAATCGTATGAAGACTTCCTGCACTTGATTTTTGTAAGTGATGATATGCACCCATGTGTAACGAGAATAATCATCAACTATGACAAAGCCATATAATGATGCAGAACTAGAGAACGTGGCATAATGAGTAGGGCTAAAGAGATCCATATGAAGTAATTCAAAGGGACGAGAAGTGGTCATGATAGTCTTCGAGGGATGCTTGGCTCTGGTGATCTTTCCAGCCTCACAAGCCCCACAAAGATGATCTTTGAGAAATTTGACACCCTCGATGTCAATGACATGCTCCTTCTTCGCGAGTGTATGCAAGTTCCTCATCCCAGCATGACCTAGTCATCGATGCCATAGCCAGCATTCTGAAGCTTTTACAAGTAGACATGTGGCAGGCTGTGGTCCTGCAGACAAATCAACAATATACAAGTCTCCTTTCCTAAAGCCTTCGAAGACTTTGGAATTGTCAGATTCCATTAGCACAATGCAACGATATTTGCCAAAGACGACAACCATATCAAGATCACAAAGTATTGAGACAGACATGAGGTTGAATCCTAGGGACTCGACAAGCATGACTTTGTCCATGTGTCTATCCTTTGAGATCGCAACCTTACCTAGACCCAATACCTTGCTTTTGCCTTTGTCAGCGTAGGTGATATGCTTCAGATGAGATGGTGACAAATCAGTGTCCATCAACAAGTTCCTGTCACCGGTCATGTGATTTGTACATCCACTATCGAGGACCCACTTAGTAGCTTTAGGTTGTTCATCCTACAGATGAATTAGTGCAACTTACGAACCTATATACTTCATCAGTGAAGAATATGATAGCAATTTCATCAACGGTAATAAATATAGCAATATGAGGATGAGAGAAATGAGTGATTCATTTCTTCATGATTAGCATGGGTCCATTCAAGCACATTCGGGTCTCTAGCAAATTCTTCAGACGATTAAGTTCGTGGGGAGACCTGACCCTGCATAAGAGATTAGTTCTTTTTCTTCACCACCCACATCTGGAGGGGTGGCAAAGAGTTCATCATTTTGTGAGCTCCATAAGAAAAAGATGGCATTGAAGCCAGTGCACTTCGTTTCATAGAAGAGTGGTTAGGATAAGCATATGAATAATCAGACAAATTCTTCGAGGACTTATGAACATAATGGTTTGAAGAATAATGCACATATTCATAGCCTTTAGACTTTCCCTGCGAAACAGAAGTGTTAGCACGATGATGTTCATGTGAGGATTTTTATCCAGATGAAGAATTTGGTCCATATGAAGAATTTTATCTGGGGTTCCTTTTCTTCATAGGTGGGGTCATGATGACATTCACCTGAAGATTTTCAAGGGACCTTTCGGGAACCCAGATTTTCTTCATAGGGGGACCATTCCTGCAGTTAGTTCCAACATATCGAGCAAATACTTCACCATTCTGATTTTTGAACAATTTATAGTTGGAGCCAAATGACTCATCAGAGGAATATGAAGAATCACAAGTAAATCTAGATAGAGTGGATGGATCTACAGGAGGTCCTTTCACAGCAACCCATGAGGTTTTGGGATACTGCTCAGGTTTCCAGTAGGTTGATGTCTACTACACAACCTTCTTCTTGTAGATGTTGTTGGGCCTGCAAGTGCACAGGTTTGTAGGACAGTAGCAAATTTCCCTCAAGTGGGTGACCCAAGGTTTATCAATCCGTAGGAGGCGTAGGATGAAGATGGTCTCTCTCAAGCAACCCTGCAACCAAATAACAAAGAGTCTCTTGTGTCCCCAACACACCCAATACAATGGTAAATTGTATAGGTGCACTAGTTCGGCGAAGAGATGAAGATACAAGTGCAATATGGATAGAAGATAAAGGTAATTGTAATCTGAAATTATAAAAAAAGCAAGGTAACTAGTGATAAACGTGAGCGTAAACGGTATTGCAATGATAGGAAACAAGGCCTAGGGTTCATACTTTCACTAGTGCAAGTTCTCTCAACAATAATAACATAGATAGATCATATAACAATCCCTCAACATGCAACAAAGAGTTACTCCAAATCCACTAATAGCGGAGAACAAACGTAGAGATTATGGTAGGGTACGAAACCACCTCAAAGTTATTCTTTCGGATCGATCTATTCAAGAGTTTGTACTAGAATAACACCTTAAGACACAAATCAACCAAAACCCTAATGTCACCTAGATACTCCATTGTCACCTCAAGTATCTGTGGGCATGATTATACAATATGCATCACACAATCTCATATTCATCCAACCAACACAAAGTACTTCAAAGAGTGCCCCAAAGTTTCTACCGGAGAGTCAAGAACGTGTGCCAACCCCTATGCATAGGTTCATGGGTGGAACCCGCAAGTTGGTCACCAAAACATACATCAAGTGGCACATGATATCCCATTGTCACCACAGATAAGCATGGCAAGACATACATCAAGTGTTCTCATAAAAGACTCAATCCAATAAGATAACTTCAAAGGGGAAACTCAATTCATCACAAGAGAGTAGAGGGGAAGAAACATCATAAGATCCAACTATAATAGCAAAGCTCGGGATACATCAAGATCGTGCCATAGAGGGAACACGAGAGACAACTCGAGAGAGAGAGAGATCAAACACATAGCTACTGGTACATACCCTCAGCCTCGAGGGTGAACTACTCCCTCCTCGTCATGGATAGCGTCGGGATGCTGAAGATGGCCACCGGTGATGGGATCCCCCTCCGGCAGGGTGCCGGAACGGGCTCTCGAGAGGTTTTTGGTGGCTATAGAGGCTTGCGGCGGCGGAACTCCCGATCTATCTTGATTTCCGATGTTTTTAGGGTACGTGGGACTATATAGGCGAAAGAAGTTGGTCGGGGGGGTGCTCGAGGGGCCCACGAGACAGGGGGCGCGCCCAGTAGGGGGGGCGCACCCTCCTATCTTGTGGCCTCCTCGAGGGTCTTCTGACGTGAACTCCAAGTCTCCTGGGTGATATTCTTCCAAAAAAATCACGTTGCCAAAGGTTTCATTCCGTTTGGACTCTGTTTGATATTCCTTTTCTTCGAAATACTGAAACAGGCAAGAAAACAGCAATATGGGCTGGGCCTCCGGTTAATAGGTTAGTCCCAAAAATGATATAAATGTGTAAAATAAAGCCCATAAACATCCAAAAGGGGTAATATAATAGCATGGAACAATCAAAAATTATAGATACGTTGGAGACGTATCATAGGTCCCATCAACATTGAGTTTCCTCTCAAAGGAAATACCCTCTTTCCTAGGGTTCCTGTTCAAGATCTGCTTTTTGAGCACATAACAAAGAGTTTGATGCCCTTTGAGGCTTTTGTATATGCCTGTCACATACAATTCCTTCAATCCTGCATTATCGTCAGTGATATTTGTGATATCCCCAGATGAGGAATTTGTGACCACAGAGACAGTTGAAGAATTTGCAACAATAGAAGCATTTGAACAATCAGATGAAGAATTAGCAGATTCATGATCAATGCATTTCAGACATGGTGGAATATATTCTTCCTAGCGGAACTGATCTGTTGAGCAAGCAATGAATCGTTTTCCTTCTGAAGATCTTCATAACTCACTTTTAACTTCTCAAGATCTTGCTTTCTCTGAAGAAATTCATAAGAAAGCTTCTCATGATCAGTTAAAAGAGTGTTATGATGATTTTGAAGGTTGTCAAACCTAGACTAAAGTCTCTGAAGATTATCAGTCAGAGTCTTAGTTCGATTCAATTCCTCATCCAACAGGTCATCGCTTTTGTCTAGTAAATTTTGAATCTTTTCCAAAGCCTTCTGTTGTTTAACAGCAATTTTAGCAAGTTTGGAATAGCTAGGCTTGAGATTGTCATCAGATTCATCATCAGTAGAGTCAGAGGGAGAATGTTTGAGTACCTTGGCACCTTTTGCCATGAAGCAGTAAGTGGGAGCATAGTCATCGACGCTCTTGTCAACAGAGTTGGGGAGGTCATTTTCTTCAGTGTTGAAGATGGACTTGTTGACGTAAGCAGTAGCGAGGGCTAAGATCGCCACATCAGAGTCTGACTCTTCAGATTCCTTCTCTTCCACATTTTCCTCAGATTCAGCTTCAGAGTCCATTTCTTTGCCAGTGAATGCCCGGGCCTTCTTGGAATTGCTCTTCTTGTGAGATGAAGACTTTGAAGTTGAAGATGTTGATGATGAAGACTTTGAAGATTTCTTCTTCTTCTTTGAGTCATCAGAATTGTCATCTTTGAACTTTTTCTGCTTTGATTCCTTTTCCCACAGAGGAGAATCAGACATGTAGTGACCAGGTTTCTTGCATTTGTGGCAAGTTCTCTTTTTGTAGTCACGAAACGAGGAATCCTCATTTCTTGAAGACTTTCCAAAGTGACCGCGGCGAGAGAACTTCTGGAATTTATTCACAAGCTTTGCTAGCTCCTGGCTCAGTTCTTTAGGATCCCCAAGGCTACTACCAGAATCTTCACCTTTAGACTCAGAGACTGCCTTGGCCTTCAGTGCACGTGATCTTCCATAGCTCGGTCCATAGAGGTCTCTCTTCTTAGCAAGCTGGAACTCATGAGTGTTTAGCCTCTCGAGGATGTCAGCGGGATCTAGTGACTTGTAATTAGCTCACTCTTGAATCATCAGTGCAAGAGTATTGAATGAGGAATCATGTGACCTCATCAATTTCTTCACCACCTCATGGTCGGTGATGTCAGTGGCACCAAGTGCTTGAAGCTCATTTGAGATGTTAGTGAGGCGATCGGAGGTTTGTTGAACATTTTCGTCGTCGAGTCTTTTGAAGCGGTTGAAGAGATTGCGAAGAACATCAACTTGGGAGTCACGTTGAGTGGAGACTCCTTCGTTGACCTTGGACAGCCTGTCCCAAATCAGCTTAGCAGTTTCCAAAGCACTCACTCTGCCGTACTGTCCTTTGCTCAGATGGCCACATATGATATTCTTCGCTTGAGAATTGAGTTGCTTGAATCTCTTCACATCAGCAGCATTCCCAAACGGAGTGACTGAGGGAACACCATTTTCCACAACATACCAGAGATCGTTATCAATTGCCTCAAGATGCATGCGCATCTTGTTTTCCAGTAGGGGTAGTCCGTTCCATCGAAGGTAGGACACCCAGTCGAGACCTTGATCATACCTGCAGTGGACATAACTAGAACTCCAGGTGGTTAAACCAAAATCACACAGAACAAGGAAGTACCTTGCACTGATACCAATTGAAAGTGCGTTAAGTCGACTAGAGGGGGGTGAATAGGCGTATTTTACAAATTCGTCACCGAGGAATTTCAGGGTGAGGAAATTCCTAAGTCATGAACAACTACCAGCGGAATAAGTACTCGGATATAAGCATAACAGAGCAAAAGCAGAGTCATCATGATGAAATGAAAACAAACACAGAGTACAGAAAGTGTAAGCACTGGATAAGCAGGCTGAAGACAATGTGACTGAAGAAATTGGATTGAGGAAATATAGAGAAAGTCTTCAGTCAAAGTCTTCAAACAGTAATGATCAGATTCATCAACACATGAATGAGGAAATGAGAGGGTTGAGGAAATAGAACCAGTAGGCTTGGTGAAGACAATGATTTGGTAGACCAGTTCCAACTGCTGTGACAGTTGTACGTCTCGTTAGAGCGACTGGGTATTTAAACTCGAGGACACACAATCCTGGACACACAGTACTCACCGTATTCTCCTTGAGCTAAGGTCACACAGACCTCACCCAACACTCGTGGTAAGTCTTCACAGGTGACTCCCAAACCTTCACATACTTGGTCACTCAACGATCCACAATTCCTCTTGGATGCTCAGACCATGACGCCTAACCGTCTGGAGGATACACAGTCCTCAAAGGTAACAAGCGTCCGTTCCACACAGGAACAATCTCTTCAGTGATGCTCAATCACTTTGGGTTTGTAGGTGTTTGGTTTTGGGATTTGGGTTTTCCTCACTTGATGATTTTTGCTCAAAGTCCATGGAGGATGGGATGCTCTCAATTGACAAGTGTTAGTTTCTCTCGAAGCAGCCAACCAGATAGTGGTTGTAGGGGGCGGCTATTTATAGTCTAGGGAGCAGCCCAACATGATAAGACATAAATGCCCTTCAATGATATGACCGTTAGGTGGTAGGATATTTTGGACAGCTGGCGCGTAGCACGGCAACGGTCAGATTTGAGGTTCGAATTCCTCAGGGCTATCATGTTTCTCGCTGTGTAGGCAATCCGCACTGGCGAATTCCTAACTCCTTAGTCAAAACAAATTCCTCAGAGACCAGAAGATCTTCGTCTCTGTCACTGAAGAAATTGACTGAACTGATATGGGATTTCCAATGGCTTCACTCGAAAGGATTGGGTAGGTGTAGGATTTTGAGATGAGCATCACTTGGAAATCAGTTTCCCTAGTATTACCTCGACCCCCTTTAACAGTACGGTGTTTCCTATGACTCAAGAAAGAGAAAATGAAACTACGAAAACAAAAGTCTTCACGCTTCATAATCCTCGCATGAATATCCAAGTCTTCAAGGTCACACCAATTTCTTCACTTTCAAAGTCTTCAGGAGAACCAAAGTCTTCAGCTGAAGACATTCATTTTTAGGGGTCGACTTTCACTGTAAATATAAAACTCCTCATCGACTTATAGAGCATGTGTACACTTACAAACATATCAGTAACTTAATCTATAAGTCTTCAATACACCAAAATCACTAAGGGGCACTAGATCCGCTTACATATATGAGCAACGGAAAGTAAAGCATGCAACTTGCAAGAAAGTAAATGGGAGGAGTTTGGAGGGAGCAAACGCAATGTTGACACGGAGATTTTTGGCGCGGTTCCAGTAGTTGGTGCTACCGTACAGAGGGGTCATTAGTTTTTCAGGCGATACATACATGTGTGACCTAACATTTGGTGACATGGATCAGAGTTTATAGGCCCATTTGAAACAAACGAAAAGTATGAGAATTTTGGATTATTATAGGCTTCCTATAGGAATTTTTCAACTGATACCATTTGGAATATAGGAATTGCTATCCAACAGTTCTTCGAAATTCCTAGCTCATGTTTTCTTCTGTTTGTATCTACAGTTCTTATGTGTTTTCATGAGTAAGTACTCCGTGTACACAATTCTTGTGTATTTTCCCGAGTAATATTCAAATGACAGTTCTCGCAAAAAAGAAATATTCAAATGACAGTTGTGTACTTTTCTTGTGATTTTAGTCCATGTACAAAGCCAAGATACATGACATCTCAATTCATGTGTTTCTCACATTCTGACATTTTGAGTTCCTGCGTTTGAAACTCTTCATTACAGATGGGGTTTTCTATCCTGGCTGAATTTTGTTGGAACTACATGACCCATGGGTAAAATATAGTGAGTCCTAAATTAGTGTTTCCCTTTATTCTAGTATGTATTCCAATTAGGAACCTTTTTTATACACGAGGTTTTCAGATCGCAGGATAGAAACACACAGGATTGCAGTGTCATGTATATTTGTATCTTACGGATGTTTTTGGAAGATATCTTATTGGAATTAGAAAAAAAAATTGGTTGCATCAGTGAAAACGAAGGAATTTTTGTAACAGATTTGAGTGCAAAGAAAAGCTTAGGAAAATTTTCTATAGGATTTAGTCTAAGAATTGAAGGTCCAACATAAAAGGCGTTCCTAAGGACTCTAATCCTCCAAAATTTCAATGAAAATCATTTGAAATCGAAGAGGCCTTGAGATTCCAAAAATAAACTACATTGCAAAGCTATCATTTCAACTGCAAGCATGTCTTCCTGCATATAACATGGGCGGCTGTCGCCGCGGTTTCACTGGGTGCTCAGCACCTCGTTCATCACCGACCGCTGGGACTGTACAAACACCTCCGCCATCGTTAAAGTCTACGCCAACCGCTACTCTGTCGCCGATGGGTACTATGTTTGGTGGCATGACCACGACCCTTCGACGTAGTAACCGTCACTCCCTTGCTGCTGATGGTTCCTCTGCAACTAATGAGCACTCCCTTGCGAAGGCAATGCGTCGCCAGGCCTTGAGGAATTTGGAACCCACGCCAGGTACCTCATCCACTCAATCTTTTCTTTATTTTTTAGATACTCGTATTACTAGTAGCTTAAAGAATGTTGGTGTATCTATGGGAAAGAACAATAATGAAATTAATCTGTCGGTTGGGGCACTTAAACACATGGAGATTGACCGTTTAAGGGTTTCCCCGAAGTGTAATAACGCCCTACCAAACCCCGAAACCGAGGACGATGATGAAGCGGATGCCAAATATGATGGTCCGCTAATCTCCCACTTGGTTGGTGAGGTTACCGAGGTGGGTTTAGATGATGCAAGACCTGGGTCAATGTTTTGTGAATTCACAGTATCTTCGCGGAAATCTAAATCGCACTCCTCTAAAAAGAAACAAAAACCGCCCAAGAAGGCGAAAAGTTCCACACCCATTCGAGTTTTCTCATGAGAGGCATGTTTTGGAATAGCAGAGGTCTCTCAGACTTGGCTAAACATAAACACATCGGTGATTGTGTGCGAGAACACGAATTGGATTTTGTGGAAATTTCTGAGGCTGGTAAATGTGACTTTCGCCCACACGTCCTCTATCACCTATCAGGTGGTTTCGACTACACATGGCATAGTCTACCAGCTCGTGGAAGGTCTGGAGGAATCCTTCTTGGAATATTGACAACGACCATGGATTTGTTGGCTTTTTCGACCGGTGATTTTCATATCAAATTTCACCTACGAAATAGGGCTGATAATTTTACATGGAGCCTGGTCGCAGTCTATGGGGCTGCCCAAGATGAGCATAAATCTGCTTTCCTCCGTGAACTAGTGAACCTGGCTAAGGATAACCCGTACCCAATGATTATTGGAGGGGATTTTAATATCCTTAGGTACCAGGAAGAAAAAAATAATGACTGCTTCGACACTCATTGGCCTTTCCTTTTCAATGTTGTGATTGACAGTTTGGATCTTCGGGAGGCCTGTATGTCGGGGCGGCAGTTCACTTGGGATAATAACCGTTCTGTGCCGACGTATGAGAAGCTCGATAGGGTACTCATGGATACCGAATGGGAGCTTAAATTTCCTATGGTAACCGTGTGAGCCCTAGAGCGTATCGAGGCATTATCGGATCATGCACCAATCATTCTTGATTCTAATTCTACGAGTCATTCTACCCGTCGCCCTTTCAAATTTGAATTGGCATGGTTGCATCGGGATGGTTTTGTAGACTTAATAAAGAGTGTTTGGGACAGGCCCGCTGTTGGTCGTACACCGATTCAGAGATGGAATTATAAAATAAGGGCCATGAGGCAACACCTCTCTGGATGGGCTAAACACACCATTGGATTGTACAAAAAAGAAAAGCAGCACCTCTGTACCATCATTGATGACCTCGACAAAATTGCAGAGACACGTACCTTATCTCAACAAGAAATTGAATTGAAAAATCAATCTAATGAGAAGGTTGCCCGTCTATTGCGCGAAGAGGAGATCAAATACTACCAGAGGTCCAAAGCTGACTTCATCCTAATGGGAGATAGTAATACAAAATACTTCCAATTGGTCGCCAATGGTCGACATAGGAAGAAGTGTATTCATAGTCTCCAACAGGATGAGGGGCGGATCGAAGGTCAGGAGGAGCTCAAAAGGTATATCACTAGCTACTACAAGTCTCTTTTTGGGGCGCCAGATGAAGGGAATGTCACCCTTGACGAGGCCCGAATAGATGATATTTCACAAATCACGGTGGAAGAGAACAATATCCTCACGGCACCTTTCTCGGAAGAGGAGGTGAGAGCGGTGGTGTTCCAAATGGAACACAACAAAGCTCCAGGCCCTGATGGTTTTCCCGCATAATTTTATCAGAATTTCTGGGATATCATTAAGGCTGACCTTCTGGAGTTGTTTAAGTGTCTTCATGCCGATCAACTTGACCTATTTAGGCTAAATTTTGGTGAGATTGTTTTGTTGCCGAAAATTAAGGAGGCCGAACGGATCCAACAGTTCAGACCCATATGCCTCCTTAATGTCAGCTTCAAGATTTTCACCAAAGTAGCTACGAATAGGTTAAACTCAATAGCTGACCATGTTGTCCGGCCATCTCAAACAGCCTTCATGCAAGGAAGGAATATACTAGATGGTGTAGTTATCCTTCATGAGACCGTCCACGAGATGCACCGAAAAAACATGAGTGGAGTGGTATTCAAAATTGACTTTGAAAAAGCCTATGACAAGGTCAAGTGGTCTTTTCTCCAACAGGCCCTAAGGATGAAAGGTTTCTCCGATAAATGGTGCAAGTGGATCCAAAATTTTGTAACTGGAGGTAGTGTGGCCATCAATGTCAATGATGATGTAGGTCATTACTTTCAGACAAAAAAAGGACTACGACAGGGTGATCCCATGTCCCCAATGTTATTTAACATTGTTGCTGACATGTTGGCTATTCTGATTGAGCGCGCCAAGCAGGATGGAAAGATTGCGGGAGTAGTGTCACACCTTGTGGATGGTGGCCTCTTTATTTTGCAATATGCCGATGACACGATTCTTTTTATGGAACATGACCTAGACAAAGCTCGAAATCTGAAGCTATTGCTTTCAGCGTTTGAGCAAATGCCGGGCCTCAAAATTAACTTTCATAAAAGTGAATTGTTCTGCTTTGGAGAAGCCGTTGAGGCGGCAGCCGATTATGCTGACCTGTTTGGTTGCGCACTTGGCCAATTCCTGATTAAATATCTGGGAATACCAGTACATTATCAGCGTCTCACCATTGCGGAGTGGAAGCATGTGGAGGAGCGTCTAGAGAAACGGTTGAGCAGTTGGAAAGGAAAACTACTCTCGGTTGGTGGTCGGCTGGTTTTGATCAACTCCGTCCTCACAAATATGGTTCTCCATATGCTTTCTTTCTTCCAACTCTCAAAAGGGGTCCTGCAAAGACTAGACTACTTTAGATCCAGATTCTTTTGGCAAGGAGATGGTGAAAAGAAAAAATACAGGCTGGCCAAATGGAGCGTGGTTTGTAGGCCTAAAGACCAAGGTGGCCTTGGAATTCATGACCTGCAGGTCAAGAATGAGGCCCTTCTCAGTAAATGGTTATTTAAACTTCTTACCGAGGATGGTGTTTGGCAAACCATGTTGCGCAACAAGTATCTAGGCCAAAAGGCGGTATCCCAGACATATTGGAAACCTGGCGACTCGCACTTTTGGGCTGGCCTAATGGCGGTAAAGAAACATCTCTTTTGCTTTGGGTCTTTCGCGATAAAGGACGGGTCGGAGATTCGTTTCTGGGAAGACATCTGGCTAGGCAATGCCAGTCTCAGAGAACAATATCCAGCCTTATATAACATCGCTCGCGATAAGAATAATACTATTGCGCACGTGCTCGGTTCTTCCTCGCCGAATATTTCGTTCAGGCAGGATTTGATTGGCCCCCGGCTTGTGTCATGGCATAATCTTTTATCCCGGCTGGATTCGATTAACCTGACACAAGGTCGGGATGTGTTTCGCTGGAACCTTACTACATCAGGGTCTTTCACAGTGGACTCTATGTACCGTGCACTCACGCATTCTGAGGTACCAACAAGTAATAATAAGAAAATTTGGAAGTCTAAAATTCCACTAAAAGTGAAAATCTTCATGTGGTATCTCCGTAGGGGAGTTGTGTTAACCAAAGACAACCTCGCACGGCGCAACTGGCGAGGGAGTAAGAAGTGTTCCTTTTGTACTTATGACGAGACAATCAAACACCTCTTTTTCCAATGCAAGTTTGCACGTTCTACGTGGTCAGTCATCCAAATAGCGTCAAATTTGTATCCGCCCACAAGTGTTGCCAATATTTTTGATCATTGGTTGGACGGTATTACAAATAGGTTCAAAACGCTAATAAGGGTGGGAGCGTATGCCTTAATTTGGTCGCTTTGGCTATGTAGAAATGATTTGGTTTTTAATGACAAAAATGCTTCTCCTCTACAGGTTATTTTCCGGTGTACGCACTCGCTACGTACGTGGTCTATACTACAACGGCCGGAGTACCAACCGTTGTTCATGGCGGTGTGTACGCGATTGGAGCAGGTGGCTACGGAGGTTTTTTCCCAACATGGGTGGCAGCATAACCTACGGATCGAGCCACCACCTTCTTCGACATAGGCATAGTGTCGGTCTAAAAGACTCTACTGTTGCCGGTGTGTCGATTTTTATTTCATGAATTTTGTCAGACTTCTGGATTTGGCTGTGTGCATCTTAGTTATGCAGAGGCCGGGTGTTACTCATAATGCTTTGTATCCGCTTGATGCTACATTTTGAGATAATAAAGTCGCCCTTTATCGAAAAGAGCATAAGTTTCAAAAATAAAACATGAGCAGAGCAATTCATGTATAGATAGGAAGGATCTGGATCTCTTTTGGTCGAAGAACGACCTAGATACACATACTCCAAAGACCGGCGTACTCATGGAAGTCCAAAAATTAGCGTATTCATGGAAGTCCAAAGACCAGAACAGAGCTCGAAATACGGTCCATCCAACATAGTAGTTCTTAGATGCTCCTAGTTGACCCGGGCCAACTTCAAGAAGAGACTCAAAATCAATTGGTGTGCGAGCCCACCCAAAACAATATTATCATTGCCATATTCGATCTTACACTGACACATGTCCTAGATGTTATGCATGCTCATCTGTGCATGTGATCAGCTCTTTTGCTTGTCACATTACATAGCAAGGTTAATTATTGTCTGATTTCTCTTGTTTACCATAGTGTTTTTTGGATTTCATACACCTCAATCGGAAATCAACTGGGAATTTTGACTGCAGGAAATTCATGCAAATCCCAGGGCTGCTCCTTCTACAGTATCTTTGGAGGTGAAGGATCTTCTCACACTCATTTGGAAACAAAAGCAACTTCTGCCTAGAGTTCAAACTTTCACTTGGCGGCTTCTTAGAAAGGGCTTTGCCTACAGGTTTGAGAGCGCGTCGTTTTTCTGTTCATATCTCCCAAAATTGTTGTAGGTGTGGCCAACTTGAGGATGAGTTCCATTTATTCTTTCTCTGTGATTTTGCTCGAGCGGCTTGGTTCTCCTCTCCATGGTTCATTATATCTGATGCTTTAACTCATGGCCACAATAATATTCAGTCCATTCTTATTGCTCTTCTTCAAATGGGGCATCCTTATGGGTCCATTCCTCATATTCTTAACTTCATGTGGTGTCTTTGGAAGGCGAGAAATGATTTCCTATTTGACAGGAAAAAGGCTCTTCCTCATCATGTGCATATGGTTGCAAAGGCCTTTGTCCTTTGATCCATATGCTGACTTGCCTTGTTTAAATAAGATGCAGGTGCTGCCACAAGTTCAAATTTTGCCTGATCAACTTCCTAAGCAGGGATGCACTCTTAAGTCAGATTTGCTTGTTCTGGGTCCCAAAATCTATTCTGATGTAGCTTTCAATACAAAAAAAGTTTCTGGTTTAGTTCAAGGTGTAGTGGTAACTGGAGCAGGTGTCTATCTTTCTTTGCCGTGCAATCAAGGTGAAATCAATGTCCAGATTCAAGCTTCAGCGGGTTGCCTACAAGTTCTCCTTTGCAAGGAGAAGCATTGGCTCTTTCTTTCGCAGATCAAGTGGCTACCAGACTGAATATTCTTCATCCAACTTTTCTTATGGACTGTCTTTCTTTAGCAGTGCTGGCAGCTTCTGGCAAGATGGTGGAGTTGAGTACTCCTTGGAGCATTCGTAAACCTTTGGTGGACTTCTTCAAGCATGCTACTAATTTGCATCCTCGGGTGTTCCATATTTCAAGAAAAGTTAATGGTATTGCCCATAACGTAGCTCAGCAGGTTCTTCGCTCAAATGTTGAACCTAAAATTTGTTGCTTTGCTTCAGCTCATAGACATAGTTCTTGCCTTGTAGTTTCTCTTCTCTCAGATTTTCAGATTCAGGGCTTTGTAATCCATGCTGTGTGTTGCGATTGAGCTGAATGAATTTGGTGCTTCGTGCGCCTTCAGTTGTGGCAAAAAAAATTGAAAAACACGGTACCACACGGTCAGTGTGGTCGGCCAGCAATCTCTACACCAGAAAAAACTTAGAAGATTAGTACTAGCTCTCAGCCAACAGCAGTGCATCCTTCCCTAGCTACTCCTAGTTCCCATCGACTAACCATACCCGTTCCTGTTGATTTGGATCGCCGGCTGCTACGTCCCCGTCGCCCAAATCCGGAAGGACGTGAGCCCGACAGCAACCAAAACACAAAAAATCTTATCAGCAGAGTGGCCTTACACTGTAGCGGTTGAATTTCACATAGCGACGGAGAACGATCGGACAGGCTCTGATCGACGCAAGAGCGCGTAAGGCGATCGAGGCGACGTGATGCTCGAGTGCAATGCTGTCGGCTGCACCAAGCGGTCCAAACGAAAAGCAGACTTGACGGTGCAGTGACAGCCGCCGGCGGGGAGCCCCAGAAGCGTGTTCGTGGCATCCCGATCTCATCCGATCCTCCATTGCCCATGCAGCTGCTAGCTCGACCCCGCACGTGAGTGACCTCTCTACCGGTACCGGTAGATTCTGCAGGGCCACAGCCGGTCCCCGGAGCTACGTACTACGCACGTACGAGAGCGAAACCTACGGGTACGGTTTGTGTTTGGACCGGCGCTGCCGTCTGCTTCCCCGTGTCTTGACACCCGCGGTGGATGTTCTCTTCGCCTCCTTGGTCGTTCCCGTCCTTCCGATCGTCCTCCGTGGATATATACGTCTCGTCAACCACCGCGGCGGATGCCGGCCATGACACGAGCGGGACTCGACGGATGCACTGCCCAGTGTGGACGCATCACGGGTTAGCAATACTAACCCCATAACTAGAGCTCCTTCGCTTCACAGGAGTTCCATAGAAATTTTGGAGGATTTGGATCCTTAACAATTTTTCCTATGCATGTTTGTTGTTTGATTCGTGGAATTAAAATCCTTAGGTAATATTCCTTGGACAAAAAATGCCATCCACTCAAACCTTTTGATAAAATTTATTTGCATTTTAAAACACTCTTTCACTCTAGTTTATGTAGTTTACTAACAGAAATGCTATCTGGCGACAGTTCGCTGGGGTTGGCCTCCTAGCGAACGCCTCCCTCGCCGTTGCACATATCTTGACGCATGCCCAATGCCACGTAGGTCAGTTGTAGCCGTTCGCTGTTTCATCTTTTATTGGCGAAGTTCTCTTCTTTTCCACAAAAAATTGCAGGCCAAGGTGCGGCTCCTCTGTGCGAGCCAGGGGAACTTGTCAACCGACCACAAAGGGGGGTTGTGAACATTTTGCGTTAAACTGCTATATGTATTAAATCTATTTTTGTTGCAAATTTGATTTTTTTTCCATCTGAAATGTACCCAAAAATCCCAGTTTTTTTATTTTTCAAACAAAAAAACCCTATTTTTAGAGAGCGATTTTTCCAAACTTGCCATGTGATTTTTTTTATATATGTAGCATGGCAATTTCTAGGTCTTTTTGTAATGCCCCAATGGCAATACTTTATTAAGAGTGTGGTATTTTAATAATCAGTAACATGTTATTTTTATTATTAAGAGGATGACAGTATTATTATTAGTAACATGACATTTTTATTATTAGTAATTTGGCCTGTTTTCTTGTCAAGGGGGATGGTTGTTTATTATTATGAGCATGACATTTTTTATTATGAGGAGGATGGCAGTTTTATTACTAACAGACTGGCAGTTTTATTATTGAGCGCATGACATATTTATTATTGTTAGCATGGCATTTTTAAAGGATAGTAATTTTATTTTATATTGGCATGGAAAAAAGTTCACTGACATGGCATTTTTGTTATGAAAGTTTGCACAATGGACCAAATAAAGCAAAAGAAAATTTACAGCATGCCATTTTTGTTTCTGGTCCATGGAAAAAATAAAGAAAAAATATTCTTCAAAACATCGCTTTTCACAGTGAAAACATATCCATGGAAGAATTTGTACAAATATAGATTACACGACACTTTTTTTAGTCAAAACAATTTTTGTAAATTATAAACTAACATGGAATTTTTATAAAGTGGATGGCATATTTAAATTTTTGATATTCATGGCAAGTATATATTTTATGTTTATCTCTAGTTTTTATAACAAAGTATGTATAATTTTTGTTCATGACTTAAAAAAAATAAAACAGTAAACTAGGCCTCTAGGCCAATGGGGATTCGCCCTGGCCCTCCCCCTGAGAGCAGCTCCCACAAGCGACCGAATTCATTCGATCAAACTTCATTCGGGGTGTTTTCTAATCATATGGGATATAGGATTCAAGAGAAAATGACACTGCAACCATGCATACTTTATATGGCTCTGACTGCCTCTTTATAATCCTGCGAATCAAAAAGGCCCTAGGTCTTTTTGGCTGAAAAAATACATTCGAACCAGTTAGTCCACAACCAACCTCGCGTGGACACGATTAAGCCCTGACACGGCCGTCTCGAGTTATCATCATGGGAGTGCAGTACTGCGGCGCAAGCAGCAAGTGTTCCAAAATCATCATGGCAGTGACAGCCTCTCTACAGTGCTCTCGTTAACACAGTCCGTATCTTTTGTTGCTGTACGTACTTATGCTAGGGAAAAGCGCCCGCAAAGCAAGAGCACGGCAATCATGAAAGATACCCTTGTCGACAAGGTAGGGAGGCAAGTTGGAAGGATTGGTTCTGCACCGTCAACAACGCCAAAGGCACACAGACGTTTTTGAGCAAATGCATCAAGCATGGCCATGGTTTTAAATTGTCAACCTCACCATCACCGCCCATGCAGGCACAAAAATTGAACACCAATAACTGCCACACATGTGGCACAATGAACACCCGATCACACTGACTCGTCCAGTCGTACTCAGGAGCCAGCCCACACGATTCTATGTGGACGAACACTAAAACTATTCACACGTTTGGGCGCAGCGGCGACGGCCCACACGACCATGTGTGGCAACTGCTCACCCCACCTCGTGAGCACGAACGCGTGTTATATCAATTTTAGTTGTTATGTGTAATTAACTATAGTTGCATGTCTGTCATGTACCATTAAATATAGTTGTCATGTGTAACTAATTGGAGTTGTCACGTGTGGCCAAACCATAATTGCCATGTATGATCAATCAGTGTGTGTGATTAACTAGTTGCCACATATGCACAATGCATAACTAATTGGAGTTGGCACGTGTGGTTAAACCATAGTTGCCATGTGTGGTCAACCATAGTTGCGTGTGTGATTAACTAGTTGTCACATATGCACAATTATAGTTGCCATCTATCACCGTGCGAGCGTCGTGTGGGCGAAGAGCAGTTTCGCCCACACATTTGAGCGAGCGTCGTGTGCCCTTCAGGCGAGGAGCGCCCACACGGGTGGCACTAAATGATAACATCCACACTATGTTGGGTGCTTACGTGCCTCTCGACCGAGATAGCAACTGCTTAAATATTCATGCAAATGAATCGAATTGCATCAATTGCGTTTGGGCCATGTTGATCAGTGCCACACGTGTGGGCGTTACCATTTAGATAAAAATTCGGCTGGTCGTTGTGCTGGGTTCCCCGGACACAAAAAGTTCAAACTGAAACATGCGTCACATGGGCCTCTGTCCCAAAAAACGAAACTCTCCCCCTCTCCCCACCCACCACCCGCCCACCCCCTATCCCACTCCTAAACTTAGACTAGTAACATGCATATGACACTAGTCTGTATTATTATCTTCATAACGGGTAGTACCATATAGATGGTAACATGCAAGCCTTCATTAATTGAGATATAGACTCATTTTACGTCGGGGTGTGTTATGTTACAGTAACATATTATGTTACCACAAGTAGCTCTCTCCTCATTAAATCCATGTCACATAAGCAAATTTGTCTTGGGATGTGTTATGTTACTACCTAAGTTACTCCCACTATGACTAGCCTTAGGCCCTTCCCAGTGCTCCATGATGGACAGGTGCTAAGCATGCCACATAGGCAAAAAATGACATGGCGCAGTAATTAAGGAGGAGAAAGAGCACTTTGGTGACCCCAAGAATAACCAATGCCAAGCACATGAACCTAGGCAAACCACTTAAATGAAAGAAGTTGACCTAATGCATGGAAGAGTTTAGGTGCTAAATCATTAAATACAGTGAGCTTGGCAACAACAAATTAAGCACCTATGCATTGGTGAGTTGAGTTGCTAAGCTATTTAATGCACTTAGCACCTTTTATAAGCACATTTGCATTGGAAGAGGTCTTAGACTAGCCATAATGGGAGTAACTTCGGCAGTAACATCGAGTCCAACTCAGTAAATTTGCTTATGCAGCAATGAGTTAATGAGGAGATAGGTAGTTTGAGTAACTTAGCTAGTTACTGTAACATCACATGTCACAATGCAATATGAGTCTATAACCTAATAAATGAAGCTTTGCATGTTACCACACTTATGTTACTATCCACTATTGAGGTAGTAACATAGTCTAGGGATATGTGTATGTTACTAGCGTATGTTACTTTCCATTGTGGTTAGTCTTACGCACCTTAGAAGGTGCACTGCAACCTAGGCGCGAAGAGATTGGACTAGGAAAAAATTTGAATCACGGATGAAGCCAATCACATCATTCATTTCTCAACTAAAAATGTTCTATTAATTATAAGACCTCTTGAAATCCCAATAGCACGCCGCTGAAATTACATGTTATGTCGTGAGCTTGGAAACCAATGTTAAAGTTTTTACCAATTGTTAATTTGATTTGAGATAATTGACATGTACTCATCTATCTGTTATTGAGTTGAGATTAATGTTTTTTTAGTCAAATGTGCTATAGATGAATGTTTTTTTAAGCCAAGACCATAGAACAATTGTTCTATGGTATTTTTTCATTAATCAGTAAACAAATACAAAAGGCCTAAGAAGGCCAAAAGATTAACCAATGCCAGTTTTATGTAACATCATTAGTAAACTTAAAGATTATTCTGAATCCAAGTGTGAATCTTGACTGCTTTAGCTCCGAGTTCTACTGCTTTCATTCCTTCCCTCAGATGGAACATCCATGTATTAGTCGATGGAGTAGCTCTTCTAAAGATCTTGTCATTTCTGCTCATCCAGATGCTCCAGCTTCCCATTACAATCAAATCCATGGCAAACTCTGGTGGCAGAACAACCAAACCAAGGTGAATCTCATCATATGTCGACATCCCACTTTGCTTGTTAGGGAGAATGGAATCCCAGCACATGAGTGCAAATGGGCAGTCCCAGAATAGATGAAAACTGCTCTCTGCTGTTTGTTCATGGCATAGAGCACAATTATAGTCTTCAAGGTACATGCTTCTCCTTTGTAATAAGTTTCTGGTACTGACCTTGTCATGTAAAAGCAACCAGAAGAAGATCTTATGTCGGAGACGACAAGATGTTTTCCACAGTAGTTTGAAAGTGTTGTGAGCTGAGTGATTTCCTTGTATAGCTTTATACATCTTAATTGAGGAGTATGTTGGAGCTGGCCAAGAGTAGGCCCAAGTATCCTTTCCAGTAGTTACTTCTCTGTTATTGAGCATCACTTGCAGGTCATTAAATTGAGCAAATGCCTCTTGGGACATTGGTCTATGGAAAAGATGGCTAATGTCAGGAGACTCCATGACAGCCTGCAATGAAATATTCTGCTTGATAGCATAAGAGTTCAGTTCTGGAAATTTCAGCTGGAGGGGGAGATCTAGCCACTTATCAGACCAAAACAGCACTGTGTTTCCTAGGCCTGGTTTGCATACAACCTGAAGTTTGAAAGTATCAAGATGTTTAAGTACTGTCCTCCACCAGAATGAACCAGGCTTATTGTCCTCTGGCAGTTTGTCCTGGTAATGAGTTTCCCAAATGATGTTGACCTAAGGAGTATCAGCTTTATTGAAGAAATTGTGGAGGAATTTCATGAGCAGAGCTTGATTGTGTACAGTTAGGTCCAAGACTCCCAAGCCTCCTTGGTTCTTTGCTCTACAAACTATATCCCATGAAATAGGCACCATTCCTCTTTCTTGAGTACCAAATTTTCTCCAGAAATAGTCCATGAGGTATGTGTTCCTTTGTTTGATCACAGTCATTGGAACCTCCAAGGTGCACATAATAAATGCGGGTAAGCTGGTAAACACTGACTTTAACAGAGTCAATTTGTCTCGAGTAGACAGCATAGTGGAGCAGCATAAAAGTCTACTTTCAATTCTTTTCAGCATAGGTACAAAATCCTCAATTCTTGGCTTGCTCAGACAAAGAGGCAGTCCAAGATAAGTATGAGGTAGAGTGCCAATCTTGCAACCAATGAGATTAGATAGTTCTATCATTTTATGATCTGGAGTGTTGAGAGAGATCATGATGGATTTAGAGTAATTGACTTTTAATCCAGTGTGCTCAGCATAGTGCAGCAGAAGATTCTTAATATGCATCAGTTGAGTAGCATCTACCTTGGCCACCAGGATAGTGTCATTAGCATATTGAATAATAGGAAAGTCAGGACAAGAAGCATGAATAAGTGGTGATTCAACCAATGCATTATGATAAGCTTCATTGAGAATATATTGGAGAAGATCAGCTGCTATCACAAAGATCAATGGTGAAAGTGTATCCCCTTGCCTGACTCCTTTCTTGCAGAGAAATTTTCTTGGTACCCCATTAAGAAGAATGGATGAGTAGCTAGTACCATAGATCATTCTAATCCATTGAATCCATCTAGTACCAAATCCTTTAGCCTGAAGAATTTCAATAATGGTATCATGGTTAAGCATATCAAAAGCCTTTTCAAAATCCAATTTCAAAAGAATCATCTCTCTTTTGCTTTGCTGACACTGATGAATATACTCATAAGACCATGCCAGGCAATCCTGAATACATTTGTTATTGAGGAACCCATATTGGTTTCTGTGTACCATCTTCAGGATATATTTCTGCAATTTATTAGCAAGCAACCTTGTAATGATCTTGAGAGTACAGTTCAACAATGAGATGGGCCTGAATTCAGATGGTGAAGCTGCAGAATCATTCTTAGGAATGAGGGTGATATAGGAGTAATTAATGCTCTGAATATTCACTTGTCCTGCATGAAAATCCTCTAAAACTATATAAAAATCAGAAGCAATAATGTCCCAACAGCTCTTGAGGAAGGTTGCATTGAAACCATTTGGTCCTGGTGATTTATCTGCAGGCATATTCTTAATAACATTATCAATCTGCTCCTTGGTGAATGGCACTTCTAGCTCAGAGAGGTCTGACAAAGGTTGCAGCAAATGATGCAGATTCAGTGGGTTAGAGGTGGGAACAGCAGTGCCCATTCTTTCTTTAGAGGCTCTGAATAAAATAGCAACTTTAGCTTTGTGATCATGATTTTCATGCCCTTGTTCATCTTTAATCGTGGATATGGAATTATTCCTGAACTTAAAGTAGCTTTGGCCTGAAAATATTTTGTGTTGGCTTCACTCACTTTGATATTCCTGATAGTGGCTCTTTGCTTCCAATATTGCCTCTGAAAGTCCAGAGTAATTTCAAGGTGAATTTTGAGAATGTTTCTAGAATTGTGCTCTATCAAAGATAATGGTCTGAATTCCTCAATGACATCATAACAGAGAATCATGAAGTTGGTATCTGCAATAATTTTCTTCAGATCAGACAGTCCTTTGGCCCAGTTTTTAATTCCTTTCCTTAATCTCTTGAACTTGGTTGCAATGACCTTTGCACTATCATTAGCATCAACCTCTTGTGCCCAGATGGTACCAACAATCTCCTTAAGTTGATGATGCTCTAGCCAATAATTCTCAAATCTGAATAAGTTGGCTCTAGGGATAGAGGAACCAATCTGAATTTTAATGGGAACATGATCAGAAGTGGTTTTGGCTAGAGGGGTGGCAGAAGTAGCTGGGTATTTGTTGGTCCAGTCTTCTGAGGTGAAACACCAATCAAGTTTCTCTAGAAGGGGTGCATCTTGCATGTTACTCCAAGTGAATTTCCTACCTTTAAGTGGAATCTCAATAAGTGCATGTCTGTTGATTGCTGCATTGAATGAGAACATATCATTTAAGCAACCTCCTTCCCTGCTACGATTGTGGGGGTATCTGATAAAATCAAAATCTCCCATGAGCAGCCAGGGAGTGTCATCTGGAGTGACAAAATTTTGCAGCCAGTTCAAGAATATAATCCTGTCATCAGAGTGACATGGTCCATACACATTGGTTAACAGACACTGTTCTCCATTATGCTTAGAGGTGAAGAGAATTGATAGAGAGAATTCATTGTTGTGATGGACTTGACCCAAGAAAACATGTTCATTCCAGGCAATAAGAAGACCCCCTGAGGCACCAATGGAGGGAAGAAAAGCAAATTTGCCGATCCTCTTGGGACAGAAATTTTTCAGATAGGAACTGTCAAATGATTCTATCTTAGTTTCTTGAAGACTAACAATAGAGAATTGTGATTCCTCTATTTTGTTAGCTAAAGCAGTCCATTTCTTAGGGTCATTGATACCTCTAATGTTCCAGTTTAAGATGTTCCTATCTCTATTCATAAAAGTATAAAGCACTGAACACAAGCAGAATCATCATCAAACAAACAACAAACTTTTCAACCAACTTTATGCATAGGTACCAAGTCCACTTGCCAAGATACATCTGTCTGATAACAGGCAGATAGAGTGCCAAATACTCTTAAAGTTTGCATACATCTTGGTGCCACTTCTTACAGAAATCATAACTATCATCACAAAAGACATGCACATAATTTGACACATGAGTTCAGTCAAAAGGTGGAGGAGTTAGACCCAGGTCTGGATCTAAGCCTGAGACTGAGTGCTTCTACTGCAAAGGGACTGGTCACTGGAAGCGGAACTGCCCCAAGTATTTGGCGGATAAGAAGGATGGAAAAATGAACAAAGGTATATGTGATATACATGTTAATGTGTACCTTACTAATGCTCGCAGTAGCACCTAGGTATTTGATACTCGTTGTGTTGCTAATATTTGCAACTCGAAACAGGAACTACGGATTAAGCGAAGATTGGCTAAGGACGAGGTGATGATGCGCGTGGGAAATGGTTCCAAAGTCGATGTGATCGCGGTCGGCATGCTACCTCTACATCTACCTTCGGGATTAGTTTTAGACCTGAATAATTGTTATTTGGTGCCAGCGTTGAGCATGAACATTATATCTGGATCTTGTTTGATGTGAGACGGTTATTCATTTAAATAAGAGAATAATGGTTGTTCTATTTATATGAGTAATATCTTTTATGGTCATGCACCCTTGAAGAGTGGTCTATTTTTGTTGAATCTCGATAGTAGTGATACACATATTCATAATGTTGAAGCCAAAAGATACAGAGTTGATAATGATAGTGCAACTTATTTGTGTCACTGTCGTTTGGGTCATATTGGTGTAAAGCGCATGAAGAAACTCCATATTGATGGACTTTTGGAATCACTTGATTATGAATCACTTGGTACTTGCGAACCATGCCTCATGGGCAAGATGAATAAAACGCCGTTCTCCGGAACTATGGAGCGAGCAACATATTTGTTGGAAATCATACATACTGATGTATGTGGTCCAATGAATATTGAGGCTCGCGGCGGATCTCGTTATTTTCTCACCTTCACAGATGATTTGAGCAGATATGGGTATATCTACTTAATGAAACATAAGTCTGAAACATTTGAAAAGTTCAAAGAATTTCAGAGTGAAGTGGAAAATAATTGTAACAAGAAAATAAAGTTTATGCGATCTGATCGTGGAGGAGAATATTTGAGTTACGAGTTTGGTCTACATTTGAAACAATGCGGAATAGTTTCGCAACTCATGCCACCTCGAACACCACAGCGTAATGGTGTGTCCGAACGTCGTAATCGTACTTTACTAGATATGGTGCGATCTATGATGTCTCTTACTGATTTACCGCTATCATTTTGGGGTTATGCTTTAGAGACAGCTGCATTCACGTTAAATAGGGCACCATCAAAATCCGTTGAGACGACACCTTATGAATTGTGGTTTGGCAAGAAATCAAAGTTGTCGTTTCTTAAAATTTGGGGCTGCGATGCTTATGTGAAAAAACTTCAACCTGATAAGCTCGAACCCAAATCGGAGAAATGTGTCTTCATAGGATACACAAAGGAGACTAATGGGTACAGTTTCTATCACAGATCCGAAGGCAAGACATTTGTTGCTAAATTTGGACCCTTTCTAGAGAAGGAGTTTCTCTCGAAAGAAGTGAGTGGGTGGAAAGTAAAACTTGATGAGGTAATTGTACCTGCTCCCTTATTGGAAAGTAGTTCACCACAGACACCAGTTCCTGTGACAACTTCACCAATTAGTGAGGAAGCTAATGATATCGATCATGAAAGTTCAGATCAAGTTACTACCGAACCTCGTAGGTCAACCAGAGTAAGATCCGCACCAGAGTGGTATGGTAATCCTATTCTGGAGGTCATGTTACTTGACCATGGTGAAACTACGAACTATGAGGAAGCGATGATGAGCCCAGATTCCGCAAAATGGCTTGAAGCCATGAAATCTGAGATGGGATCCATGTATGAGAACAAAGTATGGACTTTGGTTGACTTGCCCGATGATCGGCAAGCCATCAAGAATAAATGGATCTTCAAGAAGAAGACTGACGCTAATGGTAATGTTAGTGTCTACAAAGCTCGACTAGTTGCGAAAGGTTTTCGACAAGTTCAAGGGGTTGACTACGATGAGACTTTCTCACCCGTAGCGATGCTTAAGTCTGTCCGAATCATGTTAGCAATTGCCGCATTTTATGATTATGAAATTTGGCAAATGGATGTCAAAACTGCAATCCTGACTGGATTTCTGGAAGAAGAGTTGTATATGATGCAACCAGAAGGTTTTGTCGGTCCAAAAGGTGCTAACAAAGTGTGCAAGCTCCAATGTTCCATTTATGGATTGGTGCAAGCCTCTCGGAGTTGGAATAAACGCTTTGATAGTTTGATCAAAGCATATGGTTTTATACAGACTTTTGGAGAAGCCTGTATTTACAAGAAAGTGAGTGGGAGCTCTGTAGCATTTCTAATATTATATGTGGACGGCATATGTTGATTGGAAATGATATAGAATTTCTGGATAGCATAAAAGGATACTTGAATAAAAAAAATTCAATGAAAGACCTCAGTGAAGCTGCTTATATATTGGGCATCAAGATCTATAGAGATAGATCAAGACGCTTAATTGGACTTTCACAAAGCACATACCTTGATAAAGTTTTGAAGAAGTTCAAAATGGATCAAGCAAAGAAAGGGTTCTTGCCTATGTTACAAGGTGTGAAGTTGAGTCAGACTCAATGCCCGACCACTGCAGAAGATAGAGATAAAATGAAAGATGTTCCCTATGCTTCAGCCATAGGCTCTATCATGTATGCAATATTGTGTACCAGACATGATATATGCCTAGCTATTAGCTTAGCAGGGAGGTACCAAAGTAATCCAGGAGTGGACACTGGACAGCGGTCAAGAACATCCTGAAATACCTGAAAAGGACTAAGGATATGTTTCTCGTTTATGGAGGTGACAAAGAGCTAGTCGTAACTGGTTACGTCGATGCAAGCTTTGACACTGATCCGGACGATTCTAAATCGCAAACCGGATACGTGTTTATATTGAACGGTGGAGCTGTCAGTTGGTGCAGTTCTAAACAAAGCGTCGTGGCGGGATCTACATGTGAAGTGGAGTACATAGCTGCTTCGGAAGCAGCAAATGAAGGAGTCTGGATGAAGGAGTTCATATCCGATCTAGGTGTCATACCTAGTGCATCGAGTCCAATGAAAATCTTTCGTGACAATACTGGTGCAATTGCCTTGGCAAAGGAATCCAGATTTCACAAGAGAACCAAGAACATCAAGAGACGCTTCAATTCCATCCGGGACCAAGTCCAGGTGGGAGACATAGAGATTTGCAAGATACGTACGGATCTGAATGTTGCAGACCCGTTGACTAAGCCTCTTCCACGAGCAAAACATGATCAGCACCAAGGCTTCATGGGTGTTAGAATCATTACTGTGTAATCTAGATTATTGACTCTAGTGCAAGTTGGAGACTAAAGGAAATATGCCCTAGAGACAATAATAAAGTTATTATTTATTTCCTCATATCATGATAAATGTTTATTATCATGCTAGAATTGTATTAGCCGGAAACATAATACATGTGTGAATACATAGACAAACATAGTGTCATTTGTATGCCTCTACTTGACTAGCTCGTCGATCAAAGATGGTTGAGTTTCCTAGCCATAGACATGAGTTGTCATTTGATTAACGGTATCACATCATTAAGAGAATGATGTGATTGACTTGACCCATTCCGTTAGCTTAGCACTTGATCGTTTAGTATGTTGCTATTGCTTTCTTCATGACTTATACATGTTCCTATGACTATGAGATTATGCAACTCCCGTTTACTGGAGGAACACTTTGTGTGCTACCAAACGTCACAATGTAACTGGGTGATTATAAAGGAGCTCTACAGGTGTCTCCGAAGGTACTTGTTGAGTTGATGTATTTCGAGATTAGGATTTGTCACTCCGATTGTCGGAGAGGTGTCTTTGGGCCCTCTCGGTAATGTACATCACTATAAGCCTTGCAAGCAATGTGACTAATGAGTTAGTTATAGGATGATGCATTACATAACGAGTAAAGAGACTTGCCGGTAATGAGATTGAACTTGGTATTGAGATACCGACGATCGAATCTCGGGCAAGTAACATACCGATGACAAAGGGAACAACATATGTTGTTATGTGGTTTGACTGATAAAGATCTGCGTAGAATATGTGGGAGCCAATATGAGCATCCAGGTTCCTCTATTAGTTATTGACCGGAGACATGTCTCGGTCATGTCCACATAGTTCTCGAACCCATAGGGTCTGCACGCTTAAAGTTTGGTGATGATAGGTATTATGAGTTTTTGTATTTTGATGTATCGAAGGTAGTTCGAAGTCCCAGATGTGATCACGGACATGACGAGGAGTCTCGAAATGGTCAAGACGTTAAGATTGATATATTGGAAGGTTACATTCGGACACCGAATGAGTTCTGGGGGTTATCGGATAAATACCGGAGAACCGGGAGGTTACCGGAACCTCCCAGGGGGTTATTGGGCCTCATGGGCCCATGTGGAGGAAGAGGAGAGGGGGCCAGCTAGGGGGGCGCGGCCCCCAAGCCCAAACCGAATTGGACTAGCCCCCCCCCTTTCCTTCTTCTTCTCCTCCCCTTCCTTCCCCTCTCCTACTTGGACTAGGAAAGAGGGGGGAATCCTACTTGGAGTAGGATTGCCCCCCTTGGGTGTGCCTCCTCCTCCTAGGCCGCCCCTCCTCCTCTCCCTCCTTTATATACGGGGGTAGGGGGCACCTATAGGCACACCAATTGATCATTGATCTCTTAGCCGTGTGCGGTGCCCCCCTCCACCATATTCCACCTCAGTAATATCGTAGCGGTGCTTAGGCGAAGCCCTGCGTCGGTAGCATCATCAACACCGTCATCACGCCCTTGTGCTGATGGAACTCTCCTGCAAAGCTCTACTGGATTGGAGTTCGTGGGACGTCATCGAGCTGAACGTGTGCCGAATTCGGAGGTGATGTACGTTCGGTACTTGGATCAGTCGGATCGTGAAGACGTACGACTACATCAACCGCGTTGTGCTAACGCTTCCGCTTTCGGTCTACGAGGGTACATGGACAACACTCTCCCCTCTCGTTGCTATGCATCACCATGATCTTGCATGTGCATAGGAATTTTTTTTGAAATTACTATGTTCCCCAACACAAAGAGCATGGGGTCTTCCATAGAATCTCTCTGTTGCAGAATAGTGGATAGAGCTCCAGTACCCATGCTGGGCTCTGGTCCAAGATGGGCCAGCTGGTCAGGCAGCATTACAGGTTGTTGTTGGGCTTGTACTTGGGCCAGACCAATAGGTTCAGCCTCAATATTCAAATCTGGTAGAGCCATGTGTTGAATACCTGGTAAGAGAGGTCCATTAGCAGAAGCAGCAGAGTTGAGACTGTTATCAGTTGGCATTTTAGACAAATTGGTGCTGCTGTTAGCCTCAATCACTTGGTTGTTCATATCCTCAAAAGGCTCCATGATGTCATTAAGAGCTAAAAATTCTCCTGCATGTAACTCTTGGTCAACTACTTCTGGCATAGCCCAATGCCCCAACCTGGCATTGGGTCCTGATCCTCCTCCATATCCATGTCATCATGGTCTTCGAACTCTTGTTCAGCAACATTAAGAGCCAACTGTAGATTGAGCTGAGGATTAGGGGCTGGATTCCATTGTTCATCAACTTCATGTTGTTGTAGGGGGACCAAGGAAATGATTATGCTGATTGGGATGGAAGTTGTCTTGCTGAGGGGCAGGATTTGGGTTGCCATTAGGTGCCACTGGGTCTTCATTAGCAGCTTCAGCACCCAAAATCTGGTGTTGCAAAATCACAATTGGGACAGTGAGTGAGCCAGTCTGAAAATCATAACCCTCGCCCATAACAATGCTGATAGGGATATCTCTGAGCTCCTCCACTCTGACCTTGACCATAAGATTAGCTCCGGTACTGCGTACTCTGTCCCACATTAGAAATTTTCCAAATTTGCTAACAACATTACTCAGTTCTTGTATATTCCTTTTGTCAAATGGATACCCACAGAGCAAGATCCATGCATCTCTATTTAGAACCAAACTTCTCCAGTTCAGAACTCTATCATGCTTTTGAAAAATAACATGGTCATCCGTGAAAAGATGTGGACTGTGGCTGACCATATCATCTCTATCAAATACACTATTGGAACTTGGCATACGCCTGACCAAACGGACATGGTTCGATCTCAGAGAAACCCGGTTGGTGGTCAGTGAGGAAATCTGTGAGTACCTCTCTGACAGTGTTGAACACCATCGGAAGATTCGGCATTGGAACGATCGTTGCAATCGCCCACTCCTCATGAGTGGCTGGCGCAGCTCCGGTGCTGACTCGAATCCTCGCTGGTCGACCAGCCACCTGAACACTCTGGTGGTTTGGAGGCGAGAAAGGAGTAGGGTCAAATGGGAATTCCGCCATGGTCGATGGAGAAGATGCAGAGTCAATCGCCGCCGAGGATAGAGGAGATGAGGCTGGGTTGGGTTGGACTCTGGTAGATTGAAGACAAAGCGATACCAAGTTAGGGAAGGAGCTGAGATTGTGGCAATCACCCCGGGACGCCTGCTGGAGAGAATTAAGTGATGTAACCTGGTTGGTGGGTTGAATGACCGCCTGATTAGTCACAATCGCGGGAACAGTGGCGGGTTGCCTCGAAAACGCAAGCGTCTGACTGGGCTGTGGGTTGTGCACTGGAGGGGGGGTTGGGCCTGGGCTGTGGGTTGTGGGTTGTGCACAAGAGGGGGTTGGGCCTGGGCTGTGAGTAACAGTCCCGAGCAATGTGGCCCCAACGCTTGCAAGCCCGACACTCAATCATATTAGTGCAGCTGGGCCGATTATGGCCCGAGAGAAGGCAGCGCACACAAAACAATTGGCCTGAACTTTGAATTGGAGAAGATCCCGCCCCATTGGTAGTAACTGCTCGAGTAATGCCATTAACTCCAATGCTATGATTGCGCTCCGATGATCTAGCCTGATCACGGAGGATCGGATCTGAGACCGGTGATCTACGGGCAGTGGGTGATGAATCTGAGTAGATCCTAGGAGATTGAAGAGCCTATGCATAAGATTTTCTCGGATGACGATGAAAAATGTGAGTCCGTTCATCTTCCTTTTCTTTGAGGTATTGATCTAATTCCCAACTGGAATTAGGACCAGCATTGCCCCAAAGGAGGAAGTTGATATTCAGAAGAGGTAAAGCAGCGTTTCCTCCTTTGATGATAGAAAACCCAACTTCTTTGGATGAAACCGAGAACTTGAACAACCAATTTTGAAGAAGCTTGACTTTAAAAAGTGAGGCTCTTCCTCCAAAGCAAGATAAGAGAATAGTGCTTACTGAATTTTCCATGAGCCGAATTTGTGATCGAGTGAACTCAGCAACCAGGAGGAACTCTTCCATATCTTTTCCTTCTTCATAGTTGATGGGGACTCCCCATTTACTCCAAACTTCAGCAGAAAAGTCTTGACCAATGTCAAAGTTGAGATCGGCAAGCGCCATGGTGAAGGACCGATGGTTAAGCGGTGGACGACGGAGCCGGGGAGTACTCCGGCGGGTTGGGATCAGGGGCTCAGTGGATGCCGGGGCCGGAGTGGCCACCGGCGGCAAGGAGGTGGGAGCGGCTAGGAGGAGGGAGCGATTAGGGCACCGTCAGTCCTCTATTGGCTGCTATAGATGAATGTAAAATTGTGAATTACTTGTGTACTATTTAATCTGCTTATTGGGTACCCAATGGGTATGGGTACGGGTAAAGTTTACCATGGGTATGGATATGGGTAGAATTTTGTACCCATTGACTAGACGGATATGGATATGGTATTGCTCTACCCGTCTCATACCGTACTCATTGTCATGCTTACGTCTGATGTGTGTGTGGTTTCGTTGGCAGCCTAGTCCTGCAGCCGTGACGAGCAGAGAGGCCGGTTAGTGCGTCGCGGGTCGTGCGGCAGTCTAGGTGGTGGAGATCGTGCGGCGGATGTGCGTCAGTTGGCGAGCTGCATGTACGCGCTGGTAGCCGAGTCATGTGATGCTTGCAGCAAGCAGTTAGCTGCATGTATGGATCGTGGAGTGCCTGTGGCTTGACACCCGGGCATCAGTTGCCCCGCCTACATGAAAAGCTGGGCTATAAAATGTACTCGGCTGTGAGGTCAGCACAGAGTAGCTAGGAGAGAAAAATGTAGTTTGTGTGTGTCCAGAGTACGAATGGCGTTCGTCGCCAGGGCGTATGTCGCCGTGTATATATTAGTTGAGTGGAACAGAAGCCAACATACAGACCGTTCGGCGGCCGGGGCGTTCATCGCCATAAGCAAGTGCCTTCTGTTCATCTTCTTCTACCTTTGTCCAGTGTTCATCGCCGGGAGCCCGCTCGGCGTGTGTCGCCGAGGAGGGTTGTTTGTCCCAACAGTCATGACAAACTCTTACTATTCCCTACGTTTCTGAATATAAGTCGTTTTAGATATTTCAATACGGACTACATACAGATGTATATAGACATACTTTATAGTATAGATTCGCTCGGCGTATGTAGTCTGCATTGAAATCTCTAAAAGACTTATATTTTGGAACGAAGGGAGTATTGTTTACTTGTTCAAGGTTTGTGTGTGTTCACTCAGTGATCAATGTTCATACTATTGTGATTGTAACTAACATATGATACCGATTGTATGTTGCCATCCAGAGTGTCAAAAATGAAGATATCGATCTTCTGTTGTATGCATCAGAAAATGTAGAAATGTCTCTCTTCTCAATTATCGATATACTTTGGCCTTCTAAATTAATCTTTACATACTTTCTCGAATTGTGAATAAAAAGAGCTTGCATATATAATGAAACTCTTAGTGATGATATCAATGCATATTCAAGCATCATCCCTATGCAATTATTTATAAAGCTAGAATGCTTCCCTTCGCATGCATAATATGAAGTATTTTCATTCTTTAGTTATTTGAACAATAAATTTCTTACTTCATCATTAGTGTCATCACCTCATCCTTGCATACCCCTCCTCTTCTCCTACAATCATGGCATGCATACTCTCCTTTGTTGCTCTGCACGTTGCAATTATCCGTGAGGCCTCATCAGCTAGCCTCTCTAGCGTAACAATCACTTTGTGATGGCTCCATCTATACACACATGATATTAGCAACACCAACGCACACATTTGCCTCCGATGTGTCCCCAGACATGGCAAACTTGGTGCGGCAGCGTGTCTGCGACGACTTCGACAACATCATCAGTTTCAATATCGGCACCCTCCTCGATGCATGTATCAATTTTGTCAAGGATGCATCCTTGTTTTTTTTTAAATCACCGGGGGGTGAGAGAGTCCTGGATTAGGGGGTCCTCGGACAGCCGGACTATATGCTTATGTCGGACTGTTGGACTATGAAGATACAAGATTGAAGACTTCGTCCCGTGTCCGGTTGGGACTCTCCTTTGCGTGGAAGGCAAGCTTGGCAATTTGGATATGTAGATTCCCTTCTCTGTAACCGACTCTGTGTAACCCTAGCCCCCTCCGGTGTCTATATAAACCGGAGGGTTTAGTCCGTAGGACAAGAGAACAATCATATCATAGGCTAGCTTCTAGGGTTAGCCTCTTCGATCTCGTGGTAGATCAATGTTGGAAATATGCCCTAGAGGCAATAATAAAAGTATTATTATTATATTTCCTTGTTCATGATAATTGTCTTTTATTCATGCTATAACTGTATTATCCGGAAATCGTAATACACGTGTGAATACATAGACCACAATATGTCCCTAGTGAGCCTCTAGTTGACTAGCTCGTTGTGATCAACAGATAGTCATGGTTTCCTGGCTATGGACATTGGATGTCGTTGATAACGGGATCACATCATTAGGAGAATGATGTGATGGACAAGACCCAATCCTAAGCATAGCACAAAGATCGTGTAGTTCGTTTGCTAGAGCTTTGCCAATGTCAAGTATCTCTTCCTTTGACCATGAGATCGTGTAACTCCTGGATACCGTAGGAGTGCTTTGAGTGTATCAAACGTCACAACATAACTGGGTGACTATAAAGGTGCACTACAGGTATCTCCGAAAGTATCTATTGTTTTATGCGGATCGAGACTGGGATTTGTCACTCCGTGTAAACGGAGAGGTATCTCTGGGCCCACTCGGTAGGACATCATCATATGCGCAATGTGACCAAGGAGTTGATCACGGGATGATGTGTTACGGAACGAGTAAAGAGACTTGCCGGTAACGAGATTGAACAAGGTATTGGATACCGACGATCGAATCTCGGGCAAGTGACATACCGATAGACAAAGGGAATTGAATACGGGATTGATTAAGTCCTTGACATCGTGGTTCATCCGATGAGATCATCGTGGAACATGTGGGAGCCAACATGGGTATCCAGATCCCGCTGTTGGTTATTGACCGGAGAACGTCTCGGTCATGTCTGCATGTCTCCCGAACCCGTAGGGTCTACACACTTAAGGTTCGATGACGCTAGGGTTATAAAGGAAGCTTGTATGTGGTTACCGAATGTTGTTCGGAGTCCCGGATGAGATCCCAGACGTCACGAGGAGTTCCGGAATGGTCCGGAGGTAAAGATTTATATATGGGAAGTCCTGTTTTGGTCACCGGAAAAGTTTCGGGCGATATCGGTATTGTACCGGGACCACCGGGAGGGTCCCGGGGTCCACCAAGTGGGGCCACCTGCCCCAGAAGGCTGTGTGGGCCAAGTGTGGGAGGGGACCAGCCCCTAGGAGGGCTGGTGCGCCCCCCACAAGGAGTCCAAGGCGCAAGAGAGAGTGGGAGGGGGCAAACCCTAGTCCAGATGGGCCTTAAGGCCCATATTGGTGCGCCTCCCTCTCCTCTCCCCCCTTGGCCGCCTCCCCTTTGCCATCTAGGGCTGGCCGCACCCCTTGGGGGTGGGAAACCCTAAAGGGGGCGCAGCCTCCCCTTCCCCTATATATATCGAGGCATGGGGCTGCCCATAACACGCGATTTGATCTCTCGTTGGTGCAGCCCTGTCCCTCTCCCTCCTCCTCTTCTCCCATGGTGCTTGGCGAAGCCCTGCAGGATTGCCACGCTCCTCCACCACCACCACGCCGTTGTGCTGCTGCTGGATGGAGTCTTCCTCAACCTCTCCCTCTCTCCTTGCTGGATCAAGGCGTGGGAGACATCGTCGAGCTGTACGTGTGTTGAACGCGGAGGTGCCGTCCGTTCGGCACTTGATCATCGGTGATCTGAATCACGACGAGTACGACTCCATCAACCCCGTTCACTTGAACGCTTCCGCTTAGCGATCTACAAGGGTATGTAGATGCACTCTCCTTCTACTCGTTGCTGGTCTCTCCATAGATAGATCTTGGTGACGCGTAGGAAAATTTTGAATTTCTGCTACGTTCCCCAACAGTGGCATCATGAGCTAGGTCTATTGCGTAGATTCTTTGCACGAGTAGAACACAAAGTAGTTGTGGGCGTTGATGTTGTTCAATATGCTTACCGTTACTAGTCCAATCTTGTTTCGACGGTATTGTGGGATGAAGCGGCCCGGACCGACCTTACACGTACTCTTACGTGAGACAGGTTCCACCGATTGACATGCACTTGGTGCATAAGGTGGCTAGCGGGTGCCAGTCTCTCCCACTTTAGTCGGAACAGATTCGATGAAAAGGGTCCTTATGAAGGGTAAATAGCAATTGGCATATCACGTTGTGGTATTGCGTAGGTAAGAAACGTTCTTGCTAGAAACCCATAGCAGCCACGTAAAACATGCAAACAACAATTAGAGGACGTCTAACTTGTTTTTGCAGGGTATGCTTTGTGATGTGATATGGCCAGAAGAATGTGATGAATGATATGTGATGTATGAGATTGATCATGTTCTTGTAATAGGATTCACGACTTGCATGTCGATGAGTATGACAACCGGCAGGAGCCATAGGAGTTGTCTTTATTTTTTGTATGACCTGCGTGTCATTGAAGAACGCCATGTAACTTACTTTACTTTATTGCTAAACGCGTTAGCCATAGAAGTAGAAGTAATAGTTGGCGAGGCAACTTCATGAAGACACGATGATGGAGATCATGATGATGGAGATCATGGTGTCATGCCGGTGACAAGATGATCATGGAGCCCCGAAGATGGAGATCAATGGAGCTATATGATATTGGCCATATCATGTCACAACTATATAATTGCATGTGATGTTTATTATGTTTATGCATCTTGTTTGCTTAGAACGACGGTAGTAAATAAGATGATCCCTTACAAAATTTCAAGAAGTGTTCTCCCCTAACTATGCACCGTTGCTACAGTTCGTCGCTTCTAAGCACCACGTGATGATCGGGTGTGATGGATTCTTACGTTCACATACAACGGGTGTAAGACAGTTTTACACAGCGAAAACACTTAGGGTTAACTTGACGAGCCTAGCATGTGCAGACATGGCCTCGGAACACGGAGACCGAAAGGTCGAGCATGAGTCGTATAGTAGATACGATCAACATGAAGATGTTCACCGATGATGACTAGTCCGTCTCACGTGATGATCGGACACGGCCTAGTTGACTCGGATCATGTAATCACTTAGATGACCAGAGGGATGTCTATCTGAGTGGGAGTTCATAAGATGAACTTAATTATCTTGAACATAGTCAAAAGACCTTTTGCAAATTATGTCGTAGCTCGCGCTTTAGTTCTACTGTTTTAGACATGTTCCTAGAGAAAATATAGTTGAAAGTTGATAGTAGCAACTATGCGGACAGTAGAAAGCTTATGTCCTTAATGCACTGCTCAGTGTGCTGAACCCCAAACGTCGTTTGTGGATGTTGCGAACATCGGACATACACGTTTTGATAACTACGTGATAGTTCAGTTAAACGGTTTAGAGTTGAGGCACTAAAGACGTTTTCGAAACGTCACGGAACATATGAGATGTTTCGAGGGCTGAAATTGGGATTTCAGGCTCGTGCCCACGTCAAGAGGTATGAGACCTCCGACGATTTTCTTAGCCTGCAAACTAAGGGAGAAAAGCTCAATCGTTGAGCTTGTGCTCAGATTGTCTGAGTGCAACAATCACTTGAATCGAGTAGGAGTTGATCTTCCAGATAAGATAGTGATGTTTCCCCAAAGTCATTGCCACCAAGCTGCTAGAGCTTCGTGATGAACTATAACATATCAGGGATAGATATGATGATCCTTGAAATATTCGTGATGTTTGACACCGCGAAAGTAGAAATCAAGAAGGAGCATCAATTGTTGATGGTTGGTGAAACCACTAGTTTCAAGAAGGGCAAGGGCAAGAAGGGATACTTCATGAAACGGCAATTCAGCTGCTGCTCTAGTGAAGAAACCCAAGGTTGAACCCAAACCCGAGACTAAGTGCTTCTGTAATAAAGGGAACAGCCACTGGAGCAGAATTACCCTAGATACTTGGTAGATGAGAAGGCTGGCAAGGTCGATAGAAGTATATTGGATATACATTGTGTTGATGTGTACTTTACTAGTACTCCTAGTAGCACCAGGGTATTAGATACCGGTTCGGTTGCTAAGTGTTAGTAACTCGAAATAAAAGCTAGGGAATAAACGGAGACTAGCTAAAGGTCAGCTGACGATATGTGTTGGAAATGTTTCCAATGTTGATATGATCAAGCATCGCACGCTCCCTCTACCATCGAGATTGGTGTTAAAACCTGAATAATTGTTATTTTGTGTTTGCGTAGAGCATAGACATGATTGGATTATGACTATTGCAATACGGTTATTCATTTAAGGAGTATAATGGTTACTCTATTTATTTGAATAATACCTTCAATGGTCTTGCACCTAAAATGAATGGTTTATTGAATCTCGATCGTAGTGATACACATTTTCATGCCAAAAGATATAAGATAGTAATGATAGTACCACTTACTTGTGGCACTGCCATGTAAGTCATATTGGTATAAAACGCATGAAGAAGCTCCATGTTGATGGATCTTTGGACTCACTCGTTTTTGAAAAGTTTGAGACATGCGAACCATGTCTATTGGTGTATATGCATGAAGAAACTCCATGCAGATGGATCGTTTGGACTCACTTGATTTTGAATCACTTGAGATATGCAAATCATACCACATGGGCAAGATGACTGAAAAGCCTCATTTTCAGTAAGATGGAACAAGATAGCAACTTGTTGGAAGTAACACATTTTGATGTGTGCAGTCCAATGAGTGCTGAGGCATGCAGTGAATATCGTTATGTTCTTACTTCACAGATGATTCGAGTAGATGTTGAGAATATTTACTTGATGAAACACAAGTCTGAATTATTGAATGGTTCAAGTAATTTCAGAGTGAAGTAGAAGATCATTGTGACAAGAGGATAAAATGTCTATGATATGATCATAGAGATGAATATCTGAGTTACGAGTTTTGGCACACAATTAAGACATTGTGGAAATTGTTTCGCAATTAATACCGCCTGGAACACCATAGAGTGATGGTGTGTCCGAACATCATAGTTGCACCCTATTGGATATGGTGCGTACCATGATGTCTCTTATCGAATTACCACTATCGTTCATGGGTTAGGCATTAGAGACAACCACATTCACTTTAAATAGGGCACCACGTAATTCCGTTGAGATGACACCGAAACCTAAGTTGTCGTTTCTTAAAGGTTTGGGGCTGCGACGCTTATGTGGAAAAATTTCAGGATTGATAAGCTCGAACCCAAAGCGGATAAAATGCATCTTCATAGGACACCCAAAACAGTTGGGTATACCTCCTGTCTCAGATCCGAAAGCAATATGAATTGTTTCTAGAATCGGGTCCTTTCTCGAGGAAAGGTTTCTCTCGAAAGAGTTGAGTGGGAGGATGGTGGAGACTTGATATGGTTATTGAACCATCACTTCAACCAGTGTGTATCAGGGCACAAGAAGTTGTTCATGTGGCACCTACACCAATTGAAGTAGAAGCTTATGATAATGATCATGAAGTTTCGGATCAAGTCACTGCCGTACCTCGTAGGGTGACAAGGATACGTACTACTTCAAAGTGGTACAGTAATCCTGTCTTGAAGGTCATGTTGCTAGACAACAATGAACCTACGAGCTATGGAGAAGCGACGGTGGGCCCAAATTCCAACAAATGGTTAGAAGCCATGAAATCCGAGATAGGATCCATGTATCAGAACAAAGCATGGACTTTGGTGGACTTGCCCGATGATCGGCAAGCCATTGAGATAAATGGATCTTTAAGAAGAAGACGAACGTGGACGGTAATGTCACCGTCCATGAAGCTCGACTTGTGGCGAAGAGTTTTTTCACAAGTTCAAGGAGTTGACTACGATGAGATTTTCTCATCCGTAGCGATGCTTAAAGTCCGTCGGATTCATGTTAGCATTAGCTGTATTTATGAAGTCTGGCAGATGGATGTCAAAACGAGTTTCCTTACCGGTTTTCGTGAGGAAAGGTTGTATGCAATACAATCAGAAAAGTTTTGTCGATCCTAAGGATGCTAAAAGGTATGCTAGCACCAGCGATCCTTCTAAGGACTGGAGTGAGCATCTCGGAGTTGGAATGTATGCTTTGATGATGATCAAAGATTTTGGGTTTGTACAAAGTTTATGAGAAACTTGTATTTCCAAAGAAGTGAGTGGGAGCACTATAGAATTTCTGATGAGTATATGTTGTTGACATATTGATGATCAGAAATGATGTAGAATTTCTAGAAAGCATATAGGGTTATTTGAAAAGTGTTTTTAAATGGAAAGCCTGGATTAAGCTACTTGAACATTGAGCATCAAGATCTATAAGGATAGATCAAAATGCTTAATAATACTTTCAAATGAGCACATACCTTGACATGATCTTGAAGGTGTTCAAGATGGACCAGTCAAAGAAGGAGTTCTTGCCTGAGTTGTAAGGTACGAAGTTAAGACTTAAAGCTCGACCACGGCAGAATAGAGAGAAAGGACGAAGGTCGTCCCCTATGCTTAAGACGTAGGCTCTTCAGTATGCTATGTTGTGTACCGCACCTGAAGTGTGCCTTGCCATGAGTCAGTCAAGGGGTACAAGAGTGATCCTAGAATGGCTCACAGGACAGCGGTCAAAGTTATCCTTAGTAACTAGTGGACTAAGGAATTTTCTCGATTATGGAGGTGGTAAAAGAGTTCGTCGTAAAGGTTACGACGATGCAAGCTTGACACCTATCCGGATAGCTCTGAGTAGAGAGACCGGATACATATAATGGAGCAATAATTTAGAATAGCTCCAAGTAGAACAGTTGTTTGGAATAGCTCCAAATAGAGCGTGGTAGCTGCATCTAGGAGATGACATAGAGATTTGTAAAGCACACACGGATCTGAAAGGTTCAGACCTGTTGACTAAAACCTCTCTCACAAGCAACATGATCAAACATAAAACTCATTGAGTGTTAATCACATAGTGATGTGAACTAGACTACTGACTCTAGTAAACTCTTGGGTATTAGTCACATGGCGATGTGACCTGTGAGTGTTAATCACATGGCGATGGCGATGTGAACTAGATTATTGACTCTAGTGCAAGTGGGAGACTGTTGGAAATATGCCCTAGAGGCAATAATAAAAGTATTATTATTATATTTCCTTGTTCATGATAATAGTCTTTTATTCATGCTATAACTGTATTATCCGGAAATCGTAATACACGTGTGAATACATAGACCACAATATGTCCCTAGTGAGCCTCTAGTTGACTAGCTCGTTGTGATCAACAGATAGTCATGGTTTCCTGGCTATGGACATTGGATGTCGTTGATAACGGGATCACATCATTAGGAGAATGATGTGATGGACAAGACCCAATCCTAAGCATAGCACAAAGATCGTGTAGTTCGTTTGCTAGAGCTTTGCCAATGTCAAGTATCTCTTCCTTTGACCATGAGATCGTGTAACTCCTGGATACCGTAGGAGTGCTTTGAGTGTATCAAACGTCACAATGTAACTGGGTGACTATAAAGGTGCACTACAGGTATCTCCGAAAGTATCTATTGTTTTATGCGGATCGAGACTGGGATTTGTCACTCCGTGTAAACGGAGAGGTATCTCTGGGCCCACTCGGTAGGACATCATCATATGCGCAATGTGACCAAGGAGTTGATCACGGGATGATGTGTTATGGAACGAGTAAAGTGACTTGCCGGTAACGAGATTGAACAAGGTATTGGATACCGACGATCGAATCTCGGGCAAGTAACATACCGATAGACAAAGGGAATTGAATACGGGATTGATTAAGTCCTTGACATCGTGGTTCATCCGATGAGATCATCGTGGAACATGTGGGAGCCATCATGGGTATCCAGATCCCGCTGTTGGTTATTGACCGGAGAACGTCTCGGTCATGTCTACATGTCTCCCGAACCCGTAGGGTCTACACACTTAAGGTTCGATGATGCTAGGGTTATAAAGGAAGCTTGTATGTGGTTACCGAATGTTGTTCGGAGTCCCGGATGAGATCCCAGACGTCACGAGGAGTTCCGGAATGGTCCGGAGGTAAAGATTTATATATGGGAAGTCCTGTTTTGGTCACCGGAAAAGTTTCGGGCGATATCGGTATTGTACCGGGACCACCGGGAGGGTCCCGGGGTCCACCAAGTGGGGCCACCTGCCCCAGAAGGCTGTGTGGGCCAAGTGTGGGAGGGGACCAGCCCCTAGGAGGGCTGGTGCGCCCCCCACAAGGAGTCCAAGGCGCAAGAGAGAGTGGGAGGGGGCAAACCCTAGTCCAGATGGGCCTTAAGGCCCATATTGGTGCGCCTCCCTCTCCTCTCCCCCCTTGGCCGCCTCCCCTTTGCCATCTAGGGCTGGCCGCACCCCTTGGGGGTGGGAAACCCTAAAGGGGGCGCAGCCTCCCCTTCCCCTATATATATTGAGGCATGGGGCTGCCCATAACACGCGATTTGATCTCTCGTTGGTGCAGCCCTGTCCCTCTCCCTCCTCCTCTTCTCCCATGGTGCTTGGCGAAGCCCTGCAGGATTGCCACGCTCCTCCACCACCACCACGCCGTTGTGCTGCTGCTGGATGGAGTGTTCCTCAACCTCTCCCTCTCTCCTTGCTGGATCAAGGCGTGGGAGACATCGTCGAGCTGTACGTGTGTTGAACGCGGAGGTGCCGTCCGTTCGGCACTTGATCATCGGTGATCTGAATCACGACGAGTACGACTCCATCAACCCCGTTCACTTGAACGCTTCCGCTTAGCGATCTACAAGGGTATGTAGATGCACTCTCCTTCTACTCGTTGCTGGTCTCTCCATAGATAGATCTTGGTGACGCGTAGGAAAATTTTGAATTTCTGCTACGTTCCCCAACAATCAACTCTTTTAATACTCATATCATCAAGATCAATCAAGCAGGAAGTAGGGTATTACCTCCATAGAGAGGGCCCAAACCTGGGTAAACATCATGTCCCCCGCCTCATGTTACCATTAGCCTTAGACGCATAGTTCGGGACCCCCTACCCGAGATCCGTCGGTTTTGACACCGACATTGGTGCTTACATTGAGAGCTCCACTGTGTCATCACCATAAGGCTTGATGGCTCCTTCAATCATCTTTAATGATGCGTCCAGGGTGAGGTCTTCCTCCCTAGACAAATCTTTGTATTCGGCGGCTTCGCACTGCGGGCCAACTCGCTTGGCCATGTGGAGCAGATCGATAGTTACGCCCCTGATATCTGTGGAGCAGGTCGGGTTTGGAAGCCTGAACTACACTGCCGACATCTGCGGAGATTTGATCTTCGACGGATTAGAGCCCATGATAGATACACCCTACAGTCACGATGAGCATGACCTAGATCTGCCATCGGACAGTGTTCAGGAGATCACACCTGAAGCTGCCCTGGCTTTAAATCCAGTGCAGATCGTGCCATCCGAGGACGGGAGGATGGACCCCGCCATGGAAGCCGCACACTCAACGGCGATAGAGGCAAACACAGATTTCACTTCCAATGAGGTCTGTGTCATCGGACCCTCGGACTCGTTTCCGGCCATAGGCTCCGAACCGCGTGCATCCGTGCCCATCGAATCTAACTGGGCACCAATCATGGAGTTCAGCTCCGCAGATATCTTTCAGCACTCGCCCTTGGGCGACGTGCTAAACTCATTAAAATCTCTCTCCTTGGCAGGAGACACTTGGCCGAACTATGTCCGGCTTGAGTAGGAAGTGGACGACGAAGGAATTCGTTACCCACCCACCACCCACTTAATAGCCACTGTCAACAACTTAACCGACATGCTTGATTTCGACTCCGAAGACATCGACGGTATGGACGAGGATGCCGGAGAAGAATAGGAACCACCGCCCAAAAGGCGCTGGACAGCCACCTCATCATATGACATATATATGGTGGACACACCCAAAGAAAACAATGGCGAGGATCAAAAGGATGCAACAGAGGGTAATCCTCTCGAGAAGCAGCCGAAGCGCCGACGTCAATGGCGCCGCTCTAAACCATGCCAGGGTAGAAACAGCGATACCGGCACAAGAGATAATAGCACTCCAGATGATGTCAAAGACGAAAACAATCCCGCCCAGCCAAGCTTCGAACAGGCCGGACGGGAGGATGGGCAAGCTAGCCCCGATGGACAGGCCACGAACGAAGACTTGGAGGATGACAATTACATGCCCCTCTCCGAAGACGTGGTGAGCCTCGGCGACGAAGAATTTACCATGCCTGAGGATCCCGTCGAGCAGGAGCGCTTCAAGCGCCGGTTTATAGCCACTACAAAGAGCCTGAAGAAAAAATAGCAGCAGCTTCAAGCTGATCAAGATCTGCTCACTGATAGATGGATTGAGGTCCTAGGGGCCAAGGAATACGAACTTGAGCGCCCAACCAAAAGTTACCTGAGGTGCAGGTTGTTACCTCAATTCGAGGACAAGGAACTAGAGCCTATACTACCAGCGCAGGATGCGGCTGACCGACCACCTCGTGGCTGAGACAAAGCGGCTTATCAGTCCGAACACCAGCCCGCACCCCGTCGCCGAACAAATAAAAACACGAAGGTCCGGGGCTACACGCATGACCTGCGAGACGAATTGGAAAACAAAGCAGGACAGTCAAGATCGATCTCTGGATCGCGGGGGTGCGCCCCAACGCGTGAAGATGACCGCCACGCCGGATATACTAAATACAAATCCATCCGGGCCGAATACAACAGACCAGATCCGAACTGCATCGTGATGTAGCCCGACATAGAGGCACCGCACACCCCCTGTGCTTCACTGATGAAGTAATGGAGCATAAATTCCCAGAAGGGTTTAAACCCGTGAACATCGAACCATATGATGGGACAACAGACCCCGCGGTATGGATCGAAGATTTCCTTCTCCACATTCACATGGCCCGCGGAGATGGTCTACATGCCATCAAGTATCTCCCACTAAAACTCAAGGGACCAGCTCAGCACTGGCTGAATAGTGTGCTGGGAAACTCCATTGGCAGTTGGGAGAACCTGGAAGACGCATTCCTTGACAACTTTCAAGGCACTTATGTGCGACCACCCGACGCTGACGACTTAAGTCACATAACCCAACAGCCCGGAGAGTCAGCCAGGAAATTCTAGACTCAGTTCTTAACTAAAAAGAACCAAATCGTTGACTGTCCGGATGCCAAAGCCCTAGCGGCCTTTATGCATAACATCCATGAAGAGTGGCTTGCCTGACACCTCGGCCAAGAGAAGCCGAAGTCCATGGCAGCCCTTACGACACTCATGAACCGCTTTTGTGCTGGCGAGGATAGCTGGTTGGCTCGTAGCAGCAGCACATCAACAAAATCCTGGCACTTCAGACGCCAGAGATAACAACGGCAAGCCCCGGCGCAACAGACACAACCGTCGCAATAATGGCGATAATGCTGAAGACACGGCCGTCAATGCCGGATTCAGTGGCTCCAAGTCCAGTCAACGGAAAAAGCCATTTAAAAGAAACAATCCGGACCCGTCCAGTCTGGACCGCATACTCGATCGCTCATGTCAAATCCACGGCACCCCCGATAAACCAGCCAACCACACCAACAGAGAATGTTGGGTATTTAAACAGGCCGGCAAACTAAATGCCGAAAACACGGAAAAGGGGTCTCATAGTGATGACAACGAGGAGCCCCGGCCATCGAACATAGGGGGACAGAAGAAATTTCCTCCCCAAGTAAAATCGGTAAATATGATATACGCCACCCATATTCCCAAGCAGGAGCGGAAGCACGCACTAAGGGGCGTCTACGCGATGAAGCCAGTCGTACCAAAGTTCAACCCATGGTCTTCCTGTCCGATCACCTTTGATCGCAGGGACCATCCGACCAGTATTCGTCGTGGCGGCTCAGTCGCACTGGTCCTTGACCCTATCATTGACGGATTCCACCTCACACAAGTCCTCATGGACGGTGGCAGCAGCCTGAACCTGCTTTATCAGGATACAGTGCGCAAAATGGGTATCGATCCCTCAAGGATCAAACCCACCAAAACCACCTTCAAAGGTGTCATACCAGGTGTAGAGGCATGTTGTACAAGCTCAATCACACTAGAAGTGGTCTTCGGATCCCCGGACAACTTCCAAAGCGAGGAGTTAATCTTTGATATCGTCCCCTTCTGTAGTGGTTATCACGCACTGCTTGGACGAACCGCATTCGCTCGATTCAATGCGGTGCCACACTATGCCTACCTCAAGCTCAAGATGCCCGGACCTCGCGGTGTTATAACAGTCAACAGAAATACAGAGCGCTCCCTCCATATGGAGGAACACACCGCGGCCCTTGCAGTAGAAGTACAGAGCAGCCTCCTTAGGCAGACCCTCAATTCGGCAATAAAACCCCCGGACACCGTGAAGCGAGTCTGAACCACTCTGCAACAGGATCGTCCGGCCCGTATAGAGCTCACCTAGCAATTCAGCCTCCGTCCTAGTCCCAATCAAGCGGTAAAGTTCGTACTGTGCGTACATAATTACGCACTTAAAATACCAAGGGCACAGACGGAGGCACAGCTAGACCGTGGTCCACAATGTGGCTCAACCTCCCCGGGATCTGCATACCTTCACCTTTTTCTTTCTTTCAGGTTCTTCTCTTCTTGAGGCTCTCCCGATAACCTGATCATCGAACCCATCACGGGACGGATACACCAAGGAAGCAAGGAGCTTTGATGTACAAGGGAATCCCTAGGTGGTCTCTGCTACCGATCGCTATACCTGTTTTACATACCCACACGCAGCTCGCTCTTGGTAAGGGCATGTCAAATATCCCTATTTGCTTATCGCACTACTTGTATACATATGCCTTGACATATCATCCAAATAACAATGGATAATAATTTACAGTGTCAGCTTATTACTTCATTTCTTTTTTTCCTTGACTATTTATTTATTACAAATTGCACCCGTACATTCTGGTACGTTCAGTTCGCCAGGGGCTTCAGTGTACCCCATAACACGGCAAGAAAGTCCGATCACTTCTGACAGTGCGGCACCCCGAACTTATAACATTATATGCACCAGCTCTGAATCATGTCTTGGGTCAATGTTGGGTTGCCCGGCTCCTGTGCTTGCTACCCTATGTTCCGCTATATCGGGTAGGGTAGTAAAGGGAGAACTATTGCGATTGTGTCCCGGTTCTTCCGGACGAGCACCTCAGTAGAGAAAGCCGAAAACTGACTGTCATGATGCGGCGAGAGTTGGTCGCTGTTCGAGAGGTTTCAAATCCTTAAAGATTTTTTCCGCTTTATGCGAGGAATAGGTCTTTGTTCGATTTAGGCGTGTATAGCGCCCCAAGTTCGGCCTTCTGAATACCAGGGGCTACACCAAAATTTAAAATTATAGAACTTATATGGCTAAGTGAGGGTGATAAAGCTATATAGTCCGATTGCCTTGTTCGTTGCGCTAGACACCTCCTTAAAGGACCAAAAACTTGGATAAAGAGTGTTTAGATTTATCCCGAACAACCCTATACTAGTTACATGGGGGCAGAAGCCGACGACTGGCCAACTCTTAGATTCTATAAACGGCCGCACAGGAGGTAAAATTTTAAATCAACAAGCATTATATTGCGCAAATGAACTTGTTTCATATTACAGGATAAAATGAATGTATTCATTCAAAGATTACATCCTTGGTACATTGCTCCGCCACAAGGCGGGAGCCCTTCAGGACACTGTCATAATAATTTTCGGGTCGGCGGTGCTCCTTGCCCTTTGGTGGCCCCTTGGTCATCAGCGTCGTGGCGTCCATCTTCGCCCAATGCATCTGTACACTGGCAAAGGCCATCCGCGCACCTTCAATGCAAACCGACCACTTTATGACTTAAAGTCGTGGGCAGGCACTCACAAGACGCTTCACGAGACCGAAGTAGCTGCTGGGCATAGGCTCGGCAGGCCATAGCCGGACTATGAGGTCCTTCATGGCCAGTTCGGTTGCCTTGTGCAGCTCGACCAGTTGCTTCAGCTGGTCGCTCAAGGGCATCGGATGTTCTGTCCCAAGATATTGAGACCATAACAACTTCTTCGTTGAGCTCCCTTCTTCGGCTCAGTAGAACTCTGCGGCATCTGATATGCTGCGCGGTAGATCCGCAAACGTTCCTGGAGAACTCCAAATTCGGGTAAGTAAAAGGAAAGTCTCCTTCACGTGCTTGCTTTGCATAACAAATGCCTTACCTGCCGCAATCTTCTTGGCCGCCTGGATCTCCTGGAGGGCCTTCTGGGCTTCGGCTCTAGCGTCTTGTGTGCTCTAGAGGGCCTTGGCAAGCTTGGACTCTTGAGTCTTAGAGTCACGCTCCAAGGACTCGTACTTCTGGACGAAATCCTGGAGCTCTTGCTAGACCTCGCTGACCCGGGCCTCTTTCTTCTCGCATGCGGCATGTTCCTTGGCCGCTTTGTCTTCGGCCTCGGCCAGCGCCTTCTTAAGGGCCGCCACTTCGGTCATGGCCCCTATCACAGTTCATGACGCTTCTATCAGCAGAAACCATTTATCCTTTATAAGTATACAGGAAGGGTATTGCGTACCTTGACTTTCCTCTAGTTGCCTCTTCACGAGGACGAGCTCTCCCTCGGTCCGCTCCAGGTCCTGCTTTAGTCCAGAGACCTCCACAGTATGAGTGGCAGCGGCCAGCAGCGACGCCTGCTTATTCACATAGACATCTTATGTTAGACTCCTGCGAATATTATTTGATCCTCTGTTCGGCTTTTCGTTCCGAACACCAAACAGAGCATCAGGGGCTACTGTCTGCACTGTGATATTCTCTCACAATTTTATTACTTACCTCAAAGCCTGTTAGAAGGCTAGCGCAGGCTTCGGTCAATCCGCTTTTGGCGGACCGGACCTTCTCAATCACCGTACTCATAAGAGTACGATATTCGGTGCCTCTGGATGGACAGAGGTCATCGGTACAGGCGGATCGCCCTCCTTAGGGAGAGGCTGCCTGCCTGAATCCGAAACCACTTCGGTTTCCAGAGACATATTCGGCTGGGGGCCAAACTGGCTGCGGCCTCCATTATCGGAGTCCATGGGGGTCTTCCCCCCCCCCCCATGTGCCCGGCGACTGGGATTTCGCTTGGGGGCGTCTCCGAAACTGTCTCCCCTTGGCCTGGTATCCTTCAAGACAACACCTCAGTGTCGTCCGCGGCCCTGGGGGAGGAGGCTGTCGGAAGTGAATCACTGTTCATCGCCGACGGGTCCAGCGATCCCTCCGAAGATGAGGATATCTCGATGTTGGACTTGGCCGGACTGCAGGTTCATGTCTGACACGTTAAGAAGCAATAAAGCAAACATACCAGAAATACTATTGTGTCCGGATACTTACGACTTAGCCAGGGGCTTGACCCTGGGTTCCCACTCCTCGCCGCTGTTGGTGGCTGCGGTAGAGTGGTCCCGAAGGAAGGTTTTTCCCTTCTTGGACACCTCGGCCTCCCCATGCGTGGAAGCCTTCCTCTTCTTTGTCCCCCCAGTAGGGGGGATGGATTTCCTCCTCCTCGTCGTCTTCAGCGGAGGAGTGCATCTCGGTGTCTTCGGACGTCATGTCCGGTGCAACCTTGCGCCGGAGACCATCTCTGGTCCCCGCGACCGTCTTCTTGGCCTTCTTCTCCAGCACCTCATAGTGCGCCGGAAACAGCATCTTCGTTAGAAGAAGCGATTCTGGATCTTCAGGTAGCGGAGCCGGACAGTCAATCTGCTCCACTATCGCTACCGAGGCATGTAAGATGGGCATGGAGGCTTAGATTCCTCCCGCGGATGTGCTAGTAAAAGGCATATCTTGCGAATATGAAAACTTACCGGATTGGCTCGGCGTTTTGCGCTGAGCCCGCGATCTTCAATTGTGGGCGGTGGTACCTCGTTGGCCTTGAAGAGCACCTTCCAGGCATTTTCGTGTGTCGTGCCGAAGAGCTATCGCAGTGTCTGGTGTTCGGCCGGGTCGAACTCCCACAGATTGCAAATCTGTCTCTGACACAGAAGAATACGGCGGAGGAGCATAACTTGGACCACGTTGATGAGCTTGATTTTCTTGCTTATCATATTTTGGACGCATGTCTGAAGTCCGGTCAGTTCTTCCGCTGAGCCCCAGGCTACGCCCTTCTCTTGCCAGGAGTTGAGCCGCATGGGGACGCCGTATTGGAATTCATGGATCGCCGCCCAGTTGGCGTCACGCGGCTGGGTGATGTAGAACCACCCTGATTGCCACCCCTTCATAGTCTCCACAAAGGAGCCTTCGGGCCAGGTGACATTGGGCATCTTGCCAACCATGGCGCCTTCGCACTCCGCTTGTTGGTCGCTCACCACCTTTGGCTTCACGTTGAAGGTCTTCAGCCATAGGCCGAAGTGGGGCGTGATGCGGAGGAAGGCCTCGCACACGACGATAAACGCTGAGATGTTGAGGATGGAGTTGGGGGCCAAATCATGGAAGTCCAGCCCGTAGTAGAACATTAGTCCGCGGACGAACGGGTGGAGGGGGAATCCCAGCCGGCAGACAAAGTGAGAGACGAATACTACCCTTTCCTGGGGTTTCGGGGTAGGGATGATCTGCCCTTTGGCCAGAAGCTGATGCGCAATGTCTATGGACAAGTATCTGGGCTCCCGAAGCTTCTTGAGTCCTCCGTCATAACGGAGGAGGCCATCCACTTGCCTCCCGCTCCGGACATGTTCGGAATGTTTTTGCGGAGAAGGTGAAAGCTTGGGCGTTGGAGCTCGAGAGTGGATGAGCAGAGGAAGAAGAAGGCGTGGGTGAAAAAAAGGGGAATCCTTGTCTCCTTATAAAGGCAGCAGGGGTCATGCGCCTCCCCACTTGCCCTAGAAACTCGCTTATTCCCCAAGCGCCGTGCAAATGGCGTGGTTGGGTTACCCACACCCGTATTGATGAGAATCCTGTGATAAGGGGACACGATCTCTGCTTCAACAAGACGTGCCAATAAAACCGCCTCGCAAGTAGCAGGTTGAGAAAACGGTTCGAATAATGACCGGGCCGTAGCGTGATGTCATGGTATGGAAAAGTTGTCAGCAGATTAGACTCGTGGAAAATTGTACTCTCTATGATGGTATGTGGAATTTGTTTTGCAGAGCCGGACACGATTCTTGTGTTCAAGATCTACTTTGGAGTATTCGGAGAAGGAACCCGCCTTGCAATGCCGAAGACAATCTGCGCACCAGACTCATCGTCATTGAAGCCTGGTTCAGGGGCTACTGAGGGAGTCCTGGATTAGGGGGTCCTCGGACAGCCATACTATATGCTTATGCCGGAATGTTGGACTATGAAGATACAAGATTGAAGACTTTGTCCCGTGTCCGGGTGGGACTCTCCTTTGCGTGGAAGGCAAGCTTGGCAATTCAGATATGTAGATTCCCTTCTCTGTAACCGACTCTGTGTAACCCTAGCCCCCTCCAGTGTCTATATAAACTGGAGGGTTTAGTCCATAGGACAAGAGAACAATCATATCATAGGCTAGCTTCTAGGGTTAGCCTCTTCGATCTCGTGGTAGATCAACTCTTGTAATACTCATATCATCAAGATCAATCAAGCATGAAGTAGGGTATTACCTCCATAGAGAGGGCCCGAACCTGGGGAAACATCATGTCCCCCGCCTCCTGTTACCATTAGCCTTAGACGCACAGTTCGGGACCCCCTACCCGAGATCTGCCGGTTTTGACACCGACAGGGGAGCTCCCCGCCTGAATATATTTCTCAAGTTTGCAATCCATCATTCGACTGATTACAAAGGGGAATTACATAAGCACGTGTAGACGTGAGGACAGGTAAGAACGCCACGAGTAGGTGGCCTGTTTTTCTTCTAGCTTCTTCATCGGATGAGTCCAGAGCATAAGATCTTGAATAATGATTTTGAGGGTGGTGATGCTATGAAGATTCTGTTGCCTGAATGTCATGGCATTCCTGGAATCCCAGATCTTCCAAAGGATGATTAGCAACATGGAGTGCCAAATGCGGGGATCAGCTGCTGGAAGGTGGCATTCCCATAGGTCGACAATGCAACTGGAGGGTGGATGGGTGCCAAGCTTGTGCCATATATGTTGCGCAAGAGGACAGATGATGAATATATAAGCGGTGTCTTCCCCATCATAACCACATCTTGGACATAGGGCATCAGAGACAATGTTCTTGCGTACCAGATTTGCTTTAGAGTTTAGCCGCCCGCGGAAAAGCAGCCAAGCAAACATTGTGCCATATATGCTGCGCAAGAGGACAGATGATGAATATATAAGTGGTGTCTTCCCCATCATAACCACATCTTGGACGTAGGGCATCAGAGACAATGTTCTTGTGTAGTAGATTTGCTTTAGAGTTTAGTCGCCCGCGGAAAAGCAGCCAAGCAAACAATTTCACCCTATTTGGAACACGCGATGACCAGATGGGCGTGGAGTGAACGTCAGGAGAGTCCTCACTCATAGTGAGCGCGTACGCCGCCTTGGTGGAGAAAGGTACGCCGCCTGTTAGGAATCGTTCATCTGGCTAGAGAGATGGCTGGAAGTCCTGCAACAAAGACAACAAAGAGCAAAACTCGGACGCAACATTAGGTGTTAGGCGAGTCCACAGGAAAGATTCTAAACCTTGGTTCAAAACAGCAGCCACACAAGCAAGAGGGAGAGTGGTGTGGGAGAATAAGTAGGGGAAAAGATCTGCTAATGGTTGCTGATTAAGACATTTGTCTAACTAGAAGTAGGTGTTTGTTCCTGAGTTCATAAGAACAAAGGAGATGGGGTGGAGAAAGGGTAGTTGTTGGTTTATGGTTCTGCAAAGGAAGGACTGATTGTTTTGCGGATTGATAAGTGCGTTAGGGTGTTGAAGAGTAAGCCAGTCAAGCCATGGCGAGGGTTGTGGTAGAAGCACTTTAGCGGCAAATTTCATGAGAAGGCAGCGATTTTGTTGTGCAAGATTTTTCAGCCCTAGACCACCAAACTTCTTAGGTTTACATACGTTTTCCCAAGCAACTAGGCAGTCCGCTCCCATACAAGTTTCTTCAGCGGCCCAAAAGAAAGCACGGCGGATCGAATCCAAGGTTTCCAGGACACTTTTGGGTATGAGAAAGACTGACATAAAATAAACCAAGATGGAGTCAATAACAGCAGAGAGTAGAACTAGTCGATCGCCTTTGGAGAGAAGCTTGGCTCACCAACTGGAGAGGGATTTTTTGTATTTCTCAATGATAGGTAGGAAGGCATTGGCCGGAGGGCGAGTGGGTGCCAGAGGTAGTCCTAGGTAAATCTATGAGAAGGAAGAGATTGGGCATTGAAGCATGGAGGCAATGGTGGAGGCGAGATCAGGAGAAACAGGCAATGGAACAAACGTGGTTTTAGAGAAGTTGAGATTGAGGCTAGTGGCAAGCGCAAAGTCGTCAAGAATGCCTTTTAGTTGTTGAGCTGCCAGAGCAGAAGCTTTGGCAATGATTAGCGTATCATCGGCGTACTGGAGGACAGTGGGCCGAAGGTTGGTGAGGGAGTCCTGGATTAGGGGGTCCTCGGACAGCCGGACTATATGCTTATGCCGGACTGTTAGACTATGAAGATACAAGATTGAAGACTTTGTCCCGTGTCCGGGTGGGACTCTCCTTTGCAAGGAAGGCAAGCTTGGCAATTCGGATATGTAGATTCCCTTCTCTGTAACCGACTCTGTGTACCCCTAGCCCCCTCCGGTGTCTATATAAACCGGAGGGTTTAGTCCGTAGGACAAGAGAACAATCATATCATACGCTAGCTTCTAGGGTTAGCCTCTTCGATCTCGTGGTAGATCAACTCTTGTAATACTCATATCATCAAGATCAATCAAGCAGGAGGTAGGGTATTACCTCCATAGAGAGGGCCCAAACCTGGGTAAACATCGTGTCCCCCGCCTCCTGTTACCATTAGCCTTAGACGACCCCTTACCCGAGATCCGCCGGTTTTGACACCGACATTGGTGCTTTCATTGAGAGTTCCACTGTGTCGTCACCATAAGGCTTGTTGGCCCCTTCAATCATCTACAATGATGTGGTCCAGGGTGAGGTTTTCCTCCTCGGACAGATCTTCATATTCAGCGGCTTCGCACTGCGGGCCAACTCGCTTGGCCATGTGGAGTAGATCGATAGCTACGCCCCTGGCCATCAGGTCAGGTTTGGAAGCCTGAACTACATTGCCGACATCCGCGGAGATTTGATCTTCGACGGATTCAAGCCCATGACAGATACACCCTACAGTCACGATGAGCATGACCTAGATCTGCCATCGGATGGTGTTCAGGAGATCACACCTGCAGCTGCCCTGGCTTTAAATCCAGTACAGATCATGCCATCCGAGGATGGGAGGATGGACCCCGCTACGGAAGCCGCACACTCAATGGCGATAGAGCCGAACACATATTTCACTTCCAATGAGGTCTGTGTCATCGGACCCTCGGACTCGTTTCCGGCCATATGCTCCGAACCGCGTGCATCCGTGCCCATCGGATCTAACTGGGCACCGATCATGGAGTTCAGCTCCGCGGATATCTTTCAGCACTCGCCCTTGGGCGATGTGCTAAACTCATTAAAATCTCTCTTCTTGGCAGGAGACTCTTGGCCTAACTATGTCCGGCTTGAGTGGGAAGCGGACGACGAAGGAATTCGTTACCCACCCTCCACCCACTTAATAGCCACTATCGACGACTTAACCGACAGGCTTGATTTCGACTCTGAAGACATTGACGGTATGGACGACGATGCCGGAGAAGAACAGGAACCACCGCCCATAGGATGCTGGACAGCTACCTCATCGTACGACATATATATGGTGGACACACCCAAAGAAAACAATGGCGAGGACCAGAAGGATGCAACGAGTCCTGAGAAGCAGCCAAAGCACCGACGTCAGCGGCGCCGCTCTAAACCCCCGCCATAGCAAAAACAGTGATACCGGTACAAGAAAGAATAACACCTCGGACGATGCCGAAGATAACGAAGACCCCGCAGACCCAGCAATGGAGCAGGACGAGCAAGGAGGCGGCGAACACAGTCCGGGGCCGCTGTCCGATCACAGCGATGTCGAAGACAAAACTTATAAATCTGTCTCCGGAGAGGAAAACAGTCCAGACGACGATGCACGCATCATCCCAAAAAACACTTGGAACAAGAGCACCTCCACAAGAGACTTATTGCCACCATGAGGAGCTTGAAGAAGCAGAAGCAACGGATTAAAGCCGCGCAGGAAACGCTCAACCACAGATGGAACGAAGTGCTCGACACTGAGGAAAGATACGGTGGTGATCGCCAAACAACGAGCTACCCAAAACGTAAGATGCTGCCTGAATTTGACGACGAGGCTATCGCGCCCTTTCCGCCGAAAAACAGTACGGCCTATCTGCCAGACTGGCCACCACGCGGCCGAGACAAAGCGGCTAATGATGTGGCACACATATCAGAACCCCACAAAGGAAGGGAGGTCACAGCCAAGTACCAGAAACACGATTTACGTGAGCACCTGGACAAAAGAGCTTGCATAACCAGGTCCATCTATGGATCTATGAAATGTGTTCCTATACAGGATCACGGCCACCAAACCGACTATATTGATCGAGTACCATCTCGGAATAAACACCAAACACTATAGCCGTCGGACCCATGCCACGACAAAGCCAAATACAGGGGCGCCACACACCCCCTGTGCTTCACTGATGAGGTGCTACATCATGAATTTCCATAGGGATTTAAACCCGTAAACATCGAGGCATACGACGGAACGACATACCCTACGGTCTAGATTGAGGACTTTATTCTTCACATCCATATGGCTCGCGGAGACGATCTCCACGCCATCAAATACCTGCCCCTCAAGTTGAAAGGACCAGCTCGGCACTTGTTGAAAAGCCTCCCTGAAAATTCCATTGGAAGCTGGGAGGAACTCGAGGATGCTTTCAGGGCTAATTTTCAAGGGACCTATGTTCGACCTCCGGATGTAGACAATTTAAGTCACATAATCCAACAACCCGGAGAGTCAGCCCGTAAACTTTGGAACAGATTTCTCACCAAGAAGAACCAAATCATCGACTGTCCGGATGCTGAAGCCCTAGCAGCTTTCAAACACAGTATCCGGGACAAATGGCTTGCCAGACACCTCGGCCAAGAAAAGCCAAGGACAGTGGCAACCCTAACAACTCTTATGACCCGCTTTTGCACGGGCGAGGATAGTTGGTTGGCCCGCAGCAGCACCAGCGATCCAGGCACATCTGAAATCAGGGATGGCAATGGAAAACCACCACGCAATAAAAATAAACATCGAAATAATGACAACAGCCCAGACAATACAGCGGTAAACACCAGATTCAGGGGCTCTAGACCCGGTCAACAGAAAAAATCCATATAAAGGCAGCAGAGATGGTCCGTCCCCTAAATAAAATCCTAGACAGGTCCTGTCAGATTCATGGCACCCCAAGAAACCTATGAATCACACCAACAGAGAATGTTGGGTCTTCAAGTAGGCCGGCAAGCTAAACGCCGAACACAAAGGGAAGGAGCCGCTAAGTGAAGATGAGGACGAACCTCGCCAGCCGAACACTGGGGAATAGAAAAAATTTCCACCGGAGGTCAAAACAGTGAACATGATTTATGCCACCCACATCCCAAAGAGGAAGTGCAAACGAGCACTCCGAGACGTATATGTTGTAGAACCCGTCGCTCCCAAATTCAACCCATGGTCGGCCTGCCCAATCACTTTCGATCGCAGGGATCATCCGACTAGTATCCTTCATGGGGGTTCGGCTGCCTTGGTGCTCGACCCAATGATCGATGGATACCATCTCACCCGAGTCCTAATGGACGGGGTAGTAGCCTTAATCTAATATATCAGGACACTGTCTGCAAGATAGGGATAGACCCGTCAAGAATCAACCAAAGCAGTACTACCTTTAAAGGAGCAATACCAGGCATAGAGGCCCGCTGCACGGGCTCTTTAACGTTGGAGGTTGTATTCGGTTCTCCCGACAACTTTCAAAGCGAAGAACTAATCTTTGACATTGCTCCGTTCCGAAGCGACTATCATGCACTAATCGGAAGAACGGCCTTCGCTCATTTCAATGCAGTACCGCATTACGCTTATCTCAAACTCAAGATGCCCGGTCCACGTGGCGTCATCACAATCAGCGGAAACACAAAGCGTTCTCTTCGTACGGAAGAATATGTGACGGCTCTAGCAGCTGAATCATGGAATGGCCTTTCCAACCCAAGCAACTCATTGGTCTTTGAGACCACGGACACGGCTAGACGTGTTCGGTGCACACCTAGTTGTAGCAGCCCAGATAAACCTGAACATGATTAACGGCTATGCCCCCATACATGGTGTGGGGGGCTGCCTGCATGTAAAGGGTCCATAGTTCGGCTTGACCCTATTTACACTCAAGAGATTGAATTTTCACGGTTCATTAAGATCAACCGACTTTACGCACGATCACACCAGATTCTTTCACCTGGGTATTTCTTTTTATACAGATGACCATCGTGCTATACCCTTCAAGGATACGGCACAAGGGAGACAAAGGCGCAGACGTGCAGTAGGGCCCTGTTCAAAGGTTTCTTTTTAGATTAAGACCCTGTGTAAACCTTTTTATTGTGTATTGTTGTCTCACCCCCTCCTGGCACTTAAAATGACCAAGAGGGATACCGGTGTTCTTGGCGAACTTATGATTTGTCGTTCTAGAATAGACGTTACAGAGGCAGCAACCAGCGTGTTTTCGAGATCTATGCTCTCACCACAGGCGCTCTTTCGTCACGCCGGATTGATGCACGTACCTTGAAATTCAGGGCTCATTATTGAGGGTTGTATTCAACCTAGTATATGTTGTAAAGTCCGAATACCTTTGCGAGTGTTCGGCGTCGCGAGTTTGGCCTTATATGCATCAGCTCCGAATCATGTCTTTGGTCAATAGTTGGGTTTGCCCGGCTCCCGCGTTTTGCTACCTTACGTTCCCTCTATCGGCTAAGGTGGCACAGGGAGAACTACCGCGATTGTGCCTTGGTTCATCCGGATGAGCACCTTTGTAGAGAAAGCCGAAAATTGACTGTCATGATAAAGCGAGAGACTGGTCAACCACTCGATGACTTAGTGGAATCTTCGTGATTCCTCCACATTAATGAAGGACCGGTTTCCCGGTCACGTATGTAAACGCACTATATTCGGATAAACGCGGACATACCAGGGGCTATATATTAGCCCCACCGTCAAACTCCTATGGCTAAGTGAAAGTGTTAAAGCTATATAGTCTGATTGCCTCGTTTGCCGCGCTACCACCTCCTTAATGGACCAAGACGTTGGATCAAGTGTGATTAGGCGCTTTTACCGAACACCCCCGCGTTATACGCGAGGGGGCTGAAGACGACGACTGCAAACTTTCAGGTTATATACATATATACATAAACGGCCGCACAGGAGGCACTACAATACTTCACGGGCAAAGGTATACATATAGCCTTTATTATCAAAAGCATTGTTTTTACAATCAAAATAAATGTCATTTGAACATGATATTCTTTGAGCACTGAGTCTCTATTAAATGGGCACCTTCTAAGACTTCTTCAAAATAGTGCTCAGGCGAGTCCTGGACCCCGGGTGGACCCCTGGTTGCAATATCGGTGGCCTCCATTCTCGCCCAGTATGTCTTAACATAGGCAAGGGCCATCCGCGCACCATCTATGCACGCCGACTGCTTGATAGCGTCGATATGCGGCACGGCACGAATAAATCATTGCACCAAACCAAAATAATTATCCGGGCTTGGTTCCTTCGACCACAGGCAATCTACGACAGCCTTCATGGCAAGCTCGAATAACCTATGGAGCTCGGCCCATTCGGCCATTTGCTCGTTCAACAACAGCGGACGCCTTGGAGTACTGAACTGCGACCAAAACAATCTTTCTGCTTCATGATCTTCTTGATCATGGAAATACTGTGTCGCATTGGCAGCACTCTTTGACAAATCCAAGTATGTGTCTGGAGAACTCCACAATTGATCAAGAGGGGCATACTTCGGATCACCGAATTTTGTTCGCAATAAAAAGGGCTTCCCAGCCGCGATCTCACCGGCTTGCCGGAGCTCCTCCCGAGCCGCTCTGATCTCAGATCGAGTTTCCTTTGCTACCTGTATGGCCTTTTCTAGGTCAGCCATTTTCCCTTGGTTTTCCCTTTCGAGAAGCTCATATCGGCTAGCGGCATTTTGTAGCTCAAGAGCCATGTTGGCCATTCTATCCTCACTTTAGCGATGAGCAGCCTGTTCGGCTTTTAATTCATCAGCTACCTTCTCTGTAGCCGCATTGCTTCTCCTGGCTTGCTCCTTGGCCTGGGCAAGCTCAGCCCGAAGGGTCTCCACGGCGGCAGCACCATCTGCAGTCAAAGCATATTATAAATCCCAGCATTATGCTCTTATTAATATTCGTTGACCACCCAAATATACATACCATGTGCCTCGTCAGGCCGCTTGTTCACAAGTGTGATGTCTTCATCCGCCACATCAAGTTGCCGCTTCAGTTCGGCAAATTCGGCAGCCTGGGCAGCTGCCGGGGCTGCAGCCGCCTGTGTACAAAATTGGCCAAATCATTACCTGAGATTATTTCTATTTTCGATCCTCTGATCGCCCCGTTAGGATGGCAACCAGAGTATCAGGGGCTACTATCTATACACAGTGCACTTTGTGTTTACGGTACAATCAAAAAATATCGCATTCCATACCTCGAAGCCTCTTAGTAGGCTCGTAAAAGCTTCATTCAGCCCGCTTTTTGCGGACGAAATCCTCTCAACCACCGTACCCATTAAGGTACGATGTGCCTCTAAGATAGGTGTTTGCCGCAGAAGATCCGTCAATGTGTCCGGCTGTATGTCGGACAGTCCGGGGCTTTTTCTGTTGGTCTCTCTAGGAGCCGAACACCCCGGACCTCGGGCGGCCGAAGAGTTACCTTCTGGCCTTTGCGGATTGGGAGAGATCCTTCGGGACGACACCTCAGGGTCGTCCACCTCATGAGGCGGAGAAGTAGGAGGAGGCGTTTCGCTCTCCATCATCTCCGGAAGAAGATCCCCCGAGGACGAAGATTGTTGAGGGAGGCTATAAGCCGAACTGCAAAACAAACATCGCAGTCATTATTCTCAGGAAAAGAATGGGGTATGCATACAAAGCACCTTTGTTCACTTACGGCTCGGTTAACGGCCGGCCCCTCTATGGGCACTAAGCAGCAATGTTGCACTCCGGGGCAGGGCCCCCTGATAAAGGTTTCTTCCCTCATTTGGAGACCTCTGCTTCCAAGTCTTCGGGGGCGGCCCTTTTCTTCCTGTGGGGAGAGGGGATACTAGATTCTCCTCCCCGTTCATCCTCCAACACGGGAGTACCAATTTCCCCAGTTACGATGCATAACGTACCTCCAGCATGAAGTCCGCTTTCGGCTTCCTCATTCCTCTCCTTGTCCTTCCCTGATGGCACTTGATAAGGTGCACAAGCCAGCATCCTGGTTACTACAAGGTTCACTGAATCTTCGGGAAGAGGGGCCGAACACCTAATCCTCTCCGCCTTTCTTATCCAGCCTTGGCCGAGGATGGTTTTTCAGGATAATGTTGTGTTAAATATAATGACAACATGTTCGGTTATGGAATTACTTATCGGGGTATCTGGATGGTTGCAATCGATGTCTGCGTCCTCTGTTGTGTCTGAACACTTTATTAGTGATCCGAAGAATCATTGATACATCCCTTCGAGCGTCATGCCGAAGAAGTGTTGAATAGTTCGCGGTCCTTCCGGGCTGAACTCCCACATACGGAGAGGTCGACATTGGCATGGCAGGACCCGACGAACTAGCATTACTTGGATTACTTTGACAAGACTGATGTCCTTCTTGATGAGATCCTGAATGCGGCTTTGCAATGTCCGCACGTCATCAACCGATCCCCAGTCCAGCCCCTTGTTGACCCATGATGCAAGGTGTGGCGGAGGAGCGGAGCGGAAGGCTGGGGGGGCGCCCACTTTCTACCTCGGGGTGCTGTGATATAAAACCACTCCCGTTGCCATAGGTCAGAAACTTCCGGGAAGGAACCCTTTGGCCATAAAACATCAACACCTTTGCTTATTATAGCACCTCCGCACTCCGCGTGTCACCCGTCAATCATCTTTGGCTTCAAAGTGAAAGTCTTGAGCCATAAGCAGAAGTGTGGGTTAATGCGGGGGAAGGCCTCACACACAATGATGAACGTTGAGATGTGAAGGAAGGAATCTGGAGCTAGATCGTGAAAATCTAGCCCGTGATAGAACATGAGCCCTCTAACGAAGGGATGAAGACCGAAGCCTAGCCCTCGGAGGAAGTGGGAGACGAATACGACACTCTCGTTGGGTTTGGGAGTAAGGATAACCTGCCCTTGAGCAGGAAGCCTATGAAGAATTTCAGCGGCCAAGTACCTAGCCTCCCTAAGCTTCGTGATGTCCTCCTTTGTGACAGAAGAGGCCATCCACCGGCCTTGAAAGTTGGATCCGGACATAGTTGGAGGTCCGAAGCGCTCGGGCTGAGCCTTGGGTACTGGAACTCGAGGTGGGGGAAGGGAAGGATCAAGCGTGGAAAGAAAGGGACAGGTCTTGACCTCTTTATAAAGGGGTTGAATGTCAAGCGTCCTCCGCGCGGCCGTTTGGAACTTGCCTAATCCAAGGAGTCACACTAATGGAGCGGTTGGGTTACCCATGCCCGTATTGATGAGAATCCCGTGATAAGGGGACACGATCTCTGCTTCAACAAGACATGCCAATAAAACCTCCTCGCAAGACGTGTAGTGGCAGGTTGGAAAACAGTTTGAATAAATAACCAGGCCGCGGCGTGATGTCACGCTATGGACAAGTTGTCAGCAGATTAGACTCGTAGAAAATTATACTCTCTACGGTGGTATGTGGAATTTGTTTTGCAGAGCCGGACACGATTCTTGTGTTCAAGATCTACTTTGGAGTATTCGGAGAAGGAACCCACCTTGCAATGCCGAAGACAATCTGTGCATCGGACTCATCGTCATTGAAGCCTGGTTCAGGGACTACTGAGGGAGTCCTGGATTAGGGGGTCCTCGGACAGCCGGACTATATGCTTATGTCGGACTGTTGGACTATGAAGATACAAGATTGAAGACTTCGTGGCGTGTCCGGGTGGGACTCTCCTTTGCGTGGAAGGCAAGCTTAGCAATTCGGATATGTAGATTCCCTTCTCTGTAACCGACTCTGTGTAACCCTAGCCCCCTCCGGTGTCTATATAAACCGGAGGGTTTAGTCCGTAGGACAATAACATCATAATCATAGGCTAACTTCTAGGGTTAGCCTCTACGATCTCGTGGTAGATCAACTATTGTAATACTCATATCATCAAGATCAATCAAGCAGGATGTAGGGTATTACCTCCATAGAGAGGGCCCGAACCTGGGTAAACATCGTGTCCCCCGCCTCCCGTTACCATTAGCCTTAGACACACAGTTCGGGACCCCCTACCCGAGATCCGTCGGTTTTGACACCGACATTTGGAGAACAAGGGGTGGCAAAAGTGAAGCAGGTCGCAATCTTGTTGAATCATTTATTGTAGCAAGTCGGCTACAATGATAAATGAGTAGGGAGAGAGTGGGTCGCCTTGTCTAAGACCATTTTTGCAGTTGATCCAGTCGCCAGGAACCCTGTTTAGCATGACAACGGCTTTTCCAGAGGTCAACTGATCAGCAACCCAAGCGAAGAATTTGGTGGGAAAACCACATGTGTGAAGAATGGTGAGGAGAGAATCCCAGGATAGCGAGTCAAAAGCTTTCCGAAAGTCGAGTTTTATGATCATGGTTGGTGCTTTTTTGGAGTGGCATGAGCTAACCATGTCTGTTGCGAACATAAAGTTTTCAGCGATGCAACGCCCATTAATGAACCCAGTCTAATTTTCATGCATGAGAAGAGGAATGAAAGGTTTTAGGAGATTAGTAAGCACCTTAGCGGTAGCCTTAATTGGACAGTTTTGAAGAGAGATTGGGCAGAAAGCATCAGGGGTTGAGACGTCGGCATTTTTGGGAAGAAGAACTATGTGAGCTCTATTTAGTTGTTCGATCTGAGAAAAGCTGTTCTGAAAGTCCTCCATGAAGCTAAGGATGTGAGATTTGACTAGGTTCCAATATTTGCGGTAGAATAGAGGGCTGAAGCCATCAGGGCCAGGGTTGGCAAGAGGGTTCATCTATAGAAAAGAGGCCTCGATTTCGTCTTCAGAGAAAGCGTAGTCAAGGGACACAAGTTGTGGCACGGGGTGGGTGTAGTATTTTTTTGGGTCGAAGGTCCAAGAGGTTTGCGATGTAGAGCCGATGATATTTGTGAAGTGACCTCTGAGAATGCTTGCCTTTTGTTGATGGGAGTGGAAAATGTCCCCATGAACAGAAAGCAAAGAGATTGTATTTTTCTGCATTCGTTGAGAGGCAGCTGCATGGAAGTATTCAGAGTTTTCTTCTCCCTCGATGGCAGCATGAACTTTGCCGCGTTGCTTCCAGAAGGCCATTTTTTCTGGAGGCGTTGAGGAGGGCAGCCATGGTGACTGATATAAGCATTTTTTCTGCTTTGGAGAGAGGTCTAGCTTCTTCTTTAAAGTCAACAAGGGTGATGATTGTTTTTGCGGTGACTTCTCATTGCTGAATTGAGGACCGTTGACGAGCCCATCTTTTATGCGCAGATCTAGAAGATTTGATTGTGCTACCTCTTGAGCATGCGTTGGTTTTCCCTTGAAGAGGAAAGGGTGATGCAGCAAAGTAGCGTAAGTATTTCCCTCAGTTTTTGAAAACCAAGGTATCAATCCAGTAGGAGGCTACACTCAAATCCCTCGTACCTGCACAAACAAATAAGAACCTTGCAACCAACGCGATAAAGGGGTTCTCAATCCCTTCACAGCCACTTGCAAAAGTGAGATCTTATAGAGATAATAAGATAAATATTTTTGGTATTTTTATGATATAGATTGGAAAGTAAAGATTGCAAGATAAAATAGATCGGAAACTTATATGATGGAAAATAGACCCCGGGGCCATAGGTTTCACTAGTGGCTTCTCTCAAGACAGCATAAGTATTACGGTGGGTGAACAAATTACTGTCGAGCAATTGATGGAAAAGTGCATAGTTATGAGAATATCTAGGCATGATCATGTATATAGGCATCACGTCTGCGACAAGTAGATCGAAATGATTCTGCATCTACTACTATTACTCCACACATCGACTGCTATCCAGCATGCATCTAGAGTATTAAGTTCATAAGAACAAAGTAACGCATTAGGCAAGATGACATGATGTAGAGGGATAAACTCAAGCAATATGATATAAAACTCATATTTTTATCCTCGATGGCAACAATACAATACGTGCCTTGCTGCCCCTGCTGTCACTGGGAAAGGACACCGCAAGATTGAACCCAAAGCTAAGCACTTCCCCCATTGCAAGAAAGATCAATCTAGTAGGCCAAACCAAACTGATAATTCGAAGAGACTTGCAAAGATAACAAATCATACATAAAAGAATTCAGACGAGATTCAAATATTGTTCATAGATAATCTTGATCATAAACCCACAATTCATCGGATCTCGACAAACACACCGCAAAAAGTATTACATCGAATAGATCTCCAAGAAGATCGAGGAGAACTTTGTATTGACATCCAAAGTGAGAGAAGAAGCCATCTAGCTAATAACTATGGACCCGAAGGTCTGAGGTAAACTACTCACACTTCATCGGAGAGGCTATGGTGTTGATGTAGAAGCCCTCCATGATCGGTTCCCCTCCGGCGGAGCGCCTGAAAAGGCCCCAAGATGGGATCTCATGGGTACGGAAGGTTGCGGTGGTGGAAATAGGGTTTTCTGGTGCTCCTGGATGTTTTCAGGGTATATGAGTATATATAGGCAAAAGAAGTCGGTCAGGGGAGCCACGAGGGGCCCACGAGGGTGGGGGCGCGCCTACCCCCCTGGGCGCGCCTCCCTGCCACGTGGCCTCCTCATTTCTTTCTTGACATCCACTCCAAGTCTCCTGGATTGCGTTTGTTCTAAAAATAACTCTCCCAAAGGTTTTATTTCGTTTGGACTCCGTTTGATATTACTTTTCTGCAAAACACTGAAATAGGCAAAAAAACAGCAATTTGGACTGGGCCTCCGGTTAATAGGTTAGTCCCAAAAATAATATAAAAGTGCATAGTAAAGCCCATTAAACATCCAAAACAGATAATGTAATAGCATGGAACAATCAAAAATTATAGATACGTTGGATGTATCAAGCATCCCCAAGCTTAATTCTTGCTTGTCCTCGAGTAGGTAAATGATAAAAACAGACCTAGGGCATCCAACTTGCTTGCTCACGAATACCTAGGGCAATTTGAGGAAGCCCATCATTGGAATATACAAGCCAAGTTCTTATAATGAAAAATTCCCACTAGTATATGAAAGTAACAAAATAGGAGACTCTCTATCATGAAGATCATGGTGCTACTTTGAAGCACAAGTGTGGTAAAAGGATACTAACATTGTCCCTTCTCTCTTTTTCTCTCTTTTTTGGTGGGCTTATTTGGCCTCTTTTTTTATTTGGGCTTCTTTGGCCTCTTTTATTTTTCATAAAGTCTGGAGACTCATCCCAACTTGTGAGGGAATCATTGCTTCCATCATCCTTTCCTCACATGGGACAATGCTCTAATAATGAAGATCATCATACTTTTATCTACTTATAACTCAAGAATTACAACTCAATACTTAGAACAAAATATGACTCTATATGAATGTCTCCGGTGGTGTACCGGGATGTGCAATGAATCAAGAGTGACATGTATGAAAGAATTATGAAGGTGGCTTTTCCACAAATACGATGTCAACTACATGATCATGCAAGGCAATATGACAATGATGAAGCGTGTCATAATAAACAGAACGGTGGAAAGTTGCATGGCAATATATCTCGGAATGGCTATGGAAATGCCATAATAGGTAGGTATCGTGGCTGTTTTGAGGAAGGTATATGGTGGGTGTATGGTACCGGCAGAAGTTACGCGGCACAAGAAAGGCTAGCAATGGTGGAAGGGTGAGAGTGCGTATAATCCATGGACTCAACATTAGTCATGAAGAACTCACATACTTATTGCAAAAATCTACAAGTTATCAAAACAAAGTACTGCACACATGCTCCTAGGGGAAGGGTTGGTAGGAGTTAACCATCGCGCGATCCCGACCTCCACACATAAGGAAGACAATCAATAAATAAATCATGCTCCAACTTCATCACATAACGGTTCACCATACGTGCATGTTGCGAGAATCAGAAACTTTTAACACAAGTATTCCTCAAATTCACAACTACTCAACTAGCATTACCCTAATATTACCATCCTCAGATCTCAAAACAATCATCAAGTATCAAACTTATCATCGTGTTTAATGCACTCCATATGAAAGTTTTTATTTTACCCAACTTGGATGCCCATCATATTAGGACTAATTTTATAACCAAAGCAAATTACCATGTTGTTCTAAAAGACTCTCAAAATAATATAAGTGAAGCATGAGAGATCAATAATTTCTACAAAATAAACCACCACCGTGCTCTAAAAAGGTATAAGTGAAGCACTAGAGCAAAATTGTCTAGCTCAAAAGATATAAGTGAAGCACATAGAGTATTCTAATAAATTCCGATTCATGTGTGTCTCTCCAAAAGGTGTGTACATCAAGGATGATTGTGATAAACTAAAAAGTCAAAGACTCAAATCATACAAGACGCTCCAAGCAAAACACATATCATGTGGTGAATAAAAATATAGCATCAAGTAAAGTTACCGATAGACGAAGACGAAAGAGGGGATGCCTTCCGGGGCATCCCCAAGCTTAGGCTTTTGGTTGTCCTTGAATTTTACCTTGGGGTGCCTTGGGCATCCCAAAGCTTAGGCTCTTGCCACTCCTTATTCCATAATCCATCAAATCTTTACCCAAAACTTGAAAACTTCACAACACAAAACTCAACAGAAAATCTCATGAGCTCCGTTAGTGCAAGAAAACAAACCACCACTTTAAGGTACTATAATGAACTCATTATTTATTTATATTGGTGTTAAACCTACTTTATTCTAACTTCTCTATGGTTCATACCCACCGATACTAGCCATAGATTCATCAAAATAAGCAAACAACACACGAAAAACAGAATATGTCAAAAACAGAACAGTCTATAATAATCTGTAACTCTAGAATACGTCTGGAACACCAAAACTTCTACCAAATTAGGAAGTAATAGGTAATTTGTCTATTAATCTTCTGCAAAAAGAATCAACTGAAAATCATGTTTCTGTGATTTATGAAAATTATTCTCGTGTGTGCAAAAGTTTCTGTTTTTCAGCAAGATCAAATTAACTATCACCGTAGTTTATCCTAAAGGTTTTACTTGGCACGAACATTAATTAAAACAGAAAACCACATATAACCAGAGGCTAGATGAATTATTTATTTCTAAACAGGAACAAAAAGCAAAGAACAAAAATAAAATTGGGTTGCCTCCCAACAAGCGCTATCGTTTAACGCCCCTAGCTAGGCATAAAAGCGAGAATAGATCTAAGTATTGCTATCTTTGGTATTCAATTCATAGGTGGATCTCATAATAGATTCATAAGGTAATTTGATTTTCTTCCTAGGAAAGTGTTCGATGTGTTTCCTTAATGAAAATTGGAATCTAATATTTCCTACTTTCATGTCAATAATTGCACCAATCATTCTAAGGAAAGGTCTCCCAAGAATAATAGGACATGAAGGATTGCAATCTATATCAAGAACAATAAAATCTACAGGCACATAATTCCTATTTGCAACAATAAGAACATCATTAATCCTTCCCATAGGTTTCTTAATGGTGGAATCCGCAAGGTGCAAGTTTAAAGAGCAATCATCAAATTCACGGAAACCTAACACATCACACAAAGTTTTTGGAATCATGGAAACACTAGCACCCAAATCACACAAAGCATAGCATTCATGATCTTTAATTTTAATTTTAATAGTAGGTTCCCACTCATCATAAAGTTTTCTAGGGATAGAAACTTCTAATTCAAGCTTTTCTTCATAAGATTGCATTAGAGCATCAACGATATGTTTAGTAGAAGCTTTATTTTGACTATAAGCATGAGGAGAATTTAACACGGATTGCAACAAGGAAATGCAATCTATTAAAGAACAATTATCATAATTAAATTCCTTGAAATGCAAAATAGTGGATTCATTGCTATGTAAACTTTTGACCTCTTCAATCCCACTTTTACCAATTTTTGCATCAAGATCTAAAACTCGGAATCATTAGGATGCCTCTTAACTAAAGTTGACTCATCTCTAGCCCTATCATTATCAAGATTCATATTGCAAAACAAAGATTTAATAGGAGACACATCAATCACTTTTAGATATTCATCCTTATTATCATGAAAACTAGAAGAACACGCTTTCACAAAGCAATCCTTTTTAGCACGCATCCTAGCGGTTCTTTCTTTGCACTCATCAATGGAAATTCTCATAGCTTTGAGGGACTCATTGATATCATGCTTAGGTGGAATAGATCTAAGTTTTAAAGAATCAACATCAAGAGAAATTCTATCCACGTTCCTAGCCAACTCATCAATCTTAGGCAATTTTTCTTCAAGCAAAGCATTGAAATTCTTTTGAGAAACCATAAACTCTTTAACACTAATCTCAAAATCAGAGGGCAACTTATTAAAATTTCCATAAGAGTTGTTGTAGGAATTACCATAATTATTAGAGGAATTACTATGGAATGGCCTAGGATTAAAGTTTCCTCTATAAGCATCGTTACCAAAATTGTTCCTACCAACAAAATTCACATCCATAGATTCGTTATGATTCTCAATCAAAGTGGATAAAGGAACATCATTAGGATCAGAGGAAACACCCTTATTAGCAAACAATTTCATAAGTTCATCCATCTTTCCACTCAAAACATTAATCTCTTCTATCGCATGAACCTTTTTACTAGTAGATCTTTCAGTGTGCCATTGGGAATAATTAATCATAATATTATCTAGGAGTTTAGTAGCTTCTCCTAAAGTGATTTCCATAAAAGTGCCTCCCGCGGCCAAATCTAAAAGATTTCTAAAAGCAAAATTCAATCCGGCATAAATTTTTTGTATAATCATCCATAAATTCAAACCATGTGTAGGGCAATTACATATCATTAATTTCATTCTCTCCCAAGCTTGTGCAACATGTTCATGATGAAGTTGCTTAAAATTCATAATATCGTTTCTAAGAGAGATGATCTTAGCAGGAGGAAAATACTTAGAGATAAAAGCATCTTTGCACTTATTCCATGAATCAATACTATATTTAGGCAAAGATGAAAACCAAGTTTTAGCATGATGTCTAAGCGAAAATGGAAATAGCTTCAATTTAACAATATCATTATCCACATCTTTCTTCTTTTGCATATCGCACAAATCAACAAAGTTGTTTAGATGTGTAGCGGCATCTTCACTAGGAAGGCTAGAGAATTGATCTTTTGTGACAAGATTCAAGAAAGCAGCATTAATTTCACAAGATTCAGCATCGGTAATACGAGCAATCGGAGTGCTAAGAAAATCATTGTTGTTGGTATTGGAAAAATCACACAATTTAGTATTATCTTGAGCCATCGTGACAAACAATCCAACACACAAGCACACAAGAGGCAAGCAAAAAAGAGGCCAAGAAAAGGCAAAGGTGAAGTGGGGGAGAGGAAAACAAGAGGCAAATGGCAAATAATGTAATGCGAGGGATAAGAGTTTGTGATGGGTACTTGGTATGTCTTGACTTGTGCATAGACTCCCCGGCAACGGCGCCAGAAATCCTTCTTGCTACCTCTTGAGCATGCGTTAGTTTTCCCTTGAAGAGGAAAGGGTGATGCAGCAAAGTAGCGTAATTATTTTCCTTAGTTTTTGAGAACCAGGGTATCAATCCAGTAGGAGGCTACACTCAAATCCCTCGTACCTGCACAAACAAATAAGAACCTTGAAACCAACGCGATAAAGGGGTTGTCAATTCCTTCACGGCCACTTGCAAAAGTGAGATCTGATAGAGATAATAAGATAAATATTTTTGGTATTTTTATGATATAGATTGAAAAGTAAATATTGCAAGATAAAATAGATCGGAAACTTATATGATGGAAAATAGACCCAGAGGCCATAGGTTTCACTACCGGCTTCTCTCAAGATAGCATAAGTATTACGGTGAGTGAACAAATTACTGTCGAGCAATTGAAAGAGAAGTGCATAGTTATGAGAATATCTAGGCATGATCATGTATATAGGCATCACGTCCGCGACAAGTAGATCGAAACGATTCTGCATCTACTACTATTACTCCACACATCGACCGCTATCCAGCATGCATCTAGAGTATTAAGTTCATAAGAACAGAGTAACGCATTAGGCAAGATGACATGATGTAGAGGGATAAACTCAAGCAATATGATATAAACCCCACCTTTTTATCCTCGATGGCAACAATACAATACGTGCCTTGCTGCCTATCAGTGTCAAAACCGGCGGATCTCGGGTAGGGGGTCCCGAACTGTGCGTCTAGGCGGATGGTAACAGGAGACAAGGGACACGATGTTTTACCCAGGTTCGGGCCCTCTTGATGGAGGTAAAACCCTACGTCCTGCTTGATTGATATTGATATTGTGGATGTTTACAAGAGTGGATCTACCACGAGATCAAGGAGGCTAAACCCTAGAAGCTAGCCTATGGTATGATTGTAATGGTTGTTGTTGTTGTTGTCTCCTACAGACTAGAGCCATCCGGTTTATATAGACACCGAAGAGGGCTAGGGTTATATAGAGTCGGTTACAATGGTAGGAGATCTACGTATCCATATCGCCAAGCTTGCCTTCCACGCTAAGGAAAGTCCCATCCGGACACGGGACGAAGTCTTCAATCTTGTATCTTCATAGACTTGGAGTCCGGTCGATGATGATAGTCTGGCCGATGATAGTTCGGCTGATGATGGTAGTCCGGCTATCCGGACACCCCCTAATCTAGGACTCCCTCAGTAGCCCCTGAACCAGGCTTCAATGACGATAAGTCCGGCGCGTATATTGCTTGGCATTGCAAGGCGGGTTCCTCCTCTGAATGATAGAAGATTGTGAACACCAGGATAGTGTCCGGCTCTGCAAAATAAATTCCACATTCCACCGTAGAGAGAATAATGTATACACAAGTTCAATCTGCTGATGTTTTTTGCGGCATGACGTCACGCCACTACCAAGCCATTACTTGAATCGTTTTTTACTCTACCACCTCAGCGCATTTAGCGAAGCGGTTTCCTTGGCACGTCTTGTCGAAGCAGAGATCGTGTTCCCCCTTAATCCGGGATTCTCGTCAATACGGACGTGGGTAACCCAACCGCGCCATTGATGGTGACGCTTGGGGGATAAGCGAGTTTTACCAGGCCGGTGGGGGACGCGTAGACCTCGCCCGCCCATATAAGGGATAAGGATTCACCTTTTCACCTACGCCTTCTTCCTCCTTTGCTTATCCATCTCCGTGCACTCGAGCTCCAGCGCCCAAGCCCGCACATCTCGTATCAACCTTCCCCGGTCATGTCTGGAGCGGGAGGCAAGTGGATGACCTCCTCCGTTACGGAGGAGCACATCGAAAGACTGTGCAGCGCCGGCTACCTGTCCGGCGACATCGCGCACCGGCTGCCCGACGAGGGGCAGCTCATCCCCACCCCCAGGCCACATGAGAGGGTCGTTTTTCTTCCCCACTTCCTCCACGGACTGGGTTTTCCACTTCACCCCTTTGTCCGGGGGCTCATGTTCTACTATGGCCTGGATTTCCATGATCTGGCGCCGAACTTCATCCTCAACATCTCGGCGTTTATCGTCGTGTGCGAGGCCTTCCTCTACATCCAGCCCCACTTCGGCTTGTGGCTCAAGACCTTCAATGTCAAGCCGAAGGTAGTGAAGGGCACTCAAGCGGAGTGCGGAGGCGCCATGTTGGGCAAGATGCCCAACGTCCTTTGGTTCGAAGGGGCCTTCATGGAATCCGTCAAGGGGTGGCAATCGGTGTGGTTCTATATCACCGAGCCGCGCGACCCTACTTGGGCGGCGGCCCCCGAGTTCAATCTGGTATCCCCACGCAGCTCACCTCCTGGAAAGAGAAGGGCTTGCTGTGGGGTAGTTCGGAGGAGCTGACGGGACTCCAAGCCTATATCCAGAAGTTGGTGAAGAAGCTCAGGCTGGTTAACATGGTCCAAGTCATGCTCGTCCACCGGATTCTCCCATGCCAAGAGCGGGCATTCAATATGTGGGAGTTCGATCCGGAACAGCACCAGGCGCTGAGCGGGCTCTTCGACACGACGTACGAAGGCGCCTGGAGGGTGCTGTTTAAGGGCGCCGAAGCCCCCGCATCCGCGACCGAAGATCGCGGACTTCGCTCTCAGCACCAAGCCGACGAGGTAAGTGATCCTACCCCTTTACAGGACACTTGTTTTTCATAGTTTAACTCTATGCGGGTTTTAATTTCCCCTTTTCCTTTGACAGGACTGGATGAGGAAGGCGGAGCAGATTATCTGCCCGGCTCCTATGCTAGAAAACCCAGTAGACGCCCTTCTAACGAGGCTGCTGGTTCCGGCACCGCACGTGGTGCCGGAGAAGAAGGCCAAGAAGGAGGCCACGGGTGCTCGAAAGAGTTCCCGTTTTCAGGTGTCCGACGACTCCGGGGCGGACTCCTCCCCCGAAAACGAGGAGGAGAAAGAGGACTCTCTCCCAGAGGAGGGAGAGAGGAAGAGAAAGGCTTCCTCAACAAGGGAGGCCGAAGGGTCCAAGAGGGGAAGGACTATTCCCCCGGACAGCTCCGCCAACATCAACGTTGGCGAGGAAGAATGGCCTTCAAGGGCCAGGCCTCCGGCGAGATCGTAAGTGTACGGATTCCTGAATGATTTACAATTTCTTTTTCTGTGTCACATAGTGTCATTCTGATGCCGCATGCTGCCTGTAGTCCGGCCAATGATGATCTCCCCGCTTCGTCGAGCGGGTCGTTGGCTCCGTCGGATGTAGACTCCATCCCAACCGCCTCCACCCCTCACGACACCGAGGACGCCGAGGTGGGATCCCAAGAAGGGACCCATCAGGGGGAGGCTCCGGAGGCGCCACAAAGCGGCCTCCCGGACTTTGTGCCGGACTCCATATCAGAACCCGCAGTGGTTCCGGAGTCCGGCCGGAGGCCCCTTCGTAAGAAGGGCAAGACCGTGACGCCGGCGGCTTCCGTCCAACCGAAGGCGCTGGACAATTTGCTGGAGGCGCTCCAGAGCGCTTCCATCGAGGAAGAACACCGCACTATTATGAGTGCGGTGATTCAGAAGGTACAGCTTGCCAAGAGCGGGCTGACCGAAGCCTGCAGTAGCCTTCTATCACGCTTTGAGGTAAGAAGTTTAAAAATATGCAATGTAATACCGCATAGACAGTAGCCCCTGATGCTCAGTTCGGTGTTCGGAAAGAAAAGCCGGACTGAGGATCTGAAAAAAAAAAGATACACGCAGGGTTGCTAAAAAATTATGTCAATATGGGTTGCAGGCTGCGCTGCTGACCTCTGCCGCACTGACTGCGAAGGTCGGTGCTTTGAAGCAGGAGCTCGAGCGGTCCGAGCAAGAGATCGGCCGCGCCAAGAAGCAGCTCCAGGACAAAGAAGGTGAGTAACACCACTTTGAACTTGTACCTTACAGAAAAGGATTTAGGTTGCAACAAAAAATAACAAGGATAACATGGGTACTGCAGGGGCCACGAATGAGGTGGCAACCCTGAAGGAGGCCGTGTCCGCGGCCGAACGCAATGCGGCCGCGGAACAGGCAGAGCGAGAAAAGCAGGAGGCGCGGGTGGCGGTGGTTCGGCAAGAGCTCCAGGCTCTCATGGAAAAGCATGAGAGTTTGGAGCGTGACTCAAAGACTCGAGAGTCCGAGCTTGCCTCGGCTCTCGAAAGTGCCAAAACTGCCAAGGCCGATGCCCATAAGTCCCTTTAGGAGATTGAGTTGGTGAGGAAGATAGCGGCGGGTAAGGCATTTTTCATGCAAAGCAAGCATGTGAATGTAAATTACGTGTTACTTACCCGAATTCGGAGCTCTCCAGGGGCGTTTGCAGATCTGCCTTGCAGCGTGTCTGATACCGCCGCATTCTACCGAGCCAAGGAGGGGAGCTCAACGGAGAAGGTCTTCTGGTCTCAGTATGCTGAGGCCGGCCATCCGGTGCCCCCTAGCGACCAGCTGAAGCAGCTGGTCGAGCTCCACAAGGTGGCCGAGCAGGCCATGAAGGGCCTCATAGTCCGGCTGTGGCCTGGAGAGGCCATGCCTGGGAGCTACTTCGGCCTCGTGCGACGGTTGGTGGATGTGTGCCCCTGGGTGGAGGTTATCAAGCGCTCCGCCTGTATTGAAGGTGCTCGTCGGGCCCTTGCCCGCGCAAAGGTGCATTGGGGCAAGCTGGATGCGGAGAAGCTGATCACTGACGCGCCGCCAGCGGGCAAGGAATATCGTACGCCCGAGATGTACTATAAGACTGTCCTGAAGGGTGCCCGCAAGATTGCGGATGAGTGCCCCAGGGATGTAATTATTGAGTAAATTCGCAATGTGTTATCCTGTGCGCTGAAAACTTTGTTCATATGCGCTAAGCAACGCTTGTTAATTTAAAATATTACCTTCTGTGCAGCCGTTTATTAAATCTGAGAGATGGCAAGTCGTCGGCTTCAGCCCCCATGCCACGAGTGCTGGGGTGTTCGGGATAAACTTGAGCACTCTTGTTCCCATTTTTGGGTCCATCTAGGGAGGCGCTCAACACAACGAACAAGGCAATCGGACTTATAGTGCTTGAACACTCTCACTTAGCCATAGAATTCTATAATTTTAAATTTCGGCGAAGCCCCTAGTATTCGGAAGACCGAATTCGGGGCGCTATCCACGCCTTCGTCGGACATTATCCGGAACTTCGCTCGAAGCAGCGTAGGTCTTTAATGACCCGAAAAGACCTCTCGAACAGCAACCAGTCTCTCGCCTTATCATGACAGTCAGTTTTAGCTTTCTCCATTGAGACGTTAACCCGGCTCAACCGGGGCGCAATCGCAGTGGTTCTCCCAGTGCTACCTTAGCCGATAGAACGGAATGTAAGGTGCCAAACATGGGAGCCGGGCAAACCCAACTATTGACCCAAGACATGATTCGGAGCCGATTCATATAATGCTATAAGTTCGGGGTGCCGCACTTGTGAAAGTGTTCGGACTTTATCACACCATAATGCGGGGAACATAAGCCCCTGGTGTATTTGGCTGTACCAAAATGTACGGATGCAACATGTCGCAAATAAACATATATATATAAGGTAATGCAATTATGGGCAAAAAGTGCTGCATTTTATTCGAGAAGATCTGCTATGAGTGCGGAATGATACAAATAGTGCGGAAAGCAAGGGATTGGACGAATTAAAGGCGTCTCCCTCCAGGGGTAGGCCGCGGAATGGTGTATTTAACAAATTTAATGCTCGTAATGGAGACCACCTGAGTGTTCGTCGGAGCCTTTGTCCCTCCCTGGCTGTTGCATCATGAGTTCGGCAGGTTCGCCGCCGGACAGAGTTTTGTATAAAAAAGAGAGAAATAAAAGATGAAAAGAGCGACACACTTGGGATCCCCTGGTGTGATCGAACCGCACTCTGGGTCTGTTGTGGTTGTGCCTCTCCCCCTATGCCCATGGTATCTCCAGGGCGTAATTATGTACGCGGAGAGTTTGTCTTACAATTGTGCGAGGGCTGGGGTTGAGGCCGCATTGCTACGCGTGCTCGGAACGTTCCAGGTGGTCTTGGTTGATGTTGCTCCGGGCGCGTTTGGCCGTGTCCGGTCGTTTAACGGCCGAAATCGAAAATTGCCTTAAAAGGCTGCTCTGTACTTCTGCCGCGAGAGCCGCTGTATGTTCCTCCGTTCGGAGGGAGCGTTCCGTGTTTCCATTGACCGTGATGACTCCACGAGGGCCTGGCATCTTGAGCTTAAGGTATGCATAATGTGGCACCGCATTGAATTTTGTGAACGCGATTCGTCCGAGCAGAGCGTGATAGCCACTGCGGAACGGGACTATGTCGAAGATTAATTCCTCGCTTCGGAAATTATTCGGGGATCCGAAGACCACTTCCAGTGTAACTGAGCCTGTACAACTGGCCTCGACACCTGGTATGACGCCTTTGAAGGTTGTCTTTGTAGGTTTAATCCTTGAAGGGTCTATGCCCATCTTGCGCACCGTATCCTGATAAAGCAGGTTCAGGCTACTGCCGCCGTCCATCAGGACTCTCGTGAGGTGAAATCCATCAATGATTGGGTCTAAAACCAATGCGGCGAATCCGCCATGGTGAATACTGGTCGGATGGTCTCTTCGATCGAAAGTGATCGGGCAAGAGGACCATGGGTTGAATTTTGGGGCGATTGGCTCCATCGCGTATACGTCCCCTAGTGCACGCTTCCGCTCCCTCTTGGGTATATGCGTTGCGTATATCATGTTTACCGTCCGAACTTGAGGGGGGAATCCCTTTTGTCCTCTGTTGTTCGGCGGCCGGGTCTCTTCCTCGTCATCGCTGTGTAGCCCCTTGTCATTGTTTTTGGTGATTAATTTGCCTGCCTGCTTGAATACCCAACAATCTCTGTTGGTGTGGTTAGCTGGCTTTTCGGGGGTTCCATGTATTTGACAGGAGCGGTCGAGTATTCGGTCCAAATTGGACGGGCCCGGAGTGGTTCTTTTGAATGGCTTCTTCTGTTGACCGGGCTTGGAGCCTCGGAATCCGGCGTTGACTGCCGTATCCTCATTGTTGTCGCCGTTAATGCGGCGTTTGTTTTTTTTACGCGACCTGCCATTGCGGTCCTTGGTATCCGGACTGCCAGCGTTTTTGCTGAGGTTGTTGCTGCGAGCGAGCCAGCTATCCTCTCCCGCACAGAAGCGGGTCATAAGTGATGTGAGGGCTGCCATGGATTTCGGCTTTTCCTGTCCTAGGTGCCTGGCCAGCCACTCGTCGCGGATGTTATGTTTGAAGGCAGCGAGGGCCTCTGCATCCGGACAGTCGATGATTTGATTTTTCTTTGTTAAGAACCGTGTCCAGAATTGCCTGGCCGATTCTTCTGGCTGCTGGATTATGTGGCTTAGGTCATCTGCGTCCGGTGGTCGCACATACGTGCCCTGGAAGTTGTCGAGGAATGCGGCTTCCAGGTCTTCCCAGCATCCAATTGACTCTACGGGCAGGCTGTTAAGCCAATGCCGAGCTGGTCCTTTAAGCTTGAGCGGGAGATATTTGATGGCGTGAAGATCGTCGCCGCGGGACATGTGTATATGGAGGAGATAATCCTCAATCCAAACCGCGGGGTCTGTTGTGCCATCGTAGGATTCGATATTAATGGGTTTAAACCCTTCAGGGATTTGATGATCCATTACTTCGTCGGTGAAGCATAGTGGGTGTGCGGCGCCTCTGTATTGAGCAATATCGCGACGTAGCTCGATAGAGCGTTGTCTGCTGTGTTCGGCCGGCCGGAGTAGTTGTATCCGGCGCGACGGTATTCGTCGTGGGTCTTGGGGCGTCCACGTGATCCATAGATAGATCTGGATTGTCTTGCCTTGTCCTCCAATATATCCCGCAAGTCCGGCGCGTTCCCCCGTGGCTTCATGCTTTTTGAGCGATGCCGGGGTACGGTTTTGGTGGAGGGCTTGCACGCCTCTCTGTCGCGGCCATGAGGTGGTCGGTCTGCCGTATTGTGCGCGGGTGATGCAGGTTTGTACGCTTCCTCCTCTAGTCGGGGGAGCAACTTGCGTTTTGGGTAACTTTTGGAGGGGCGTTCGAGTTCATAATCTTCGGCCGCGAGGACCTCGGTCCATCTGTCGACCAGTAGGTCTTGATCAGCTTGAAGCTGTTGCTGGTTTTTCTTTAGGCTATTTGCCGTGGCCATTAGCCTGCGTCTGAAACACTCTTGTTCGACGGGATCCTCAGGCACGACGAATTCGTCGTCGTCGAGGCTTGCCTCGTCTCCGGAGGGAGGTAAGTAATTATCATCCTCGACCTCTTCGTCTGCCGCCCTCTCGTGAGGGCTTGCTTCTGCCTCCTCCTGCGCTTGATCGTGCTGGAGGGGGTTGTCTTCGGCACTTTCTGGGGTGTTATTATCTCGTGTGCCGGAATCTCTATTCTTGCTGTGGCGGGACTTAGAGCGGCGCCGCTGATGTCGGCGCTTGGGCTGTTTCCTTAAGGAATCGGCCTCTGTTGCTTCTTCGCCGTCCCCATCTTTTGGGGTGTCCACCATGTATATGTCGTATGACGAGGTGGTCTTCCAGTGTCTTGTAGGCACTGGTTCTTGATAGTCTCCGGCATCGTCGTCCATACCGTCGATGTCTTCGGAGTCGTAGTCGAGTACGTCGGTTAGATCGTCGATGGTGGCTACGAAGTGGGTGGTGGGTGGGCTTTGAATTTCTTCGTCGTCCGCGTCCCAACCATCCTGGCCGTAGTTCGGCCAGGGCTCTCCGGACAGCGAGAGATGCTTCAGCGAATTTAAGATATCGCCGAAGGATGAGTGCTGAAAGATGTCCGCAGCGGTGAATTTCATGATCGGTGCCCAATCGGATTCGACTGGCAGGGGCGCAGGAGGTTCGTAGTCCGGCAGAGAGTCCGGCACCTCGGAGTCATGAGCTTTATGCGGGACAAGGTAAGTATTCGGCTCCATCGCCGTAGAAGTTGCAGCTCCCGAGGCGGTGTCCAGCCATCCGTCCTCGATCTGAGCGATCGGCTCCGGACTATGGGTCGGAGCAGATTCATGTGCGGCCTCCAAGGTGCTGTCTGGCGGCAGAGTTAGGTCGTGCCCATCGTGACAGCGCGGCATGCTCGGCTGTGGCTCAGATCCATCGAAGATCAAGTCCCCGCGGATATCGGCCGTGAAGTTTAGGCTTCCAAACCTGACCTGACGGCCAGGGGCGTAGCTTTCGATCTGCTCCAGATGGCCAAGTGAGTTGGCCCGCAGTGCGAAGCCGCCGAATACGAAGATCTGTCCGGGGAGAAAAATCTCACCCAGGACTGCGTCGTTGTCGATTGAAGAGGCCATCAAGCCTATCGGTGACGACTCATAGGAACTCTCAATGAAAGCACCAATGTCGGTGTCAAAACCGGCGGATCTCGGGTAGGGGGTCCCGAACTGTGCGTCTAGGCGGATGGTAACAGGAGACAAGGGACACGATGTTTTACCCAGGTTCGGGCCCTCTTGATGGAGGTAAAACCCTACGTCCTGCTTGATTGATATTGATATTGTGGATGTTTACAAGAGTGGATCTACCACGAGATCAAGGAGGCTAAACCCTAGAAGCTAGCCTATGGTATGATTGTAATGGTTGTTGTTGTTGTCTCCTACGGACTAGAGCCATCCGGTTTATATAGACACCGGAGAGGGCTAGGGTTACATAGAGCCGGTTACAATGGTAGGAGATCTACGTATCCGTATCGCCAAGCTTGCCTTCCACGCCAAGGAAAGTCCCATCCGGACACGGGACGAAGTCTTCAATCTTGTATCTTCATAGTCTTGGAGTCCAGTGGATGATGATAGTCCGGCCGATGATAGTTCGGCTGATGATGGTAGTCCGGCTATCCGGACACCCCCTAATCCAGGACTCCCTCACTGCCCCTGCTGTCACTGAGAAAGGACACTGCAAGATTGAACCCAAAGGTAAGCACTTCTCCCATTGCAATAAAGATCAATCTAGTGGGCCAAACCAAACTAATAATTCGAAGAGACTTGCAAAGATAACAAATCATACATAAAAGAATTCAGAGGAGATTAAAATATTGTTCATAGATAATCTTGATCATAAACCCACAATTCATCGGATCTCGACAAACACACCGCAAAAGGTATTACATCGAAGAGGCTATGGTGTTGATGTAGAAGCCCTCCGTGATCGATTCTCCCTCCGGCGGAGCGTCGGAAAAGGCCCCAAGATGGGATCTCATGGGTACAGAAGGTTGAGGCGGTGGAAATAGGGTTTCTGGTGCTCCTGGATGTTTTCAGGGTATATGAGTATATATAGGCGAAAGAAGTCGGTCAAGGGAGACAAGAGGGCCCCACGAGGGTGGGGGGCGCGCCTACCCCCCTGGGCGCGCCTCCCTGCCTCGTGGCCTCCTCGTTTCTTTCTTGACGTCCACTCCAAGTCTCCTGGATTGCGTTTGTTCCAAAAATAACTCTCCCGAAGGTTTCATTCCGTTTGGACTCCGTTTGATATTTCTTTTCTGCGAAACACTGAAATAGGCAAAAGAACAACAATTTGAACTGGGCCTCCGGTTAATAGGTTAGTCCCAAAAATAATATAAAAGTGCATAGTAAAGCCCATTAAACATCCAAAACAGGTAATATAATAGCATGGAACAATCAAAAATTATAGATACATTGAAGACGTATCATATTGCTTTGGAGAGACTGGTAGTGGAAGAAAGGTTTCGCGCGAGATGTCCATTGGGGTCCCAGGAAGTTTGGACAATCATGTGACATTGAGAGGAGAGTGCCCAGCAAGATTCGAAGCGGAAAGGGCAGGGGCGGGGAACATATGTTTGAATTTTGATGATTAGAGGAACGTGGTCTGAGGTAATACGAGTGAGCCACGAGAGGGTTGTGTTTGGGAAGTGTGAGTTCCAGGCTAAGTTAAAAAAGGCTCGGTCCAGCCGTTCCAAAGTTGGGGAGGGTCTATTGTTGGACCAAGAAAATCTTCTGTCTAAAAGTGGGAGTTCAATCACGGCCAAGTCATTAAGCAGAGAGTTGAGAGCATTGGCTTCTCGTTGGTGGAAGTTTGGGTTATTTTTTCGTGTGAGAACCTAAGCAGGTTGAAGTCTCCGACAATGAGCCATGGCGTAAGATCATCCTCTTTGATTTGTTTGAGCTCGTCGAGGAAGGCCTGTTTGAGGGAGCGGTGGGAGGGGGCGTAAACATTAGTGATGAAAAAATGTGAGGGGTGAGTGTGCGAGCAGAGTTTTAAAGAAGTGGCAAAGGTATGGTGAATGAAGGAGACTAGGGTGAGCTGGTTGGGGTTGATTGCAGAGATGATTCTTCCCGCTGAGCCGTCCGCGGGGAGGAACATTTTCTGGTCTAGAGAGCAAGGCAGAAAGGAACGAAACTTTTGATCACTTATGTGATTAAGCTTTGATTCCCGGAGGAGAGCGCAATGCGGGTTCATAGAAATTAGCTCAGACAGGACGTCAACACATTTGGATTCATCTCCGAGTCCTCTTACATTCCACGAACAGATAGATAAAGTTGCATTACTCATAACAACAAAGAGTGGCACCCTATTGATCTACCCTATTGTATTCTCTTCGATTTTCTTTAAATCCGGATGCATCCTTGTGCCCACGAACCTCCATGGCACTTCATTGTGGTTGCAGCTTCACGTGTGGTTACCTCAGCACCAACAACCCCAACCTTACATTCACAAAGGCTTCCTCTCACACGGCTACCTCGATTATGAGTATACTGCAACATGACCTTTGTTGTCCCGACATTGCAACAAAGTGCTATCGCAACACAGTTCCCCATCGACTTCCTATACCGTTAGAAAAAACGCCATGTAACATAGTCCATGGCACCTCCGGTATGACTGTGGGTGACATCCTATTGGCTTCTTACGTTCAACTTCCTGTCCAAATTGACCATATACGACCATTCATTGTACATGAGCTACTGCTATGACTGTAGAGGGATATTAGAGCATTATATATTTGATTGTTACAAAAATATAGAATAGAGATATTATTTGTGATCCTATCTTGTAGTACTAGAAGGGATATATATGAGTGCGCACGTTTGGTTCTTGGCTGCATATACACCCATAAATTGGAAAGAAAATATTACAAGGAAAGTCACAAAAGTTCAAAAGTATTTTTGGAATAAACTTGACTTTTTTACACCAATATGTAATTTTTCATCAACCAAAACCCCGCTTGCGTTGACAAAAAATTTGTTTTCTTTGCCCTGAAGTCGACACTGGGTTTTGGTTGGCGAAAAATTACCTACTAGTGAAAGTCAAGTTTATTCTTAAAAAACTTCTAAATTTTTTTGAAATTATTAATATATTTTTTCTAATTCCTGCGTGTACACCCAAGAACTAAAGGGTAATTCCCCGAGGGATATGGTCTTTACTTTACTTGTAAGTGAATCCCTTGCAGTATTACCTCTATGTATACTCTATCCTCTCAAGACACACACCACATTACTTTTGTTTTTTAGAAACACATGTGTAAATACATACACTCATGCATGCGCATACATTCTCCCTTATGAACACACATATTCTAAGAACATACTCCCTCCGTAAACTAATATAAGAGCGTTTAGAACACTACTTTAGTGTTCTAAATGCAGAACACTAAAGTAGTGTTCTAAACGCTCTTATATTAGTTTACGGAGGGAGTATTTAAGATACTGCACCGACAAATCTTGAGATTGACGAAATCACCAAACAACCAGAGGCTCGTTCAATGATATTCCATGATGACCATGGAACTATGAATACATTCGTCGTATGATTTATTCCATTTCATGGACCATGGAGAATAGCAGGACAACAGATATACTCCCTAAGTAAACTAATATAAGAGGGTTTATATCACTAAAGTAGTGTTCTAAACCCTCTTATATTAGTTTACGGAGTGAGTACCGTTATAGTACTCCGGAACGGTCAACGGTGGGTGCGTACGTGCGAAAGCGTAGGCCGGCGCTGCTCTAGGCTCTAGGTAGCGCTACTAGGCGGTGTAACGTAGCCTCTGGAGCAGCGCGGACCGGAGGGCGCCGTCGCCGTCGTCGTCCTGTAGGGCAGCGGGCACGTCGACGACGACGTCCTGCACCGTCACGCCCTCCACGCGGTTCACGCACGCGTGCTGTACCTGCAGCTCTAGCGACCGGAGCGCACTCATCAGCCGCGCTGGCGCGTGCGGGGCTTGTCCCGGGCTCATCATGCGCACTGCCGCCGCGTCCTTCCCCACCATCCGCACCTCCACCACATCGTCGGCGGCCACGTGGTGCAGGGAGGCCCCGGCGTGGCCACCCCAGGACGAAGAAGCAGACGCGTTCCACGCCTCGCACCTCGCGGCGGCCGCCTGCCGGCCCTCTACCTCCAGTCGCGCGACGCGGGACCGCAGGTCGGTGATGTAGGCGACGGCGTCGGCGAGGAGGGAGGCCTTGTCCATGCGGGACACGTTGGGCACGGCGGCACGCAGGTCGCAGAACCGGCGATTCAGCTTGTCGCGGCGCTGCCTCTCGGCCTCCACGTGGCTGACGGCGGGCCCATCAGGCCGCGGCCCGGGCTTCCGCCCACGCCGCTTCGTCGTCGATGGCTGCAGGCTGTCCCCCGGCAAGTCCGGGGACAGCGAGGAGCTCCCCGCAGGCCACACATAATCTCCGTGCTCGCTCTTGGCCGGCACGACGGTGTCGCCGACTAGCCATTGCTCGGGGACCTCGCAGGAGGCGAGCTCGAAGACATGGTGGTGGTGCCCCTCGGCGGTGGAGAACTGGGATGGCGGCGATGACGGGAAGAAAGGGGCGTACGGGGAGAGAAGCTCGTCCATGCCCGGCGCGTACGTGTGTGTTGCTCCGCTAAGTGAAGAGCTCGAAGTGGAAATTAGCGAAGGGGTGTGGGTGTCTTTTGTACTGGTGAGTTGTGACACATTTGCGGTTAAGACCTCGCTTAAATGATGTGCCACGTTAAAGGTAGATGCCGTTTTCGATTTGTGTTCCTCCCGCCAAAAACATGTCCGTTAGTTTCGCATTGGAAGTTTGGAACCAATAGTAGTAGCTACTTAGCAGACTCAATACTCCGTATAAGACAAAAAAATAAGGGCAGCATTATATGCGCCCGCCGGCGGATAATATAAAAAGATCCACCCCTCAGCAGCCGTTAGATCTGGTTGAACCAACTATCTAGCATCGTCCTCATTATTGCAACAAAGTCAATGTTGCAGAACATTCTTTGCAACAGAGCTCAGGTTGTAGAAACATTAAGCGTTACAGTTTTTTTTCATCTTCACTTTTTTGCAACATAGTTGATGTTGCGAAAGGACTTTTGTAACATAAACAATGCTGCATAAATTAGAGGGAAAACGGAAGTTTGGGAGGAACACAGGAGGCAACTGTGCTCAAGAAATCCAGATCTAAGGCCCTGTTTTTGATGAAGGAATTCTACAGGAATTGTGGTGGTTTCCTTTCCTGCAGATTTTTTTCGTTAGGAGTGTCCTGTACAAAGAAAACAGCCCGGCCGATTCCCAAGAGCACCATCAACGGCCGAACAAAAATTTCGCGCTCAATAAAAGTTATAACGCGCCACTGTAGCCGGGACCAACATTGCTTCAGCAGACGCCTAAAAACGCGCTTCTAAAAACACACAGTGCAAATTGTGAAGCGCGCACAATCCGAAGCCCAAAATATGATGCGCGTGATAGCGTTTTTCAGCGCGCGCCTAAAAACTTTTAGCGCTAAAGTTTCTGTTGGAGTTGTTCGGCGTCAAAAAAACAAATTTTTAGTGGGTGGGGCTTTTTTTGGGCGCTCGTTGGAGATGCTTTAAGAAAAGGCTTCTTAACCTGAGTTTTTCACGGGAACTGAAACATCCACCGCAAGCTCATTTTTCGCGTAGGCCCGAGGCAAACTGGGGCAGTGCAGGAGTACTTGATTTGACATGTCTGTCTCCAGAAGTGGGGTAGACCTAGTTTTCATGGACCCTGCATGGACCTGTGTTGCTAAAACGGTGGTGGTGCATGTGGTCTATGTTCACACGTAACAACGATTCACCTAGATGCATGCACAGCAGGTTGCCCTTGATTTTTCTTAATCCAGCCGTAAGCACATTCTATCTCCTACACAGGTACACTGGCTTCCTGCGTCCCGAGAACCACTAGTTAAGAAATTTCCCCCAATTTAAAGCCGGTAGGTTTTCGCTTTGTCCTCCACCCTGTTCCTACACATTTTTATTAATCCTCTATTTTGAGCACCTACGTGGGGAACGGGGCCTAAGTTGTTGCAATGGGAATACTGCCACAAGAGCTCAGTTGCAAAACCGTAAAAGATAAGGTGAGCCCGCAGGGCACGCGTCACACGGATGAGGCGGCGGATGCCTGTATGCGATCCGCTGGCTGAAGCCAAGAGTTTTTCAAAAAGTAAGACAGTTTTGCTGGAAGTAAGTTGTGTGGATTTTGAATTTGGGTCAGTCGATTGGGTGAGAAAGAAGCACACGACGCCGACAAGGCCTCGGCCACGATTGAGCCATAGTCGGCAAACGTGAGTTTGGAACTTGCCGGTTCGGGTGAGGAGGGAGGGGGTGTAGGTTCGGCAGTTTAGAGGGATGGCTGAGGGCGGCAGCAAACACTGTAGTGTGGGAGGTCGATGAGAGGATGGGCGGTGAGGTGGTCACGAGAGCGTAGCAGACCGCAGATGGCGGAGGCTGGTGGTTCGGCCTGGGCTGGATCGGCAGTTGTCAGAGGAAAAGAGAAACAATGCATATGGTTTGAGCTGGAAGACGACGTAGGATCCATTGGATCTTGTTCCAACGGTCTAGATAGAACAGGAAAAATCGATTGGACACACAATTGTTCTCAAGCGACTGACTCCTAGCCAGTCCGTTTATAAGCGTGTTTTTGCACATGTAATTTGGAGCCAGTCTGTTTATAAGAGTGTTTTCGCACATATAATTTGATTTGTAGATACTGAAGACCAAATTAAGTGAGAGCACACACAAGTATGTTGCAGTGATAAATAAACTAACATATATACAGATGGAAAACAAGTAACTAACAATGATAAAAATATGTTAATTTCGCATGCACCTATGTATTAACTTGATTTCCCGTTTGTCTCTTCTCTGAGTGAAGTTTGTTTATGTGGAGAAATGTTCATTGAGAGGCGTTCTTCCCGTACAAGCACTCTTGCTATTATGTCTGAGAATTTTGCGTGAAGACTCTAAATAGAGTTGCCGACCTTGAGGTTTTAAAGTGTTTTCGAGCTCTCGAACGCCATCTTTCACTCGGCGAAGCAGGGAAGATAAGAGGTTTTGTGAAGCGAGCCAAATTTTATGTGCGTGAAAGCAACGAGGAGCCCAGTAGGGATAAGTCGGTGGAGACTGGAGGTTAAGATATTGGTGGAAACACTCTTTGTCAGCTAGAGAAGAATTAGTGCTCCCTAATATATTGTATAATGGTTGGTAAGGTAATTTTATCTTAAGTTTTCCATGTAATTTAGAGATGACATTAAATATAATGTATAATGAGCTATCTCCTACTCTTATCTCTAGTAAGTAGATATAACTAAATATATGATAAGAAATATCGTTGGTAGGAGATAATCTATTAAATAAGAGAAGGGAAGCATTTTTCTAGTTTCTCTTACTTGCCCGCCTCAATATTCATCCTACATGGCACTCTAAGATAACACCATTTTACACACCTTAGGCATCTAGAGGGATGGTTGATAAGTGATTTCAATAGATGCATGGTAGCATGTACGATGAGCGGGTGTCATTGAAAGGATCGATAAAAAAGGACAGAAGGGACATGTCCGGAAGAGAAGAAATGGGGGTCTAAAGACATGTCTAGCTTAACCCCTAAAATTTAGCCCTTCAAACGCGCCCTCAAATCTTAATAACACAATTTTGAGGAGTTAAATAAAAGTCATTCCTAGCCGAACTCCTAAAACTTAACTCCCCAATATTTTAACACGAATTCATTTATCTAGGCAAACGAGTTAGATTCACTCTCCTTGAGATCAATGTAAACTACTTTACAAAACGACATTTTTGGCACATAGTTCACTAGTTCCTCACGAGGAGAACACCAAACAAGATGTCAAGAACAACTACACACTTCAACAGAAACACAACTTCCTTAATTGCTAACAAGATGTCAATCAGCACTTTCTCCATCTCCATATGTTCATTGCCAACACTTTTCCCCTTCTCTGTCAGAAATGCAAGTTAGAGCTCGAGCTACATGGAGCTCATTTTTTTGAAGAAAAAAAAAATAAGAAATCTTATTTGTAATTTTTAGAAAAATCTTAAAAAATGCACATGAACCTAGGGATGTATACTCTATCTCTGTAAATTTTCATAATGAAATACGTTTTGATTAAAGCTAAAAAAAATCATGTATTTCTAGCGCATGCACTATTCACTATAAAAGTTTGTAATTTTGTCCAGCCCACACCGCAACGTATTAATCATGAAATTTTACAGGCATGTAGTATACATCTCTATGTTCATGTGTATATTTTCAAGATTTTTTGAAACTTCAAAAAATATGATTTTCAAAACTTTTAAATAACATGCTCCATGGAGCTCAAGCTCGAGCTCCAAAAATCCACTCTACCTACACATTTGTTTCTTCTTTGCCTCTTCATGAAGAAATTTGGCCATCGCATCCTCTTTAATCTCATCTCTAGTAACTAGTGCACCAACATCCAATAGACCTTTCTGGATCAATAGATCAATGTATTTTTCTTCCTAGTACCAAAAATTGCAACCTTTTTGCACAATATTAAACCAACATTGAGCTCACATTGCTTAAAACGAAGAACACTCGGACAAATATTGCACTTACTTTGTCCCTTTTACACTAGTAGAAGACACATCCAGGATGTTTCTCGGTCATGGAGACCCGGAGCAGCACCGGCCGCTAGCAGTCGTCGCGTTTTATGAGCGACGGAGGCGGCCCGATGAGTTGTTGGGCGACGGCTGAGCCCGACCGAGCCGCCGATGAGGATCTGTCGACAGTCGACGAAGAGGCGAGATGCGAGCGCCTAGAGCATGAGGAAATCTCAAGAGGAGATGCGCCGAAGGCAACGCCATCGACCCTGCATGGAGGTGGCTGAGCTGGGGAAAGAGAAGTCAGGCAGAGGAGTGTTTTTTTTTTTTTTGAGAACTTGTTTCGGTCGCTCAAAAGTAAGGGCTTGCGGACCGTTCTCCTCAATCTTTTGAGCAACTAAACTTTTTGACGGTTCGGCAGGTCTTAACTCAAAAGAGAATGTCAACCTTTTTGAGAGTTCGACTAGAGTTGCCCTAACTGAACAAGACTACATCCCCGTTATGTTAATCCCTTCCTGTTTACACATGCAGTTTTCATATAAATAACGGCGTGCTGGACAATATTGCAGAGGCATTATACATGGCACGTGCGAAGCGAGTGAATCGTACGCACATAAGAGTGTTTCCTTTTGCTGCTGAGGACATGTTTTGGAACCATCGTTTGCGTATATGTACGCACGTACTACATGATGTTTACCGGGCATGTGCACGTATCCAAAATGACCACGGTTTCTTATTTTCGGTATATACATTTTGGCACGTGACGTGTGTGCTTCACGTGTTTGGCCGGTGCAGGGAGCATGCATGTATGCACCGTACAGGGCCATACCGCACCCCTAGCCTCTATGCAAGGTGGAAAGGTCAGCTCTCTCTCTCTCTCTCTCTGTTCCAAATACATCTATTAGCAGCATGCTAACAACTTTGCTTGGTGATAAATTTCGATGTACTTTGCTTAGACTTTCTAGTTCTAGGGATAAATAAGAAGAAAATGCACGTACCGGCACGTGAACGTCCGATCGAGGGAGAGACTGGCCATTTTGCCACGTCCGACAAACAGGAAAATGGACTCGCAGCAGGCAGTCATATGCATATGGCTGCAATGGCTGCATGCACCAGCGATCTCTCCCTGACCTTTCTCCGATGGGCCAGCTGCAACAATGGCCTCATGGCCCGTGCACGTACGGCCACGGATTTACTCACGTCACGTGCGGGAAACGGCCGGACGACGCATCACGCATGCAGCAGTTGGCAGTTGCAGGCGATGGCATGGCATGGCATGCAGTCGGCAGCTAGCCGGAGCTCGCAGGGACCGGAGGAGTACGTAGGAGGAGGCCCACGCGCCACGCCGCAGACTACCCAGCTCGTGGACCAACAACGTACGAATTGCCGGCTGGCTCTGTCCCTTCCCATCGGCAGGCAGGATGCACAAGGCCCCTAGATTTGTTCATGGGAAGGCCAACCTGCATGCGTCCAAGTTTTGCCTAAATTTTGCGGTGAATGACGCTCGACATGTATTCAAATACTCCCCCTCTAAACAAATATAAGATCGTTTGTTTCAGTATGTCTCACGTGGTATGACACTCGATATGTAAGTACAAAGGCCGGGGGATTTATGCTCAAGTTGGAAAAACACATCGGGTGCCAAAAATGAAGGGCCAAATTTTTTTTAGGATGTGGCTAGATCTCAGTCGACTGAGATTTAACTAAGTCTTAATCAAGTGATGGAACATATAAAAAGGAGAAAGAAAAACTAAAATGAATTTTTTGCACGGATCTCCACATAAGATCATATGAATATAGCATCGACTGAGATTTGGCAATCCTGAAAAAAAAAATCCTAAACTAGCGGAAGGCAAGATACCATTGTTTGTGTAAACTGAAATGTGTGGTGCTGATGTGTACGTACGCAAAAAAGGATAAGTACTTGTTGGCTCGTAGCGAACGGCAAAGGACACTACAATGCGTTGGTCTTCTGGAGGAAGCTTGATAACCTTTTTTTCCATTTCGGGAATTAGCTGCGCTAATCGCCCATCCTTAAACAAGCAAGATGTTGGATAACCTCGATCCTCCTTGAGATTGTTTCCACGTGCATTATGCAAAGACTAACTTGTATATGCGTCGATCGCTCCAATATAGGTAGCCCAGTGAGCTAATTAAGCTCAGGTGTACGTTAAAGTACTTACTGTAATGTAGCTATAACAGGTTGCGGTGTCGTTATCCCTCTCGAGGACATCGTTTTGAACCAGATACTTGATAGAGTCGACAGGAGGTGGAGCGGCGTGGCATCTACCACGTCGATGACGGCGGGTCAAGAGTGCAACAGAGTCTTGACTACGAATGCGTCTTGATGGACGAGCGTGGGGTGGTGGTGTTGTTTGGTATCGTGGTGGCATCGACGGCAGTTGGGCTTGGCAAGGTCAATGTGTTGATCTCTCCTGAAGATGGAGCGGCGAAAGATGGCGTCGACAGATTCTAGAGCGTGCGCATGCAGTGCGTGCTGAGGGTCTGTTAGACCGGTTGATGCTCTCGGCTCACCGTGGGACGCTTAGCGAGGCTACTGGATTAGATGGTGTGTGTTGGTGTGAGATGACGGCACATCATCAAATTTGTAGGTGTAGCAACATATGTCATCACGAAGGTGGATTTAGATTGATCCATGCATTTGTTTTATCTGATTTTGTTAAATAAAGATGGATGTGTGCATCTTTAGAGTTTCAACCTTCTTTTAAAAAATTTGCCAACGGAAGATCAAGAGAAGCAGATACGGAAGATCGATGGGACCTTGGTGACAAGTACTCGTAACGGAGAAATTGGGAAAGACTTGTATACAAAACTCACATCGTTTCTTCACAAGGAACACGAACAAAAACAGAGGCCGAGTCACCGGAGTGGCTTGGACGCTGTAGCTGACGACAAGTGTCGAGGAACACATGCTCTAGCCCAGCGCTCCAAGACAAAGCAGTGCCTCTGAGTCAAACATTCTAGTGTATGTACCTCGCACGGCGTCTCACTCCATCGAACACGGAGACACCCGTATCATTCGCCATTGTACTTATGCAATGTACCTGGCATGGCGTCTCATCCCATCGGACACGGAGGCACCCGTATCATTCGGCGTTGTACCAATGAAATGTACCAAGGCACAAGCTGTGCTGCTCAGCTCTACCCTATGTACAAAGCCACGCTACAGTGGCAGAGTTCCTCTGCACGGTCATGGTTTTAGATTCTGTATATGCACTTCACCGTCATGGCCCATGAATCGGTTGTTTGGTTCGCCCGACAAACGAGCAAGACAAAAAAAAAACCGTACTTACTGGACAAGAATCAGACAGAAACGGACCTGTTCATTAAATCCTCTTGAGAATGGCATAATTTTGAAGAAAAAAATGACACAATTAAGCAACTTGCGCGGGGCAAACTGAAGATGACACTCGCAGGAGTTGAGGTAGCAACATCTGATAAGCAAACAACCAAGGATACGGTGCAACAGCAGGAGTTCCGCGTGGTAAAACGGGCTCAGAGTTTCAGACTACAGTAGGCAAGCCATGCTAGGTTGCCAAGGAGCACTTGCGGCGGAAGAAATTTGATTCTAGATCTTACCCTCCCAGAGGCATTCAGGGGAGGGGCCGCCGTTGTTGCGGTTGTTTCCGGAGGAGGCGCGCGCTAGGAGATCACGAAGGTGGGGCGGTGGCTGGAGGCCCATGGCGGAAGCACGCTCCCAGCGCTGAAGCCGGTTGACACCGATGCACGGGCCAAACTTCATGTCCATGTCAAACTGCCGCAGCTGCTCCTCTTGCTCACTGAAATCATCTGCAGCACCAGCGGCATAAACAAAAAGTCATGGTTTGTAAACGAAAAGCGCAGGCAAGTTTAAACTGTGCACACAACAATCTCTCCGGCGGGTACCTCTGAGGTCTAAGGATCCGTGAGAAATTAGTGCTGCTGTCTGAGCCTTATTTGAGGCCCCAACAGAGGCCCCTCCAGTGTAATTCTGTGTTTTCTTCTTAGAAGATGCTGAAGTTTTGCCAACACCTCCTTTCTTCTTCTGCCGGTAGAAATCTTTCACGCCAGTAGAAGCCATCCTTGTCTATTATTCAGTGCCACCTGTGTGTTTTTTTCCTGTAAAAGCCCCCCAACAGAAACTGAAAATCACTTCTGCCGTAGCTTTTGGCCTTCATTTGCATTTTATTCGTTTCGCCACAAAGAATGCTATGAGCTATAATAAGTACATTGTGAACATGGCATGATGGCAACAGCAGAAACTTTTCAATGTTTGTTCATAGGTCATACATAGCCGCCAAGTCCTGATTCCCCAACACTAACGACCCATCTTAATAGAAGGAATCTGAAAGCTGACGTTGTTCTGTCTATGAGAATATCAGTGTTTTTGTGACGATTTCTAAACTTCATATAATTTAAATAAACTAGGTGCGGAACATATACTGCAAGAACCAGCAACTGAATAATTAACCTATGCATCTCATTACTACTAAGTAATATTGTTTTTTTTTCCGGGAATACTACTAAGTAATATTCGCACATAGGTTGTATAACATTAACCCAGCCAGTTCAAAGGCAAATAGTCCGTTTGCCTGCCTATGTCAGAACAAATGGAGCAATCATCTGACGAAACACATGGACCATAAATAAAACAGGAAACAGGCATGAATAGAACACATAAAGCAGCATTCTTCCTCACAAGCATATACTATACCGTCGACAGCCAAGCAACGAAAGGCCTACCGATCTCTGTCTTTCTCGTATGCACCCGTGCCCTAGAAGCAGAATCCGAAGGAACAGAGCAGATTCCTATATCTGCTAAGCAGTAAGCTTAAGGCACTGAAACGCATTGATACCACAATGCGGTAAGGTAATGCCTAAAACAAAAGGTAAGAATACACACATCTTGGTTCTTGAAACTCAGTAAAAACAAAAGCTCATTCCGGTTATGCACATGTTCAGCTACTGAACCTGATCCTCTAGAACTCCAGTGGAGATGTTATTGCTGCCGTCCACTATTCTACTTCAATCACCCCCTTGACTTGCAAATCCAAACTTCCGGTATCAAAACCAGCCACATAAATTCCCCTTCCCCACTCCAAAATCGCCAGAAAGGAGAGGCAAAACGATCCTAAGACGGCATGCTGGCGGTTACTCCCCTTGCGAATCTGATGCTCTACCTCTGACTCAAAGAACTCGCTCAGTCATTAGACCCAATCCCTTCCCGAAAATAGAAAAGAACATATCCTAATCCAAGTCCCCGCAGAGACCTAGAATCTCCCTTCGTCGGACTTGCGGAGGCAGTTCCAAGTCCGGCGGAGGGTACGCAGGGAAGCTTGAGAGACATTTTGAGATCGAGCCGAGGGCGTACCAGAGAGGCGGCGGAGCAGAGCAGGCGAGCGGAGAATCGGAGAACGGCGGCGAGGTCAGGTCGGTAGCGAATCAGGTTTTCGCCTCTTTCGTTTTATTTTTCTTCGCCTCTCTCGTCTCGTGTTTGACATTGTTTTGTATCGTGGCCTTAAAAACTGTAACGTAGGCCTTGTTAGCCCAGCTAGAGCCAATTTTCTTTTACGTGGGATCCATCCTACATGGATGGACCGGCCTTGGTTCAGCCCACTATAGGTATTTATTTCTATTTTTTAAGTCTTCAAATAGTATTTATTTTCACTTATGTATGTAATATGTATTAAAATGTAGGAACAAATAATGTGACTTAAATTAAAAAATCAATCATGTATTTTCAGAAAAAAGTGTGTACCAAAAATGTTCACCTATGCATAAAATATCCATGGATCTTTTTAAATGCCCTAGTAGATGAAAAAATATCCATATGTTGTAGAAAATATGTTCATGTATGTCGAAATAAAAATTTCCATGCACTTAAAAAAACTTTCATACATTTAAAAAATATATTTTTGTTTGGAGAAAACGTTCATGTATCGTAATGAGATAGATGCCCTGCTTTAACAACTAGTAATTTGTACGTGCTTTGCATGTGACATTGGTATGTATAATCACAATACTAAGTCGTTAAATTAAAATTAAAGCACCTATGTTTGATAAAATTATCATCTTTTTTTTTGTGGGAAAATTATCATCTAATTTTGAAAAGGATATTTTCGCTTTCTAGTGGAAACTTTTTTTTTGCTCTTCACTTGAAATCACAGTAGCACAAATATTGCTTGTAATAACATCTTATATTATGAGAATGAGGGAGTTGTTTTAAAAAAGGGAAAAATCAGTTCGATTTATTCACCTTTTCACACCTTTAAGTCAGAGTATTCTCATAATTTTTATTTCATTCATCTGTTCTCGACCTCATGGTAAAAAAGAGAGTAAACTAACATCATGTAAAAAAACTACATCTAAATTTTCTCCCAACTGGTTGATATTCCTTTGAAAAAACAGCAATACTGCCATGTGCTACTATTTTCTATGGTGTACTACTTCTTTCGAGAGAAAAAAAATGTTTCCATGCATTCAACAATAAACTGCTAGTACTGTGTTAAAAAATAATATACAGCTAGTATTGTGGTACTATTGGCTGTTAGGTAGCCTCTGCATCAACACTTCTGTAGGCACTTCTAGAATGTACTGGCGTATGCTACATGGCCAGCTCACAACATAAAGGTCCTCACGTGGAAGTTCTGAATAAAACGTAACATCACATGGCTGATGAGAGGAGAATGATGTCCCATGGCGAATCCCTGGGCTACTGGCCGTAGGATTGTCAGATCTAGCGGCACTTGTGCAGCCATGTTTCCCCCGATTAGAACCATTTAACTACAGCCATCCGATTGAACGGCTCCTATGTCATATTATTGGTACACTATATAGTAATAGTAGTATGGGTAAAATGTTCACATACCGAATCGCTCCTCGAATTGGGGAGAGTGGAGGATCCCGATGTGCTCTTTTTGGCGGAGACTCGTCTTACAGAGAAGGAGTTAGACAAGTTTCGGTGGACACTCGGTCTGACGAACATGACAGCTTGGAATCCGGTGGGCAGAAGCCGTGGTGTGGCTTTGTTTTGGAAGAGAGGGATGGATGTGTCGTTACGGTCTTATGGGCGGAGGCATATAGATGTTGATATCACGGAGGAAGATGGCTCGGTTTGGCGCATGACTGGGATTTATGGGGAGTCGGCAACGGAGAGGAAGAAGGAGACGTGGAGAACACTCAAACTACTCAAGCAACAGCATCAATATGGTCGACCATGGTTGTGCTTGGGTGATTTTAACGAAATTCTTTCAGGGATTGAGAAGGTGGGGGGCGTTGAACGATCACAGGGCATGATGGAAGGATTTAGGGAGGCGCTGGAGGTTTGCGAGCTGGTGGACTTGGGTTTTGAAGGAGATATTTTCACGTGGCGGAACCATAGCAAGGAGTTGAGCACGTATATTTGTGAGAGATTGGATAGAGCCACTGCTAACACAGCGTGGAGTACAAAGTTTCCAGAGTATGCAGTGGTAAATGGGGCGCCTCGCGATTCGGATCATCGGGCCATTATTGTCAGCACAACGGGACTTGATATGAGTTGGAAGGGAGGTGACAGAGGGTTTCGTTTTGAGGCGAGATGGCTACAAGAGGAAGGATGTGAAGAGGTGATCCGGGAAGCTTGGGAGAGAAGCTGGGAGGAGAGAAATGGTGGAGTAGCTCATGCACTGAAGGAGATAGCGGGGAAGATGAAGGTGTGGGATAAGGAAGTAGTTGGAGCAGTGGAAGGGAGGTTGAGAAGAGCGAAAACAGACTTGGAGCGGTGTATGAAAGAAGCAGTGTCACAAGAGAAGATTGAGGAGGAGGCAAGGCTAAGATGCTTGGTTGATGATTTAGAGGACAAGAAGAATACAACGTGGAAGCAAAGAGCGCATGTGTGGTGGTTACTGGAGGGAGATAGAAACACACGTTTCTTCCATCTCATGGCTTCGGTGCGCAAGAAAGCAAACAAGATTAAGGAGCTAAGAAGGGAGGACGGGTCGGTAGTAGAGGAGAAGAATTTAACTAACTATGTTTGTGCATATTTTCAGGAATTATTTACTTCTATAGCCGGCACCCGTGTTGATGAACTTACTGCCAAAGTGCAACCCCGAGTGACTGCTGCTATGCTCAATGTACTCGATGCAGAATTTACGCGGGAGGAGGTGAAAGCGGCCCTAGATCATATTGGGGATCTGAAAGCCCCGGGTCCGGATGGCATGCCATCGATAGTATTCAAGAAGCACTGGCACTTCATGGGTGATTATATAGTGGAGGAAGTTCTTGCGGTATTGAACGGTGGGGCAATTCCGGAAGGATGGAATGATACAGTGGTGGTTCTAATACCCAAGGTAAAAGACCCAAACAGAATTAAAGATCTTCGCCCGATAAGCTTGTGCAACATTTTGTACAAGTTGGTTTCCAAAGTGTTGGCAAATAGGCTCAAGGTGGTGCTCCCAGAAATCATTTCAGAGAACCAGAGTGCGTTCGTTCCCGGGAGGTTGATTACAGACAACGTGTTAATAGCATATGAAGCTTCTCATTTTCTTAGGCACAAGAAAAATGGGAAGGAAGGGGTGGCCGCGATCAAAGCGGACATGAGCAAGGCATACGATCGTGTCGAGTGGAGATTCCTTGAGGCGATGTTGTGCAAACTAGGCTTTTGCAGGCGATGGGTAGAACTTATCATGAAATGTGTCACAACGGTCAGATACCAAATCAAAGTGAATGGAGTGTTAACAGAATCTTTTGTGCCAACCCGAGGGTTGAGGCAGGGGGATCCTCTCTCCCCTTACCTTTTTGTTATTTGTGCCGAAGGATTGTCCGCGTTGTTGCATGTATCCGAGGAGCAGGGAAGAATTAGTGGCGTCAAAATCTGCCAGAACGCACCCAATGTCTCACATCTTCTGTTTGCCGATGACTCGGTGATCTTTCTGAAGGCAAAGCAGGAAGAGGCCGCTGCCCTCCATGAGATCTTACAGCTGTATGAGAATTGTTCGGGTCAATGCATCAACCATGAAAAATCGGCCATCATGTTTTCACCCAACACTGATGTGGCCATGAGGAATCTAGTGAAGGCCGAGATTCAGATTACCAGTGAGGATTGGAAGGATCTTTATCTTGGGCTTCCTGTCCACGTGGGACGGTCCCGACGTTGCACCTTTGCGTATATCAAGAGGAGGCTCTGTGGGCGAATTCATGGATGGCAAGAAAGGCTGCTAGCGAAGAGTGGCAAAGAGACCCTGGTGAATCCGTGGCACAGGCGATTCCGACTTTTCCCATGTCGTGTTTTGATCTTACCAAGACTTTTTGTCAAGAGCTAAATACAATCATTGGGAGATTTTGGTGGAGTCATCAGGATAAGGAGAATACAATGCACTGGATCAGTTGGGATACTCTGACAAAACCGAAGGGGGAGGGAGGTTTAGGGTTCCAGGGCATGCACAATTTCAATCTCGCTATGCTCTCACGCCAAGGCTGGCGCCTTCTCCAAAACCCGGACAGTCTGTGTGGCAAGATCCTCAAAGCTAGATATTTCCCTAATTGTGAGCTCCTGGAAGCGGTGCCAAGAGACGGAATATCATATACGTGGCGTAGCATATTGACGGGCCTAGAGTTGATCAAAAAGGGCTACATATGGAGGATTGGGGACGGCACCAACGTGAACATTTGGTCTGATCCTTGGATACCCCGGGCATGGTCTCGTAAAATCATCACGCCAAGGGGCATAGTCTGTTAACCTCGGTTAATGAACTTATTAACCCTCTCACGGGGGTTTGGGATGAGGACCTAGTTAAGGATACCTTCTGGCCGGACGATGCCCGTCATATCCTCAAGATTCCGTTGCGAGAGGGGGTGGATGATTTCAGAGCCTGGCATTACGATAAGAAAGGTAACCATTCCGTCCGAAGCGCGTACAAGCTTCAGGTCCAGATCGAGAAGGAAGAACGGGGCGGGATATCGGGGAACAGTGACATGGCTGGCAACTCCGTTCGAAGCCCTGACCAGTCATGGAAGAGGATCTGGAAGTTGCCATGTCCACGTAAAGTCCAAATGTTTACCTGGAGAATCAAACATGAGTCATTGGCACTTCGTACAAACTTGTCCCAACGAGGAGTCAAACTGGAGTCCACAAAATGTTTATTTTGTGATAGAGCAGACGAGGATGGAGCTCATTTATTTGTCAAATGCAAATCCGTAAAAGATGCTTGGAGAGCCATGCAAATGGAGCGATTCCGAGCTGAATTAGAGCAGTTTACGTCTGTGCATGCAATGCAGGACTATTTGTGGGGACTAGATGAAAAGACGCGTGTGCAAATCCTTACATTCTGGTGGCATTGGTGGAACAATAGAAATAGAGTCAGAGAGGGAGAATTACCAGTCGAAGTGGCCGAACTGACTAGGCGCGTCATGAGCAATACCTTGGAGTACATGCAGCTATTCACACCAAAAGTAAAATATGTTCCAGATTGCAAATGGCAGCCCCCGCCACATGATAGAGTTAAGATCAACCTTGATGGTGCCTTCACGCCAGGAGAGAACTTTGTATCATGGGGAGTGGTGGTCCGGGACCACGCGGGAGAAGTGCTTCTCGCGCGGGTTGGTCGAACAGATAACAACGCCGACCCTTTTGTGGCAGAAGTGATTGCCATGTCCCAAGCGATTTCTATGGCTGTTGATGTTGGTGCACTGAGGGTAATTTTTGAGACGGACTCCAAACTTCTACAGGAAGCGTTAGACTTCACGAAAGCGGATGCATCATCGCATGCGGCCATCATCGAGGATATCAAATTACAGCTGAAGATGTGGTTCTCCAACCAGTCCATTAACGCATGTCGTCATACTGCGAATACAGTCGCTCATGAACTAGCAAAACTTGGTCGCTCGTGCAGCTTTAATGAATGTATCGACTGGGACTCGCATGTACCGCCCGTTGTGGCTGTTTGTGTTACGGGTGATTTGCCCGTGCACCGTTAATTTATAAAGCTTTGCTTTGCCCTAAAAAAATGTTCACATACCCAAAAAATGGCTACGTTTCTCAATAAAAACTTCGTGTATCTACCTAAAAAAATATTTTTTAGCAAATAAAAAGGAAAAATAAAAGAAACAATACATTAGGAAACCATTATAGAAAAAAAATGTCCATCTACCTAAGACAAAACAAGAAATAGAGGGAAGGTGTACTAAGAAACAAAAAAATAAGAAAAATAACAAAGAATAAAAAAAATAGAAGTAACAGAAAACTGGAAACAAAAACTAACAAAAAATGTAAAAAATTGTAGTCTCCATTCAACTTGCTCCCCTCCCTCCTACCTCTAGCTAGTGGACCATCTTCATCATTTAGCCTGACATGGCTATGATGTATTGGTTAGATTTGTGTGGGAAAATAAAGGTACCCAACATCTTACATCATACTTTCTCCGTCTTATATTAGTTGTCGCTTAAATGGATGTATATAGCACTGAAATACGTCTAGATACATCATTCCAATGACACCTAATATGGGACAGAGGGAGTACCATTTTTTAGATGGACATCATACTATTGAGATGTCAAATTTTGGTTAATGTTTGCCAAATATTAAGGCAACTGAAAGGATCAATATAGTTGACTAGAGGGGGGGGGGGTGAATAGGCAACCAACACTTTTTATACTTTTCTTTACCAAATTAAACTTTGCATCAAAGTAGGTTGTCTAGATATGCAACTAGGTGAGCAACCTATATGATGCAACAACAAGTAGCACATAAGCAAGCAAGGGATACAACACAAATAAGCTTGCATAAGTAAAGGCACGAGATAATCAAGAGTGGAGCCGGTGGAGACGAGGATGTGTTATTGAAGTTCCTTCCTTTTGATGGGAAGTACGTCTCCATTAGAGCGGTGTGGAGGCACAATGCTCCCCAAGAAGCCACTAGGGCCACCGTAATCTCCTCACGCCCTCACACAATGCGAGATGCCGTGATTCCACTATTTGTGCCCTTGAAGGCGGCGACCGAACCTTTACAAACAAGGTTGGGGCAATCTCCACAACTTAATTGGAGGATCCCAACGACACCACGAAGCTTCACCACAATGGACTATGGCTCTGCGGTGACCCCAACCGTCTAGGGTGCTCAAACACCCAAGAGTAACAAGATCCGCTAGGGATTAGTGGGGGGAATCAAATTTCTCTTGGTGAAAGTGTAGATCTGGGCCTTCTCAACCACTCCCGAGCAAATCAACAAGTTTGATTGGCTAGGGAGAGAGATCGGGCGAAAATGGAGCTTGGAGCAACAATGGACCTTTTGGGGGAAGAGGTGGGTCAACTTTGGGGAAGAAGACTCCCTTATATAGTGGGGGGAACAATCCAACCGTTACCCCCCTCAGCAGTCCCGCAGAGAGTGGTACTACCGCTGGGGTGGGCGGTACTACCACTGAGCAAGCGGTACTACCATCCCACCTAGCGGTATTGCCGCGCCAAAGGAAGGAGCGAGGCCCTGGACCCAGAGCGGTACTACCGCGGTGGTAAGGGCGGTACTACCGCTTGGGAGCGGTACTACCGCCTCTACTGCCGCAGCAATTGCCGCAAAACCCGACACGAGAAAAGGGGCCCTTGAGTCGAGGCGGTAGGAGCATGGAGCTGCGGCGGTACTACGACGGAAGGCTCCAAGCGGTACTACTGCTGAGGAGCGGTACTACCGCTTGTTGCGCTTGGGCGGTACTACCGCTGTGGCCCACGGTACTACCGCTGGGCCCAGACGAAGCAAACAGAGAGGGGAAAGAGAACTCCATTGAAGCGGGAAGGTTCAGCTGGTGCGATAAGGAAGTGTACGTGTTGATTCCACCCTAGCCTTACCAAAGCGGATCCCCTCTTGATAGTACGGTGACTCCTACGAAACTAGTCCACCAACATAGCAACAAAAGAGTTGCACCATCTTGAATAACACATCGAGGGGAGGGAATCGTCTCGTGCCAAAGGATAAATCTCTGAAAAGCTCAACGCACATGATTAGTCCGCAAAAGCATTGTCATCAATCACCAAAACACGTTAGGGATAAATATGCACTTACAATCTCCCTCTTTTTGGTGGATTGATGACAATACGGGATTTGCACAAACGGGAAAAGACATAGGACATGCGCAAACCCCACGACTCTAAAATATAGACGGACTACCCCTAGATGTGTGCTATCTAGATAGGTGCTTTGGACTGCATGACACACATACTAGGAACAACGCCCCCCCTACATTTTAGAGACCAACAACCTAAGCAGGATATATGAGAGCAGAGAATGTAACAGGATAAGCATGCAACTCATAAGATACCGAAGGACTGGATAGACATAGATAATGATAAAGATAAGGTAGCATATGTCTCACACCATATGTATGGAACTAGGTAGGTCTCACTGGCACAAAACCAAACAAAGCAAACGGCGAGAAAATACAACAACACCACAAAGACACACTCGCAAATCTGACAACGACACAAATCCCTAAACTCTCTCCCCCTTTGGCATCGAGACACCTAAAAGGGAAGGAGTGTTGCTACAGCTCCAGGTGATAGCAAGTGAGGGCCTCGAACATCATATGCCGGCGGGATCGTCGGCACTGCCGCCGTCGGTCGGAAACTGTTCGGCGTCTGAATCTGTCCACGGGCAGTGATACGTCTCCAACGTATCTATCATTTTTTATTGTTCCATGCTATTATATTACCTGTTTTGGATGTTTATGAGCTTTACTTTACACTTTTATATCATTTTTGGTACTAACACTAGTAGAAAAGGGGCCAATGGTCCAGGCCGGTCCAGCCCATTAGTCCCGGTTCAATCCAGAACTGGGACCAATGGGGGCATTGGACCCGGTTCGTGAGCCCCAGGGGCCGGCCGGGCCACGTGGGCCATTGGTCCCGGTTCGTCTGGACCTATTGGTCCCGGTTGGTGGAAGAACCGGGACCAATGGCCCTCGCTCCTGGCCCACCATCATTGGTCCCGGTTGGTGGCCTGAACCGGGACCAAAGGACGACCATTAGTCCCGGTCCAATCCACCAACCGGGACTAAAGGGTTGGTCCTCGTTGCGGCCAAAGTTTAGTCCCACCTTGCCAACCAGAGGGGAATCAGACCGGTTTATAAGCCCCTCCCTCTCTGCCTTATTGAGCTCCTCTGAAAATGAAAATAGATGCCCTTATATAGGGAATTTAGGCTAAATTCATACGAATTTCTCTTGAAATTTGTTATGAATTTAATTTGAATTTCCTCTATAAGCGCATCTATGCTCATTTCTGAGTAGCTTTTTATATAGTTTTTTTTCTTTTCTGCTATATTTATTTTTTCTTTTTATTTCTGAGTTGTAATAAGTCATTAAAAATAAGCATCTATGCTCATTTTTTAGTAAAGTTAAGCATAACTATTTTTTCTTCTATTTATTTTTGAATTGTAATAAGTCATTAAAAATAAGCATCTATGCTCATTTTTTAGTAAAGTTAATCACAACTATTTTTTCTTCTTTTTATTTCTGAGTTGTAATAAGTCATTAAAAATAAGCATATATGCTCCTTTTTTAGTACAGTTAATCACAACTATTTTTTGCTTCAATTCATTTCTGAGTATCTTTTTATATAGTTTTTTTTCTTTTCTGCTATATTGTTTTTTTTCTTTTTTTTTCTGAGTTGTAATAAGTCATTAAAAATAAGCATCTATGCTCCATTTTTAGTATAGTTAATCACAACTATTTTTTGCTTCAATTCATTTCTGAGTAGTTTTCTATATAGTTTTTTTTTCTTTTCAGCTATATTTATTTTTTTTTCTTTTTATTTCTCAGTTGTAATAAGTCATTAAAAATAAGCATCTATGCTCATTTTTTAGTAAAGTTAATCATAACTATTTTTTCTTCTATTTATTTTTGAATTGTAATAAGTCATTAAAAATAAGCATCTATGCTCCTTTTTTAGTAAAGTTAACCACAACTATTTTCTTTTCTTTTTATTTTTGAGTTGTAATAAGTCATTAAAAATAAGCATCTATGCTCTTTTTTAGTACAATTAATCACAACTATTTTTTGCTTCAATTCATTTCTGAGTAGTTCTCTATATAGTTTTTTTTCCAGCTATATTTATTTTTTTCTTTTTATTTCTCAGTTGTAATAAGTCATTAAAAATAAAAAAGAGGCGCAATGCTTGTTAATTTGCTTCAAGCCTTTCGGAATAGTGTCAACTTCACTGCACATAGCTCTGTGCAGTCTACCGTATTCCTCAAGGCTTGAAGCTAACCAACGTGCAGGAGCATTGGGCCTCTTCGTCATCGTCTCTGCATTCAGGGCTTATAAACAGCTGCGAGTGCCTCTCGCTTGGCGAGGTGGGACTAAAAAAACAGCTGCAGGAAGAATCAACAAAAAAACAGTTGCAGAAAATAAAAAAACTAGTTAGACGGGTCCATTGGTACCGGTTGGCGGCTCCAACCGGGACTAATGCCACCCTTTGGTCCCGGTTGGTGGCCCTAACCGGGACCAATGCCACTCTTTAGTCCCGGTTGGTGGCACCAACCGGGACCAAAGGTCTTCGTTTCCTGCCCTTTGGGCTGCTGAAAAGAGGCCTTTGGTCCCGGTTGGTGGCACCAACCGGGACTAAAGGGGGCATTAGTCCCGGTTTGTGCCACGAACCGGGACCAAAGCCTCTGCTATATATACAGGACTTAGCGCGACTTCGATCTCTCCTGCTCCACTCCCGTCGCCGCGCGTCTTCCTGCCGCCACCTCGTCGTCGCCGCCCCGCCCCGACGCCGTCGCCGCCCCGACCGCCATGTCCCGACGCCGTCGCCGCCCCGCCCAGCCCCGCCCCACGCGG